>NC_139843.1:13343046-13873046 GCF_963691815.1 Echiichthys vipera | reverse complement strand
ATTCTCATGGTTCACACTGGGTGTATAAGCAGAAATCCAGAGTTAATGATTTACTAGAGTTGTCATCACGTAATTATGCACTCAGTCAACATATTCTTTTTTTGTCAGGAACACTAATTTGAAACCACTAATTGTCATCAATAGTTTAAATTAACTACAAGCTCACTCTTTCAATGTTCTTTATCATTTTTTTATAAGCACAGTGAAGTTTATTGAGGGGAATCTAATGCAATCCCTTCTCTCTTTTTCAGCTCTCACCCCTGGTGTTTTGAGGAGCTCTGCCTCGTGGACACAATTTAGGAGCATCAGCCCTTCTTTTATCCCTTCCTTCCCCATAACCCCTTCCATTTCTCACCCTCCGCCAATCCCAGCCACCCACAGAACGGCTTCCCCGTAGATAAACCTTCCTCTTGCATAACACAGGAACACATAAGCATTCTGATCATACACCATGAAGGTTGGGACTTTGTGAAGGAAGACATACAGAGTGTTGGAGAAAAACATCAAGGCAATAAACAGAGGAACATATGCAGACCAAAGGAATGATATTTTTGGAAAACTGAAGATGTAAAGATTTATATTTTGTACATCAAACTTTTAGTACAAGCTCATAAAAACCCAAGGCACGAAGACAGACATTTTGCACGCACAATCCCCATTTAGTTTTCTCTATTAACTTGACACACATACACACCAGGGTCTCATGATGATGTGTGAGGTGATGCCCACCATTTCTGAGGATGGGCGAAGTGGGACTGGTGGGGGCCCTTCCTCACCTGCCGGGACGGGAGTCGGAGGCCCTGGAGGTGCGATCGGAGGAGGCGGCTTCAGTGGGAGGGAGGCCAGAAGCGGAGGAGATGAAGGAGGAAGCACTGGGAACCTGGA
This sequence comes from Echiichthys vipera, assembly GCF_963691815.1. Classification (NCBI taxonomy): domain Eukaryota; kingdom Metazoa; phylum Chordata; class Actinopteri; order Perciformes; family Trachinidae; genus Echiichthys; species Echiichthys vipera. Next base: position 13,872,161 of record NC_139843.1, on the reverse strand, counting down.
GTCGTTAATGGTCAACATGCTGACAGAGAGGGAGAGGCTGCTGGAGAACCTAAGGGAGACACAGGACTGCCTGGGCACGGCTCAGCTGCGCCTCCGCGAGCTCGGCCATGAAAAGGAGTCACTTCAGAGGCAGCTGTCCATCGCCCTGCCACAGGTACAACTGTGTGTATGTGTGTATATACTGTACAATCTGTGCACATGCACATGTGAATGGAGAAATGAGTTTGGAGATGAAGGTACTTGTTTGGCACTGTGCTATCAGTGTCTAGTTATATACCAGTGTGTTTTTCTAAATGTGTGTCATCATGAAGCGAGCTCATGAGACAGTAATCCTTTGCAGTGGCAGGTCATGCTGAGAGATGCTAGAAAGTTGAAGTTAAATACTTCCCCCTCTGCGTCTTCAGAGTTTTCCCTCACCAATGTTGTTCTTACTAATGCAGAGGGTTTATGTTCCTGTCATCTACTGGCTGTTTAGTCTAAGTTGCATTCGCAATTTTCCTCTTGTTGTGTAATACGGTTTTATTAGGTTTGTTGACCATGTAGGATTATTGATGCTGGAAGCTTATACACTGGAGATCAAAATTAGAGAACAAATTATTATTACTTGATTTATTCTGAAATTTTGTGATTTTTTATTGTTCAGAATTTGATAGAAAATCCGCTGTGGCTATACCACTGCTGTACTAGTATGTTTTTTTAAATAACCAAGGCAATTCAACAAAATCCTTTATTTTGTGAAAAAAACAGTGAGCAAAATTAGAGAACAGTAACAACTGTGTCAGAAGAGAAGATTTAAACAATGTTTTCTCAGGGCTATATGATTAAAAAAAATAAAAGTAAGTGTAGAGGCCCTTGCTTTGAGTGACTTCATCACATCTGCGCCCACAGGACATCACTAGTTTCTCACACTGCTCTGGTTTGTTCTTGGACCATTTTTCTTGCAGTCTCTTTCTGTAGTCTGTAATCTGTAGTGTGTTTCTTAGACATTGTTTTGTCACCAAGGATTTTCCAGAGATTCTCTATTGGGTTTTGATCTGCACTCTGGGCTGGTCATTTCATTGTTTCAATATTCTTAGCCTCAAGCAACTGCCCATTTTGAAGTGTGATAGGGGGCATTGTCTTGCATGGAAATTGCAGCTGATTGGGAGACAATTGCAGAGAAGGTATTGCAGAACCCATTTTTATTCAGATTGCTTGAGGTAAAAGGCCAAGGGATTCCTTTAAAATGGCCAATGCCAATTCTTTGGAGCGTTATTTAGTCCACTTTCCAAGCTTGCATGACATTGGTACCAACTAATTCCTTAGGTCCTCTTGTTTTCTATGATATCTTCACTATAGCTTTAAAACATTTGTTATAAGGCTACATTACTGAATTGCATTTGAATGTACATGTGTTTATGGTATTGTGTACAAAACCTTTAAATCATTATCAACACACCAGTAAGACTGGGTATAGTTTAAAGATTACAATATCAGTATAAGTATCCTTAAACTTGTACGGCATAAGAATTGAGATACGTTGTTTCTAGCGTCACTTTGTGTTGACTTTTCTTTTTTTTTGCTCTTTTGTAAACTTTAGTGAAACACATTCACCTCTCTATTTCCAGTCCGTCCCCTCTATGTGACCCTCTTAACACACTTCTGACCTTACTACAAGCCTCACTCAGAAGATGGAAGTTCCCGATCTCAGATTACAAGTGAACGCAGCATAACCGTTAGTGACGACCTCGACCAGCAGACACACCGCTGTGAGCAGCGTCACTAACGGCCTATTTACATCTTGCCCAGGAATGTGTGCTACAGACACAGATATTGGAGTACTCGGAAAAGTAGAAGTGCTTTCATTAGTAGGTCATATGATCAATCACCATTGTTTTAACTCACTCTTTGATAGATAGCAACTTAAAAGTAAATTAAATAGATGAAAATCTCATGGAGTAAAACTTTAAAGTGATACGGATACCAATAGAGTACTTCATTTTAAATAATCCTTCCATTTATTTTTATCAGGTGCCACAGGCAAGTTAGTTTTTGTTGGCAACTTGGCACCTTGAACTGCCAAATACACCTTGCTCCACTTCACCCCACCACAGAATGTATTTGTTTTAGCTGCTGCGGTAGTGGGCCAATCACAAGATGCATTAAATTGTAATTTACACTTGCATGGTTGGCTGCCTGTAAAAGCATTCAAATTGTTTTTATACATCTGGGTACAAAAAAAATCAAATGCAGTTATCGTTTGACTTGAGAGGTTCAAATATTACTTGGTACTGGGTTGTTTTTGCCGATACCTTAAAGGTATCGAGTACCAATTCCCAGTCCTACACACCAGTCAAAAGCATTTCAAATTTGTATTTCCTATTTATATATATCATAGAGCATGGCTGAAAATGTATTTAAATGTTAAGAAGAAGAAAAAAAGGAACAATAACGGTACAAGGGAAGCCAACTGAGAAGCTGACCCCTATCCAAACAAGAAACAATCCCATAAAGCCAAGAGCCAATGGACCCACTGTGTCACCATCTGTATAGATCTCTTTTTGGCTTTTTTCTCTTCCATCCTCCATGCAAACACAGACCAATTCCATGTGTCTACTTTCAACATTTTTTAAAATCCTAAAGCAGGTAATCCTGACTGTAAGCATCCGCACATCATCACATCATAAACAGCAGTTATATCTAATCTGAAGGCTTGGAATGTGTTTTATGGAGTAATCTCCCACCATGTATTGTTTTTGGGGGTCTCTCCTGTGCATTCCAGTGCAGAGCCATTGTGTAACAGTGTGATGTAATGCATCCATGAATGCAAGTTCACAGAGGCGGATGAGTGAGAGCAAGAGTGGTGGTGGAAACTGTGTCACTGATTAACATGATTGTTGTGTAGGTTTAAATCATGGACGTCTCCCCACATTTCTGGTCTCAGGTGCCCCACACAGTGTTTCTGGAGGGCTTTGGTCATGTATATTTTTAGTTCTTGAGTTCATTTATATGTGCTGAGAGCAGCCATCTCTATTTCATTTCCAGTCACTAGATTTGTCTGGCCTGAATCATTATTTGTTCCTTTAAACGCTCATAGTAGCTCAAGCGGCTGAGCTGAGACCACATTAAACTATTAAAACCATACATTTAAACAGTTTGTTTTCTTTGCCCCTGAACGCAGCTTGTGTGTTCCACAGGAGTTTGCTGTGTTGACTAAAGAGCTGAACGTTTGCCGGGAGCAGCTTCTGGAGAGGGAGGAGGAGATTGCTGAGCTCAAGGCAGAGAGAAACAACACACGTGTAAGATGCTTAGCGGCCATTTTGCTTATTAGCACTGTAACAGCCTCTGTGTTATCCTTCTCACCCATTGTGGTTGTGTGGGTGTCACACTGTTTAATTTGCTCCTGGGTTATTTTCCTCCTTCCCTTCCTTTTTCTCCTCCACATTTTCTCTTTTTTTGACTCCTTTGTTGTGTTCTTATCTGCGTCCCTTATCTCTCCCACTCACTCCTTATCCCTGTCTACTACCCGGTGCTCTTTTCTCCACCCATTTTCATCTCATTGTCACGCTTAAAACCCTTCACTCCTCTGTATCTTTCCTGAATCCTCCCTGTCTCTGTCGTCGTCCTTCAAACTCCCTTTCTTACCTCTTTGCATTCTCCTGTCACCTCCCTGTCTCCTTCCCCTTCAACCCATTCACTCCTGAAGTTGTTGCTGGAACACCTGGAGTGTCTGGTGTCTCGCCATGAGCGCAGTCTGAGGATGACAGTGGTGAAAAGACAAGCCCAGTCCCCAGCGGGGGTCTCCAGTGAGGTGGAAGTCCTCAAGGCCCTCAAGTCTCTGTTTGAGCACCACAAGGCTCTAGATGAAAAGGTGGGTCAAACTGTTGTCCATTTCATTGCATCAGCTACAGAAAAAAGGTGAAATTCTGTAGGATAAATAAAAATCTTTGCCTTTTACTTCCTACTCACAATCTTAAAGCGGTTAGGATGAATATTTTTATACTAACAACAGATTTGATGACTGATTATGTTTTCAGTTGCAGGCATCTGCTTTCAATGAAAAGGTGCTAAGACCGAGCTTTAGGCTAAGTCAGTTGAACTAGCACCAAACAGCATACAGACAAAAGCTGTGTTCGAAACTGTTCCCTCATTCACTCACTCACTATTTCCTTATAGTGCTTATTAAATAGGCCTGTGAATGTTCTCATTCGTCCAGGTCATCGTTATCCTCAAAGCAAAATTTCAGTCAAAAACAACTGGACTGGTTGTTTGTCTAGAAAGACTAGTCCGGACCAGTCCCAGCCTGGTCAGATGCATACATGAACTGATGAAGCCTCTTGGATGAGAGGTGAAACGTCTTCCTAGACAAACAACCAGTCCAGTTGTTTTTGACTGAAATTTTGCTTTGAGGATGTTTGTTAAATAGTGAACTACATAGGGAATGAGATTACACTTTTTCTTTTCTTCCAGGAAAACACGACTGCATTGCATTGTGGTATGCAGGAGTAAAATGAAGGGTAAATCGAATGGACACTCTAGCTGTGCATTCTGGGTGTTTTATACTGAATGAATTTAACCACTGAGATTTCAACCACTACAAAATGGCAAACACACCATTCCCGTGATAGAGAGCGGTTTCGAACACAGCTACAGTTAGCGGCTAGCTGGTGAACACAGTAAAGCATTTAGCAGCTAAAGGGCCAAATATTCCCTCAGGAGTTGGTAGAGAGACTAAAAACAGAGCCAATTAATATTGAACTTAAAAATTAACGCTCATTTTGCTTTGAATCTGCCTGATGTGTTAATAAGCCTCTTTGATAACATTTTATCCTAAGTGTTGTATCTCTTTTCTGTTGCCCCAAAGTGTTGTGCATTTTTAAGAATAAAAGCTGTTGACAAAATTTGTTTTGACATAGAAATGTTCTTAAATTTAAGAGAGCTCCAAATGTCTCTTAAGTTTGTAACTTGTTAGCGTAGCCTATTAGCAGGGCTGTGATAAGTATTTGTGCATTCATGTACTTTACTGAATTATTTAGCATGATAATACATACTTCTAATCCCATTACATTTCAGAGCAATTTATTGTATTTCTCCCCCACTATATTTATTTGATACTTTTTACATTAAAAAAACATAATAAGCTCATATGACATGATGCACTAGGCTTCTATACTACTATTTTACCCAGTAAAATCCACTACACATTGATGAACATGAAAATACTGATTATATTTGATATATTTCCCTGATAACACCTCTGTTCTCGTACTTAAGTACCATATTAAATTCAGGACTTTTGTTACCCGCGATGAGGTTTGTCCTGTCTTTGGGTTTTTATCTTGTGAATTTCTTGTTTTATTTTGAAAGATAACTCTCCTCTCGTTCCAGGTCACTAGCCCTTCCTCTTGTGTCACCAGTCTGTCATTCCCTGATTCCCGATTGTTTCCACCTGTGGCTCCCCTTCCCTCATGTGTATAAAGTCCGTGTCTTCCCCCTTGTTCCGGGCCGGATTATACTGTCAGGCCCAGGCAGGAAAGAGGACTCAGATGCGGAGGTTCGAGGATCAACACTGAATTTATTAGCATGACGACAGGGACGTGGCACAGAAAATAAGCCACAAACAAAAAAAATCACTCCGCACAGGAGGAACAAAACAAAAAACGTCAGTAATAAAACAAAGTACAAAATAAAGATGCTCCGTACAGGAGGAAAAAACAAAGTCACAAGAGAATTCAAAAATGGAAAACTTACTTGGACAAAAACAAGGAATACAAAAACCTGAACGTGGTAACAAAGAACTCGAAAGCATGGACAAGACTGTGGAACAAAACGCTGGATACATTTGTACCTTGTGTCGAATGTATCCAGTGTTTCGTTTTGTGTGTGGCTTTTTTTTCTGTGCCACGTCCCTGTCGTCAAGCTAATAAATTCAGTGTTGATCCGCGAACCTCAGCATCTGAGTCCTCTTTCCTGCCTGGGCCTGACAGTATAATCCGGCCCGGAACAAGGGGGAAGACATGGACTTTATACACATGAGGGAAGGGGAGCCACAGGTGGAAACAATCGGGAATCAGGGAATGACGTCAGACCGGTGACACAAGAGGAAGAGCAAATGACCTGGAACGAGAGGAGAGTTATTTTTCAAAATAAAACAGGAAATTCACAAGACAAAAACCCAAAGACAGGACAAACCTCACCGCGGCGTGACAACTTTTACTTGTATGGAATATTTTTAGACCATCGTATTTATATTTTTTTCTTAAGTAAATGTTCTGAGTACTTCCTCCACCACTGCCCATTGGGGTTTCAGACGGCTGTAGTAAAAATATGTTTTGTATTGACTGTATCATATATTATTGGTTAAGGTGACGTAATATATATAAAGTCAGAATAGGATCATCTTAGCTCACAAGATGCAGCCGTTGCTTTCTCGTAAATGGTTATGTCTTGCATCTCATTTACTATTCCTGCTCTGAGCGTTTATATGATCATGTGCTGCTCTAACCGGTTTCTCCCACTGTAAGTAGGAGTAAGTTACTAGATATATATTTTTTTACTCTCACTGACAAAGTTGGCACTTAAGCACATTCCTAGAAGTTTGATAAGCACTGCAGTGCACACAAATATCTCAAGCACCTTTTTACAAGAAATGATGTTGTGATGAAAGTGTTTTGGCCTCTTAAGAACTGTTTAATTAGCTCTATCCTTTATAACTTGCTCTTTCTATCAAGATTATTGGGAAGGTCAAATGGATTTAGTTACTTTGGGAGAGTAAACGATCAAATCTGTTCAGGCAATATGAATGCAGACTGAATCATTACTTGTGAGCAACATAATGGTCGGTCATTGCTCTACCCCACAGGTTCGAGAGAGGCTCCGTGTGGCCCTCGAGAGGGTGTCCATGTTAGAGGACCAACTTGCAACATCTTCTCAAGAGGTAAAGTCCAATGCAAATGATTTGTTTTGTTTCAAGGATGCTTTAGTGTGAGGAAAGAACATTCATTCGTATCATCTGTTTGCCCATTTTGTCTCCCCTTTTCCAGGTAATCTCTTTAAGAGACCAAATTAAAAGACGTCAACAAGGGGTGGACGGCGGGAAAGATGTAAGGGGGGGGGTTTATGCATGTTGGTTCCAGTTGTTTTTGTGTATGTGTTCCAGAAAGTCAGTAGAACAGTAGATGTATGGGTACCATGGTGTGTCAGTGTGATTTATAACATTAAGTTTGACCTCAACCACGTGTCATTTATTTCAGCTACAACCTCAACTGATTCCAACAGGTTATTTTTACCCTCTCATTTTTTTTTTCTGTATTGTCATCATTCCAGCGACTACCCAATGGTCCCTCCACTGGCCTGGAGGATAGCGAGCTGGATAAACAGCGAGAAGGAGAGATAGAGCGGCAGAGAGCTGAACTCTCCCAGCTGAGGGAGAGGCTGGCCCTCATGTGCCGGCAGGTGAGCGTATAGCCGTTTTCACATATGAACCCTGGACCGTGTCAGGAGAATCAGGTCCGGTACAGTGCTATGATATGGGCAGAATGAAACACCCGGTAGCATGTAGGCAGGTCTTATTACCTACTGGCCCAGCTTAGTAGAAAGAATGTTTTTAACATCACCCTCCCTCTTCCTCCGTCCGAGGTTTTTTTTTTCTTTTGCCAGGTAACGTTTTTCCACAGTTACTACTGAATTGTAAGCTATTTTGTTGAGTTGTAAGCTGTTTTGTTGACTTGCCCCTGAGTGAAAGGCTCTCTAATAAGCAGTGTGGCATTTTATGTCGAGGACCTTTATTGTGAAAGGTTAGGATGAAGTAGTGAAGCTTTAATGTGCCGCAGGAGGGAATCTAAAGGCTGGTGGTGTCATTTAAACAGAAACTTTATCTGTTGTCACTTTAATATATAGTTATTATATCCATTTGCCATAAACTTTGTTGTAGTCAGAAATTGCTGAAGTTAAAATTGCTGTTTTAAGGTTGAAATAGCTATTAGATTATAGTTAAGATTAGCAGTAAATCAGATGAGTGCTGATTGTTAAAGGAATAGATCAACATTTTTGGGATCCACAACGTGTTATTCCTAGGGGTGACCCTGAATAGGTAATTATTCAACGATTCAATCTAAGGAGCCTTATTCAACTACCAGCCTCGCATTTGAATCATCACATGTGGTTTTGAAACAAAGAAGTATGTCATACAGGATATGGTGGTGCTAAATGTCAGATTTGACATAGAATTGCTTTTATTATTCAGAGCACTGACATAAGAAAGTAGAATTAGCAGAGCGCTAAATATTTAATTTTATTTATGAACAATTCTCTGTCAAAATCAGCAGAGGGGGGCGCTGAGAAACAGCTGTCTGCGGCTTGCAGCGCGCTCTCATTGACTGTCCGTTCACTCCCCTGGCGTTTCCCTTCTGTCTGTGGATTGGTACACTGGGGGGAAATTTAATTGCTTTTTTTTTTTTTGTTCATATATGGCAAAGATACGACTGACAACTCATGGCATCCGGATCCTTTCAGCTCTTTTCTCTGTGTGGAAAAAAAACGTAAAAGCCAGTGCTGCAATGACAAAAATAAACAAAAAAGAAAAAAAAATGTCGTTGTCGATCAATCGAGGCAAGATTTGGCCAATCAGATTGGACTATGTAAATTCTTATAACAGTGCATTTAGTCTTTATTATTATATTATTATTATTTAATTTTATAATGAACACTGGCTATGATAACAAGACATTTCTTCAGTGTACTCCATTAAATAGAGCCAAGCTATTAATTCCAACAGAATATCCCAAGAAGGATTGAATCACTATGTACTGGTCTCCCTCTTCCCTCTTGTGGCCAGTTAAACTATTGCAACTGCTTTGAAAATCCATAATTATACTGTATAGTGTACAATAAGATACGACATAATTTTAATAGAATTATAGACATGCTGTATGTAGCACTGTCTGATGTGTTGTGGGTCAAACGTATTTAGGTAAAGATACCTAATTTACCAAATGTTTGACTGTCGTGTCAGAAGATAAAAGGATTTAAGAGAAAACTGAAAAGAGGCCCATTCTGTCTCTAGTTTACTGCATTTGAAGCACCAGACTCTCAGCATGTCACACATTTGTAATGAATCATTTGCCATTTCGATTTACACTTAGTGCTGTAGCAGTTAACACTGAATCACGTCGGTTTAATCTGTGTCATCTCGTCCCTTTTTGATGTCACGTCAGGTTGGGGAAATAGAGGAACAGCTTGCGGCCGCCAGGAGGGAGGTGACGAAGTCGGAGGAGGCCAATCAGAAGCTCCAAAGGGAAGTGAAAGAGGTCTGTAGGGCCAATCTGTCTCTTCCCAGCCAAAACCCTGAGCTCCCTTGATTCCCAGGGCTCCAAGGTTTTATTTAAACACAATGGGCATATGTTGTTACTACTATGCATTATTTCAGAGGGATATTAAGGGAAATGAATCAGTTCAGAGGTGGATTTTTGCTATTTGGTGTTACTGCCAGTCTAAAATGACTCATTTTAGGTATCTCCTAATTGGCCATTATTTTTCACATAAATGTCTAATAAGAACTGTTCTCTCATGTATATCATGAAAGCCTGAAATGCACACCATCTCGTTTCATGATACCTTTTTGCTTCCCGCAGGCCCTTTGCCAAAGGGAGGACATGGAGGAAAGAATTACAACACTAGAACGCAGGTAATCTTGGCTGTGTTTGAGGAATCTATTCTTAGTTGTAGAGAGGACTCACCCATCTTTTTTTTCTTTTGCAACCATAATTTCATACGTCAGCTGTAATGAACACAGCAGAAGGAGCATATGTTTTGCCTGTTGACTGGACATTTGTTGCAAGGTGTCCTTACACCTCTTTATACAGTCTAAGGTTGTTTTACATAATACCATTTGCATGACATTTTTATTAAGAATGAAGCTGTGAGCGAAAAGCAAAAATGTTGACTTTCTGTCACACAGTTTGGAAATTGAGTCCAATTTTTATCTTCGTTTAAGTGATGCAAAATAGGATGCAGCCAAAAATTTCCTTGAAAGATTTACACAACTCTAACATCAATAAGAATGTGTTATTACTGTTTTTACCGCATTATCTTTGATTGATGTTTTTTTTTTTAAAGGGTTAGTATCTGTCAATAAAAATAGTAAAATTAATAAATTTTTTTACCTGAAACTGCAGAAGGGTTAGCCCTGAGTAGTGTCTGTAGGCTTCTGCATAAGCTGCATACATCCCCAACAACCTCCATAAGAAGACTAGGGCAGCTTCCATTTTCCTGAGGGACAATAAAGTATTTATTTCACCCAAAATCCCATTTTGTAAAAAGTTACATTTCTATGTCTTTTTTGATTATAGAGGAGGTCGGGGTGCTAAATAAATACTGTGGAAGTATCAAAACGCTCAACTCACCGAGAAATGCACACAGTCCCATGTTCAGAAACTGTGTCTTTAAATGAGTTGTCAGCACTTCTGTACGGTTGTGATGTCACAACTCTATCCATCTAACAGAACGGATACACTCTCATTTTAATCAATTCAGGTGTCTGCACCAGCTCCGACAGGCTCATGTCTCAGCTGCCTCTCAAATTAGTAAACGTACCTGAGGCGTGCATTTACGACTCAAGTCGAGAATACGCAAAGGTTGAGGCTGAATAAATATTTTAATTTACATTTTGCGATATCTGTCTTTGTCTGCCCTGCTGCTGAACGCTTTGAAATTAGCGTATCAGCAGGAACCAGTACAGACACTCGGATAAACTTAGAGACATGGATTCATTCTGCAACTGCAAAGATGGTGCAGAGATGGTGGGAGCGCAGCTACGAAAGATAGGCAGTATGAGAAAACCTGAAAATGAGTATGATATGAGACCTTTAAATGCTGTGAGCGTGCAGTAAGTTTTAACGTTTGAAACAGCTCAGAGCCTCTCCTATCTGGAGTCTGGCGGTTTGACAGTAGGATACGATTGGGTTGTATTTTAGTTAATTAATCAATCACCAGGGGAAATTACACCCTTGCGTATAATCACATATACCGTATATCATGTTGTTCAAGATCTGCAGCTCTAATATTTTGATTTCTTGGTGTTGGATGCAGGTACCTCAGCGCCCAGAGGGAGGCGACTTCTCTCCATGATATCAAAGACAAGCTGGAAAATGAGCTGGCCAGCAAGGAATCACTGCACAGACAGGTAAGGAATGGATCAAATAATACACATAATAAAATAGTCAGCACTTGCTACATGTGTGTTTGATGGAGTCATATTGTTGTACTTGTAAATCGAAAAAATGTATTTGCTATGCGAGCACTATTATCTTCAAAACAATAACATTAGGTGCAAAACTTATTTTTTACCTGATCTCAAGTCACACATACTGTATATGTTTTGGTCCGTGTGTCCAGAGCGAAGAGAAGAACAGACAGCTACAGGAACGTCTGGATGAAGCCAAGCAGAAGCTCCAGCAGACCCTACAGAGGGCAGAGACGCTGCCTGAGATTGAGGCCCAGCTCGCCCAAAGGGTTGCTGCGCTCAATAAGGTACTTTATGTCAGAGGCAATCACATACTGTACCTTCCAGACCAGACAACCTGCCACTCAGATTCAGTGCCGATAGTTACAATTAAAGGTTGAGGTTATTTTAATCAGATAAGCATCCTACTAAACATTTGACGTCGGATAGACGCGTAGATCATGTCCGTATTGGGTCTGCCGGTCCATGACCAATTCTGGACGTCTATTTGACGTCCAAACTAGGTCCACTATCTGGACGTCCAACCATGACCCAACTTGGAGCTCATATTAACGTTCATCATTTGTCCTTTGAAATGGGTACATTTTTTGGACTTCATTTGGATGTCTATGACAGGTGCAGGAAATGTCCATGATGTGTTTTGGGTTTTTTTTGTTATTTGAATGGCGGCCATAAGGTCTAACACCCTAGAAAAGTGCCATGTTATTAATATTATAGAAGAAGTCTCGAATTAGTTGAAATTTGATGTTGAAAAGACGTCCACAAACAAACACTTTTGGACTATAAATAGCCCTTACACTGAGGTCCCATAGACATCAACATTGGACGTTTAGAAAACGTCCAAAAAGACATCACCTGGAGTTAGAAAACAACCCCTTCAATGGACCAAAATTGGACGTTCAAAAATGACAGAAAATACATCACGTCTCCAGCGTCACATTGCACAGTGGGATGCCTCTTTCGCTTCAAGCATTCATTTTGGATCTACTTTAATTCTTCTAATTTAGGCAGAGGAGCGCCATGGCAATTTTGAGGAGCGACTACGACAAATGGAGGCTCAACTTGAGGAGAAGAACCAAGAGTTGCAGAGGGTAAAATCTTTTTTTCTTGCTTGGTGAACATTCATAGGGAAAATCTGAGTTTGTTGTCCAACCCTTTTCTATCTTGAGCACCTCTTTCATGGCCGTCATTTTAGGCGAGGCAGAGGGAGAAGATGAATGACGAACACAACAAACGCCTCTCAGATACAGTGGACAAGCTTCTGTCTGAGTCCAACGAGAGACTGCAGCTCCACCTCAAAGAGAGGATGGCAGCACTAGAGGAGAAGGTAACAAGAAGACTAATTAGTGGTGCAGAATAGTTTGTGATTATGACTGAAAATGAGAAAAACTATATTTTCATTCTTTTGTTCTGCTAGAATGCGCTTTCAGAGGAACTGTCCAACATGAAGAAAATCCAAGATGATCTTATAGCTAATAAGGTATTGTTTTTTCCAGCTACACTATCATTTTATGCTGATGTCCTGTCTGTGAGAGGTCATGGTGAATATATTCATCTACAAACAAGAGATTGTTTGACAAATGATGTTTAACAAATGTTTTTTTCCTTGTAAAAAATAATAATAAAAAAAGGTCACAGTCTAAGTCTTGTTTTCCTCTCTGCTTTAGGAACAGCTCCTTGCTGAGCTGGAGCGAATCCAACTGGAGCTGGATCAGCTGAGAGGGAGGCCTGGCTCTACTTATTCCAGGTTAGCCACAATGAACCTTCACAAGAATTTATTTATACTATATATTCTTAAATGCACAAATAAGATCATCTCCCAAGGGATACTTTTTATGCAGCAATTTTCTGAGCACACATTTGTGTTTACTCCCTTGGTTTAGTTCTAATATCCTTGCTATTATTTACATTGTCACCTTCAAGTACTAACATAACAAATTAATCCTAATCTCCCCATAGGGCGGGCAGCGTGAGCTCACTTCCCTCCACCCTTTTCCGAAGATCTCTGCCCGGGAGTGCCTCGGAGCTGCGGTACCCTCAGGGTGGAGGCTCACTCCCGTCCGGCTACAGCAACTCCTCTAGTGGAGTGGTGGTCAGGCGGACACACCGAGGCCGGTGGGGGGCTGCTAGAGACGACAGCAACAAGGTGTTAATGTCACACTTAGTTGGCGACGATGATGATGATGATGATGATGATGATGATGATGATGATGATGATGATGATGATGATGTCAGTATATTTTGTTTTTAGCATGATCATTTTCTGCATTTTCCCCTCTTCCCAGTATGGAGAGTGGGACAGCAGCACTATGCTCGGCCCTGGGTATGAGGGCGGTGACGGCGGTTGCTCTGACGACGAGGATGACAGGGAGACTCTGTTCGGATCGGAGCTGCTCTCTCCCAGCGGACAGACAGATGTACAGACTTTGGCCATCATGCTGCAGGAGCAACTGGAGGCCATTAACAAGGAGATTAAGTGAGATTATGTTTGCCGTTTATGAGACTTATTTGAATTCCTAAGGAAATGGTGTCTGTTTTCTGGTAGATGAATAATGGTTAAAACCCAAGACCCTCTGCTCTCCTGTAAGGTTGATTCAGGAGGAAAAGGAGAGCACAGAGCTGAGGGCAGAAGAGATTGAGAGCCGGGTCAGCAGCGTGGCCCTCGATGCTCCTTCTCTTCCGCCCTCCTCGCTGGGAGGACGGGACAGCGTCGGGAGGGGATACATGACTCCCTCCATCACCTCCTCCACGTTGGCGTCTCCCTCACCACCCAGCTCTGGACATTCCACCCCCCGCCTGCCACATTCCCCCGCCAGGGAGACTGACAGACAGGTACCGTGGTGAAGTTGTGATATAAGCCACCAATGTTCCTCACATGAGGATACTTTAAGAAGAGCCTGTGTAACGGACTCTTTCCACCTTGCAGAATAGCAAAGATGGTGAAGAATGCAGAGCCCTCGCCCTGATTGACTCCAACCCTCCAGCCGTTCCTCGAGCCCTACGATTGGACAGGATGACACACACTCACCCGGGAGCAGGCCTCGACGACCTCCGTGAATTTCGCAGGTACTCTCAAGAAGATTTACTTCCAAACTGTTTATTTGGTGAGTTAACTAGCCCTTTGCTGCAGTAAGCGTCTGTGTTGATTTCCCTTCCTGTTTTTCTTCACTCTAGTCTCTCTGCTGACGGTTCCACCACTTCAAGTCAGGATTCCCTCCACAAAGCCAGCAAAAAGAAAAGCATTAAGTCGTCTATTGGTCGTCTTTTTGGGAAGAAGGAAAAGGGGAGGATCGGTGCACCTGGGCGTGACTCTGCCTCACTGGGTACTACTCATAACAATACTTATACAGAAAGAGAATCATCGACATTGACGCTTAAGCATAAAATAATTGCTAATTCTAACCGTTGACCTTTCCAGCGTCCACACCATCTGATGACCTGGGCTCAGCTGATCCGTTAGGCCTGGCTAAACTCGGGACGGGAACAGTGGAGAAAGACCGCCGCAGCAAAAAGAAGTGAGAGTCATCTCACACTCATATAATCACAGAGCTCTTTGAGCACGCCTGTGCTCAGGTGTCGTCGGTAGAGCAAGCGATGATGCGAAGCACAAATGTCACAGCATTTAAATTAATACTTGAAGGAATACTACACCCTCTAAATTATCATTTGTATTTAAATTAGCCACCATATGTTAGCGTGGATGTTTTGAAGAAATGTGTTTTTCTCGCACGCCTCCATGGTGAAAAAAGAATCCAAAAATGGAGACAATTCTACACTTCAATTCTGCGTTTTTCATTCACTATAGAGGCATGCGAGGAAACCAAATTTACAATGATATACAAATGATCATTCTGAGGGTAAAGAATTCCTTTAACATCTTTAGCTCATTGTGATTTTGTATTTATAAACAGACAGTGGTAAAGTGAGATATGAAGAAGTGATACTTTGCCAAATAACTGTTTCCCACTCTCCTTCCCAGGCATGACCTGTTAGAGGAAGCCTGTCGTCAGGGTCTGCCTTTCGCCTCATGGGATGGTCCTACTGTTGTTACGTGGCTTGAGGTAAGGTCATAACATCAATATGTTCATGTAAATATCCAGCATCTCACTAGGATAAAAGGTTTGGGATTAATTTTACTACCACAGTTTGTATGCAACAAATACAAAAGTGACAGAAAATATTGCTTTTTCGTCTCAAGTATCATTCCAAGTGTTGCTCATCTCTCTGTTCATCCAGCTGTGGGTAGGGATGCCAGCCTGGTATGTGGCAGCATGCCGTGCCAATGTGAAGAGCGGCGCCATTATGGCTAACCTGTCAGACACAGAGATCCAGAGGGAGATCGGCATCAGCAACCCTCTACACCGACTCAAACTCCGCCTAGCAATCCAGGAAATGGTCTCCCTCACTAGTCCGTCTGCACCCGCGAGCACTCGCTCTGTAAGGCTTCGTAATAACAAGTGACATGTCTCTAAACATCAGCACATAAGTCATGTGTTCACACAGACGGGACACACACCCATATCAAGGAAGAAGACTGATGTTTGTTTGTTTTTCATTATTGTCATTACAGTCAACCAGTAATATTTGGATGACACACGCTGAGATGGAGTCTCTCGCTGCTGCCACCAAGCCAGTAAGAATATTACGTTTCATATCAAATCTGAAGATTCTTTCTAGATTCTATATTTTGGGATTTTGATTTACTTTATGTTTATGAATTTTGGACTGTTCAGATCCAAATACTGTACTGCTTTACTATACTTTTACATTCTGTATTCTTTATTGTGTATTGAGGCATGTAAGATGATGAATTGTGTTTTATCCTCTAAATATTAAGCAATATGACCAAAAGCCTCACATTGATAAGCTTTTTTTTCTTTTTCTTTGTCTCTGATTAGGCATGTTTGGCTACACCTCTCCCTTACTATTCCCTCAAAATCTGTTTTGATGTAGTGTTTTTCCAACTAATTCTCACTCACTAACAAGAAAAAACTTTTCCTCCCTGTGCCTTTCCTCTCTTCTCCATTTTTTCCTGACTCTGATTCATTATAACACACACACACACACACACACACACACACACACACACACACACTCCCCCTGGTGATTCTTTCCCTCTCTTTGCAACTCTCTGTCCCTTTTCTCTTCCGTTGCTTCTCTGCCTGAAACACAAGGAGCAGAAGGAGTTCAGCTGGGACCAGGTACGCTTCTGGCGGTGTACAACTGACCGTCACAATGTGCTGTGCACTTTGGGATATGAAGAAATATCAATAGTTTTTAACCACAGACAACTTATTGAGTAATTAAATCGGTTTAAGCTAGTATGATTATGTAATCTATGATTCCCTTACACTGCACCTCATGTGAATTCTATTGTTCCTCATGTAAATTATTACTTTTGAAGAGGCGAGGGTTTCACGCTTTAGCTGAGCCTGTTTTTATTTATTTTATTCAATTTATTTGTCACAATAAATCATATTAAATACATAAGCAAAATCTTATCTTAACTTATAATTTGATTTGTGCATTAAAACAGTGAAATAACAATAGATATTTGTATGATGGGGGTCGGTCCACAGTTTTCCCACCCCAGCAGGGAGAAAGGGCTGTTATCTGTGTGGTTGAGATCTTTAAAGATTCTTCAAGCCTTATTCTTACAGTGCCTGGTGTAAATATCGATTAGGCAGGGATTAGAGCATTGCCTATTGTGCGTTCAGCGGAATTAACGAGTAGAAGGTCAAGCTGTTATTAATCTCTCCCAAGCCAGAAAACCTCTTTGACCAGCACAGATAATAATTGAGCAAAAATGACATTACCATTTAAATTATAAGATTTTTCTTCAGCAGTCTCTTTAAAAAGAGTATTAAATGGAAAACAAACCATAGAATCCTTTTAACGGTGGTGCTTTCTGATAAGGCACCCTTATAAGGGTTTGCAGTATGTAATTAATGGCTTTATCAATGGCTAATAATTCCTGTGCCAATGATTTATGTTTCTTGTTAGCTGTAATGCATCAACTGGCACAAATGAAGGCTGTCTTGACTAATTGCCTGATGGCCAGCAGTGTGTATATAATGTGCAGGAAAGAGAGACAGCTGTAGACGGGGGGGCTTTGTTTATTCTTCACTTTTTCTCACTCCAACCTTCCCTCCATCCTCCAGATCCTGGCCTATGGAGACATGAACCACGAGTGGGTGGGAAACGAATGGCTGCCCAGCCTGGGTCTGCCACAGTATCGCTCCTACTTCATGGAGTCACTGGTGGACGCCCGTATGCTCGATCACCTCACAAAGAAAGAACTGAGGGGCCAGCTGAAGATGGTGGACAGTTTCCACAGGTCTGAAGTCTCCACTACTTCTTTGCGACTTTTACTTGGATGTATATACCTGATATCTTTGATGAAATGAACAATGTGTCTTTCTGCAGGGTGAGTCTTCACTATGGCATTATGTGCTTGAAGCGCTTGAACTATGACAGGAAGGAGCTGGAGAGGAGGAGGGATGAGAGTCAACACCACAACCAAGGTGAGGCCTGTGTCTTTAATAGCCAAATCCACTCTTCAGAAATGATATCAGAGCATTTGCATGTGCTTTTTTGTGTCTTCCACAGATGTAATGGTGTGGTCCAATGAGCGAGTGATGTGTTGGGTTCAGGCAATCGGTCTGAAAGAGTTTGCCGACAACCTATTAGAAAGCGGGGTGCACGGGGCCCTCCTGGCACTTGATGACACCTTTGACTACACTGATTTGGCCCTCCTCCTCCAGATACCCAATCAGAACACACAGGTACTGCACAGCGCACCGCCCTTTATTGTCAACTTGTAGACACAGAGCGCTCATCACTGCACCTTCTGTTTGCCTAATGCCGAGATAAACCTCATCTTTAACAGTTAATTGATCTTAATTATGATCTTAAAACCCTGTTTGTCTATCTTTTGCAGGCGAGGCAGCTCCTAGAGAAGGAGTATAATGCTCTCATCTCCATGGGAACAGAGAGGAGGCCAGATGAGGTACGACAAAGCAGACTGTCAGTAGAAAATCAACTTTGTTTCTTCCCAATACGGCCTTTGATCCAAACTTATCATTTGTTGCCTTTTTCTGAAGTGGTTCAGCTGTGTTTACACCACCGCTAATTGCTTAGTTACAGCTGTAGGACTAAAAACTGTGCAACTGTGGTATCTTATCACAACAAAACCTGCTTTGTCAATTACTACTTTGGTACACCACCCCTAATGCATAAAGAAAAATACCCTGAAACAGATATTCTTTGCTGTGAACGCTGTTATTTTTGAATCCACCGGTGTTATTCGATTGTCTCTATAGGACGGCACGAAAACATTTACACGGTCACCATCATGGAGGAAGATGTTCCGAGAGAAGGACCTCCGCGGCGTGACCTCCGACTCCTCAGAAACGTTACCTGCCAACTTCCGTGCCTCCGCCATCTCGACCCCCTCCGTCACCCTGAGAAAAGTCCAGAGTGAAGGTGAGGAGACGCAGCTCGCGCCGAGCGAATGGACATGAAAGCAGCGCTGCTGGAAAAGTGGTTTCTTTCTGTTTAAACACTTAAAAAAACAATGTGTATAATGAACTAGTCTTACTTTATACTAACTAAGTCTAATATACTATACTACTATAGGTATAAACTAGATATATGATAGGACTGCATTCACATTTTTGTTACTTTAGTCTGATGGTGGTCATTAATATATAGAGATTTCGCAGCTGTTTCATTGGTCAAGGGGCTTAAAATCAAATCCAAGGTCAAAAGCATTTGATGACTGAGTTTAAAGGTTCCATATGTTCATACTTGTATTATTGGTTTCTACACGCTAAAATGTTCAAAAAAATAACACATTTATTTAATTATTATATATGTATTTTTCATCATACTCTCTGTCGGAATATACCTGTATTTCTACTCTGTCTAAAACGCTCCATTTTCCCGGTCTGCTCTGATTGGTCAGTGTTTCTGGGTTTTCCGGAGTCTCTGCACCGTCATTAGAGCCAGGGAATGACTCGGCACTTTCTACATATATATTGTCTAGTTGTGACATCATAATGGTACAGCAGAATGTTTTAGTGGCTTTTTGAAACCAGTTTTTCTTCCCTTTGAATCAGAACAGAAAACCCTACTAAACGCAGGTTATTGTTTGTTTTTTTTCATTCCAGTCTGAACTACCGCACGAGTTTTATTAACTAACTTGCTTCGTCTGTTTGTCTGCAGGTCCGAGAGGAGACTCGGGATCCGTGAGAACATATTCCTGCTAAAATACAAGCACACCAGGTGAGAAAAGGCGCCCGCAATCATGATTGTATCTGTAACTAAAAATAGCTTGTGTGAAACCAAATGAAACATCTTATCTCAGCAGGAGCTTTCACAGTTCTTGTGTGTTTTATTCCATTTTGTAGAGCCCCACCTCTATCCTAACCCAAGGGGGGAAAACACATTTTTGAAGAAAAAAACAAAACAAAAATGGACACTAGAAGATGACCAACATCATTCGAGCGAGATGTCTCGAAGAATCAAAGACACTGAGTGAATGATTTCTGAAAAGATGACAAAATAATGAGTGAATGACTGTTTATTCATCTGTTTCTCTATCTCTCTCTCTCTCTCTATCTCTATCTCTCTCTCTCTTTCTGTCACCCCATCTCGATCCATAGTTGTGGCATGATGCTGTTTGATTCTGTAGAAAGTGGCCTGTAGAAAGTGACCATCGCCTATCGTGAATACATCTTCCGTTGTTTTTTTTTTTGAGTGTGAGGTTGCAATATTGACACAATGAATTCATAGTTTTTAAAACTGGAAAAAAAAAACTGCATTCCTGTTCAGATCAAAAGAAAGATAGCCCATCACACATTCTTTCAGGTGATCTTACTATGATTAAGACTGATTATAGAACATATTCTGACTTGTAACGTCACAATTCAGTAGAATTCGGGGAGGGGGATGTTCAAAGGGAGAATGAGTGTACACATGTATGTTCTTAAGCCATAACAGACATGAGATGCACAAATGTGAATAGGACAGACAATGAGACAATTAGCAAAGTGCTTTATGACAAAATCCTGTTCAGAGTGGGGAAAAAAGAGTTGAGCATTTGTGTTAATATGCATGCCAAAATCAACCATTTTAGAGTGGACGTCATGATATCAATCATCTAATGATGTGAAAGCTTGGGTCAGGACTTTGTAAAATGTGTGTATTTTATTTTTGTCATTTTTTATGACAACTGCTATTGTATGTATGTATGTATGTACAGTATGTATGTGTGTGTATTAAACTGTATGTTCATTTCATACTTAGTTTTAAGACTGACTGTAATTTCATTTTAGGTTGAAAAAGGAAATATGTTTTAAATTATGGACATTTAAGATATGCTACTTGTATGTGTACATTTTGAAGAAAAAAAAATGTGTTATGATTTAAATTCATATTATTGGAGAGTAGTGATGATAATTGAATATAATATTATAATAATGATTGTAAAAGCTGTAATTAAAAAACATACCTGTAAAATGCTAAAATGCTGTTATTTCCAGTTTCCCCTCACACTGACGGAAGATCACAGGTAAATAGTTGGAACGGGGCTGGAGTATGAACCTGTGTAATGCAGACACTACAGTTGAAATCTACAGTCAGGGGCACAACTAAGAAATAACTGCAAACTACCAAGAGACCAGGGAAAGGTGAGGTGGAGCAAGGAGGGAAAGCTAAGTATACAGTACTATAAATGCTATGCCTCTTTTAGCTACAGTGTAAGACACAATTGTTGAAACCTTATGTGAAAATTATAAAAATTCATAAAAAGGACATGATTGTTGTCTCCTTAGGCTATTGCAGTCCTTTATTGTTTATACATTATGACAAAGAAATGAACTCAGCCGTATTCAAACACAACATAAGCTGCATGTTTTTGCTCAGTCAAGGGTGAATTGAACACCACAGGAGTGGAGATGAGAACAAAGTAGGAAGAGCTTTTTAGATATGACAAAAGTTATGATTGTATTGTTTTGAATTTGAATGACTTAAAATGTCTTTTTAATGGGGACTTTTTTATCTAGTTAAATTCATATACTGCATGTATGAAATGCAACGAGGAGGGCCAACAGTCCCTTACATTCAAAATAATCTGCCTTGGGGCACCCAGTAGCTCACCCCGTAGAGCGGCTGCCCCATATACAGAGGCTCGGGTGTCAGTCACGCCCTTCCCCATTTTATATCAACCTTCAAATGTACTTCAAATAAAGGCATGAATACTAAATACTTTTTTTTTTAAATCTAATATCTGCAATTTTTCTGTATATGTAACTACCAAGGTGGAGAAATATTTTCCACAGTGAGGTTTCAAAGTCTGAAAGACAGACTCAAATTTTCCACCAGTGTGACACTGAAACTTTTTTTCTCAAGCAACAATTTACACGCACAAATTTTGACTTTTTTTGCTGACTAACCAATCAGCGGGTTACTCACACTTCATCCAGTCAGGGGGAAAAAGTTTCTAAGGCGTTCGGTTTACCTCATCTATCTGAAACATGCTGGAGTCAAAGAGCCTGAGGCAAACTCAACATGGACATGAAGGTCCCGCTTATGATCATATAGTGTTCACACGATTAAGCTCATAAACAGGATTCTCATGTCCATGTTAACTCTTCTGTGACACAGGTGGGTTGTGAGCACAGAACATACCAGTAAAGTCTTTTTTTGTGTGTGTGCACACAAGCTAAACAAGCTAAAAAGTATTAATGACCCTCATTTGCTTCCATGTTTATGGATCTTCCTGTGAGAAGGTGATAATGGAGGCGAGAAGAGTAAACAGGGTGGCACCATCTCCTGGCCAAGTTCCATCTGTAAACCGTATCCCATTTTTATTTTTATAAGGAATTGATCCGTCTTACAAGCTGAATGGAAATAGTTGATGTTTAATGTCAAGGACGAGCATTAGGCACACATGACACTCAGTAATAATAAACGCAGCATAGGCCTACACATGAAGGAATGTTTTTCAGTGTTTATGACTTCCACTCTGTTTATATTTCACTTTCAACATCCGGAAACATGTCAGAGCAGGCTTCTTCAGGAAACTCAAATAGGGCTTTACAGTTTATTGTTAATTAAACTGTCAGAAAATATCCATATATACTAAAGGTATCAACATACTTCCCCTGATCTGTGACTGTTAACAGTTTTGAAGCTTAATGTAGATATTTGAAAAAGGGAAATAAAGGAAGTAGTCTCTGGTAGTTTAATACCACTTTGTGATAGTTCAATGTAGCGTTCAGACTTAGTTATGATTGACGAATAAGAAACTGTATCTATTTGATGAATTGACGCAGAAGTAGCATCACAGTGAAATGATGAAACAAGGTGGTAAAGCACTTTGTGGAGAGAAAGTTTATTAGTGATGCACTGTGTTTCATTACTTGGGAGTTTTCAAGCTGACGTAGAGCGTCCCTTGTGACGGTGCAGCTGCAGTCACATAAACACTTGTCCTCCGCTAGTAAATCAGTTTCACCCACTGTTTCCAGCCATTCTGTCCCTCAAACACACACATAACCGAATAAGATAAACAACATGAAACCTAGTCCGTTTCCACGCTTCAGACTTGTTTGTTAGAAATTATTCCGCACATGACTCAAAAAAGATGTTTGTGTTACATTTCCTTGCAGTTGTGAAATTTGTATATTTTTGTGGAGGACTGCATGGAAAAACAGCCTGAGTTACAGTAAGCTATTTTGTCCACAAATAATGACAAAGCAGAAATGAGGAGTTGTTTTTCCTGGGATATTGACATTGAAAAAAACAGTCTAAATGACTAATATATACCTTAATTATATATTAAGGTATATATATTAAAGTATTGTGGGAATAGCATGATGCAAAACATAATGAGGTCCTCAAGTAATGTTTTTTGAAGTGGTTGTATGAGGCATCCATAGTCTTTACTTATTATTACATTTTTACCTACAGTAGGTGATGGTCGGCACGCCCCCACTTTGGAGACGCAGTCAGGTAGGAAATGACAACAAACTAACTAACCGGCAGCACTGGACCAGCAACTCTGTGTTCTGCGAGGTCAAAGTATTGTTTTTGTCAACGGACTCCGGTGGCTTTGACGAGAGCACAGATAGCGACTTCAGTTCCTCCCATGTCAACTTAAACAGGGCTGTCTGAGAGTAAAGCTATGAAAATATTCTAAATATTATGTAAACTTAGACTGATATTGACTTCTTTAAGATGGCTTAAAAATGAATGTAGCTGTTGCCCCAATCCATAGCAGGACATTGCTGGGACTCCTAGCTGTCTGTTTCTTAAAACTGGGGACGTGCTGACAGCCATCTATTGTAGATAATACACTGACTGACTATGGATAATTACCTTATACAACCCCACTTAAAAACATCCAAACTATCCCGTCAGATAACTTGCTAAACAAGGGTAAATAATGGGAACAGTAGGAAACATAAAATCTATTCATACTTGTATTTTTCGTGCTATTTGGTTCGGATGAATTTGATCCCACTCCTTTACTGGAGTCCAAACGCAGCTTTACAGGCAACTCTCACTGTAAATGGCCGGAAAAAGCCCATACATAGCTTAGTGTTTAAACACAGATCTCTAAATCACACTTTCATTTAGTAGAAATGTCTGACTCATACGTTCAGGAAGTAGGACCTCCTTCTCCACACTCCTTTAAAAGGGCACGCAACTTGCTCCTGTTTAGAATTTGAAAAGAACTGGCTTGTACAGAGCCATATTTATTTAAAAAGCTATTTCTTATTTTTATTAAGCTATTAATATATTTTTATTTATTCCTTATTTATCTCCTCTTTTCCAAATGGTTTTGTTTCCACACACCTCTTTCTCGAGCCTGTTGTCTTTTCTCTTAATTATCTCCCTTCCCTTCTCTCTGTCATTTTATCTCACTGACTCCAACCCACTTTTGTCCTTTGACAATCAAGTCAGAGAGGTTCACCTCTACACAGGTATTTATAATCATTTTCATTTCAAATATTGGGGGTATTGATGAGTTAACTCTGTTCTTAAACACCTTCAATTCTTCATTGTCTTTCTTCTTATTGCAGATAATCACAGAAGAGGGATGTATCTGCAGATGACTTTGGATGGGAGAGTGTCCGGAAGTGACGCTCAGTCCACTTACAGTGAGTATTTGGGAGATAAATCAGTAACAGTATATGTGCCCAATTTAGGATATTATCTATATCTGATATTATCTATTTTTTTTGTTTCCAGGTGTGCTGGAGTTGAAATCAGTTAACCCAGGTCGTATAGTTATCAAGGGACAGTCATCATCTCTGTTCCTCTGTGTGGACAGTGAAGGCCGTTTGAGGGGGCAGGTACAGTAACCAAAGAAGACTTCATTTTCCTAAAGAACTCCCATCCCTTCCTGTCATCCGCTGACACTTTACATGTGTTGTCCCTTCCAGGGGCACTACTCAGAGGCCGACTGCACCTTCAGAGAACTGCTGCTGGCTGACGGATACACCCGTTTCCTTTCCTCGCACCACGGATTTGCTGTGTCTCTGGCGTCGAGACATTTCCCAGACCGGCACACGGTCCCTTTCACTCGATTCCTACCACTTAGGAATACTTTGACGAGGGAGAGTGTGTCTGAACGGCCTCCAAACAATCAGAGGCATTTCAACGTGGACTCCGATGATCTTCTTGGAATGGGTCTGAATACTATGGGCAGTCCTCAGTTCTCAGTGGACAAGTAAAGAAAATGAATTGAATAGATGTATAACTGTATATGAACCTTCTCAAATGTATTGTATTGACCGGGAACTTGATTTTGATATGAAATGACGATTGAGTGCAGCATTATTGTAACTTATTTATTTATTGTGTGTGTGTGTGTGTGTGTGTGTGTGTGTGTGTGTGTGTGTGTGTGTGTGTGTGTGCGTGTGCGTGTGCGTGTGTGTGTGTGTGTGTGTGTGTGTGTGTTTCTAATGGTTATTTATAGACTGAATAATGAATTCTGAGATTTTGAGAGCATGTTTGTGTCCAGATAAGAAATGGACAGTGTTTGTAGGACTACTACACAGGTGTTGTTGTTTTTTGTATTTATTATTTTCAGACTAGAGAGAAGTTCTGAATGAAAATAAACTTGCTATAAATTTTAATTCTGTCAGGTCTGTCACGCAATGATAATTACAGAAGGTCAATGAAACAATTATTTAAACCAAGAATTTACATAATCAGGAAGAACATGTTTTGACCATTGATCACAGATTTCCTGGAGGAGAAGGGGGCTGAATATTGTGGGAGCTGGAGCGCTCTCTGGTGGACAAATAAGTAATGAAGGGAAGAAGGCCAAGCTCTTTGAACCACTTGTCTTGGTTTATGGGCTCTGGTGATCATGTGTGTTCAAGCGGCAGGAGTCTTAGGTTGGGCAAATCTAAAATAACATTTCTCAGATGTCCTTATACAACACATTGGAATCTGATTATTGATAAATAATGGTTTTCAGAAGCAATATGATGTACAAGCACATAAGAGCGAGACAGCCATCATCACATTTATAAGGTTTTCATGATAACATTAATCATTGGTCAACATTGATCTTATGTGCGTACTGCATCCTGAATTTAGGGCACCAGTGATCCGTAGTTCAGTACAGACTTTGTGTATTAACAATATGGACAATGCTAAAGTCAAACCACTTAATATGATATAATGTATTACACCAAAGGTATTTTCCCTACAATGTAGCCTACAGTGAACGTCTTACAGTCATAGACATACATGCTCCTTGAACTAACTAATTGACAAAAAGACCACCACCAGCAATGTTGTAATAAAGTTGTCTGGAAAAAAAATGACCACCTGATCTTAAAAAAAGACACATTGAGGATGATTTACGATCCCAGTCCAGTGGTTAGGTTAGCCTGCTGTAAAAGCCTGGGGGCAGCGGTACCAGCCGTCATCATCTCCCCCCAAGCCCCTTCAAGTGGTTCAGCCCGTGTGATGTCAGGCTCACAGAGAAAGAGGCTGATGTTGCAACATTTTTTAAGTAATCATTTATTATTCAAAAATGAAAAGTAATGCCAGCTGTGGTGCTCGTACCTGCACTGTTACCCCGTTACTGAGATTTATTTCTAGTTATCGTGCTGTTGGTTTTGAGTGTTTGTGTACTATAGATCCTGTCGAGACACAGGGGACCCTGGGGCTGACTCTGCTTGGATCCCAAACTTTTGCTGTTAAACTC
Source organism: Echiichthys vipera (assembly GCF_963691815.1). Classification (NCBI taxonomy): domain Eukaryota; kingdom Metazoa; phylum Chordata; class Actinopteri; order Perciformes; family Trachinidae; genus Echiichthys; species Echiichthys vipera. Next base: position 13,845,708 of record NC_139843.1, on the reverse strand, counting down.
CATCTGTCAGTGGACTTGCAGCTCAACTCGACATAATAGCAGCTGGAAAATTAGATGAAATTCCTTTAATGCATTAATTCATACACCTAATGGGAGTGTAGAGATGCTATAGAAATGAAATATAAGAAATAAAAAATCTCTTTCTTTGATACAGATCACTCAGCCCTAATACCCACTATCATGTGAATCTATTTACTCCCATGTTATGACTATTTCCAGACTGTCAAGAATAGTTTTTAAATATTGAAACAATGATAACAACAACACTATTATGTACATAACCCATTTGTACAAGATTACAGTTTCAGGGATTAACAGCAACTTTTAAAACAACCAGGCTGGCAGCAAGGCAACAGCTTTTGGTTGCCAAAACTGAAAACATGGTTGCCATTTTAAGCCACCTTATACGTTTGAGCAATTTAGATACTATACAGTTATACGTCAGCTTTTTGTATTTCGTTCAAGTGAAATACAAAAGCCTCCTATAGCTGTACCCTATCTGGTCTGTTTAGTTACAACAACAAATGTATTTAGGCTGGTTGTAAAATAAAGGCGGTATCGTTTAGTTATTCATCATTTCAACTTCATGATCAGCTCTTTTGGGTCCACTGCAGCACTTTCAACGCGTGCAAAAGGGTTAAATAGAAACAAAATTTCTGCTAAAAACGACACGCCACATTGCTCGCAGCCACTTAGGACATTCTGCGTTGCATGCCGTTGGGACATGGTGTTAAAACGATGTTGTCGGGTTAGTTGAGCTTTTCACCCAACATTTAAACAACTTAAGTTGCTTCACCATCATCTTTAAAATAAATGCCTGTGTGCACATGTGAGTAAAAATATGGAGTAAATGCACCGGGGCATGTGCAGCATTGTCACGTGCATTTGTGTGGTTTCCATGCTGACACAGCAATATGTAAATATCACTAATGTCTCGGGGTGCATGTTTTGCTGTCCCTTTTTATGTTAAAAAAAAGCCACAAATAGCAAACAAGGCCAAAAATTGGTTGCAAATTTCTCAAAATGGTTGCCAATGGCTACTTACTACTGTGAATGCCAAGCCCTGAGTTTGCTTAAACATTTTTAAAGATCCTATTGATTTTTTTATTTTATAATCGAATATATATCTCAGTGCTGCCTGACGACCATCTCTTAAAGTGGTAAAGTATTTGTGTTTTAATCCTCCAAATGATTTATCTTAATGTACTGTATTTGCCCTTTTTACAAAGTGTTACCTTAACATAAACAACACAAACTAAAACACATCATTGAAGCCGTTTACACTAGCAATGTTACATTAGTACACATGCTTTCCATGGGTCATCACAGTGATGTCGTGGAAAGTCTTATGTGTTCCAGTGAAACTGAGAACAGCTTTATTGGAAGCTCCTGCTGCTTATAACAGCTTAGTAGCTGTGGAAAAGGTCGGCCGTACATCAGTGCAACACAGATTCAATCTGGCAGACCTCTGGAGTAGACTAAGCAGTGAAGGATTAAGTATAATTGTGTTTCTCTAGTTTGTTATATTTAATATCTTAAAATAACACTGCTATATTTAAAAGGTAAATATGATTTGTTTCAGTAGCACCACCACATTTTTTATAATTATTATTCCACAGGCAAACATTAATAACACTGCTTCTTTTAAGAAAATTTATAAAATATAATCTTTAATAAAACATTGAGTGCATAATCAAGCAGGTAAATACATAACTTTTGTTATAGCAATCCAAACGTCCCCCTTTTACACAAATGGGTAACTCTGTCTCACTGAGTAGTGCAGCAGTGTTGTATTACAGCATGATAAAGGTCATGTCAGTCGCTTCAGTCACGTAAGCCAAAACTACACAAATGTGAACTTTGTACATAACTTACAGGAGAATGTTGAGAATGTTGTTGCTGGTTTTTGAGAGATCTCAATCTGTCTGCAGCGACAGTGCTGCTGGTGTTTGGTTGAGTTTTGACGAGACATGACATCTATATTGCCAATAACTTATCCACTTCCACTTCAAACATTAAGCCAAAAAAAGTGACAGTACTAAGACATCATAGTTTCAAGGCACAGAACAGACATTCACAAAGTTATTTTCAAACACAAGCTGATAGCATTAATAAATAACAGCTCATTATATTTATATGAAGACCCTGAGAATGCAAAACTCACTGTCTTTACTTGCTTTTTCAAAGCTATGTTATACGAAGGTTGCCTTTCAGGGACATCTGGCTGGCTAGTGCTGTAATAAATACCAATAAAGGAAAAAGGAGAGAAAATTAAAACGTATAGTTAGTAGGCATATTTATGTTAAATTTGTAGTTTTACTTTATCTTTTCTCATTTCATTCATGTTGTTTCATTGTTACTTCCATTCACTTCACATATTTATTTTCCTTGTCTTTGTCAAATGGTACAAAACAACACTCACCCTCCCTACACTTGAGTAACCAGCGGTTCCCTCAGATACATGTTTCTTCCTTTGAACTCTGGGCTCTGCCCTGCACACAGTCCACCAAGCAGAGTCCCATTTAGAGGGTTGCAGATGCTTTCAATGGCATAATAATCTCCCTCTGGATCTCTATCCTCTTCCTCTATTTCCCTCCCTTCTGGCCCCTCGTCCTCCCACAGACCTGTCTGGACGTGGGTGTACTCGGTATTGTCCTCGCATTCAGTTTCCCGATGGTAGAAGTAGCTAAAGTTGGACACTATGACGGGCACTGGCAGCGAGATGGTGAGCACACCAGCGATGGCGCACATTGAGCCCACCAGCTTACCCCACACTGTCTCTGGGTACATGTCACCATAGCCCACTGTGGTCATGGTGACAACTGCCCACCAGAAGGCATGTGGTATACTGATAAAGTCTGTGTTGGTGTGATCGGCCTCAGCAAAGTAGATGGCACTGGAGAAGAGGATGACGCCAATAAACAGGAAGAAGATTAGCAGGCCCAGCTCGCGCATGCTGGCCTTTAGTGTCTGACCAAGGATCTGGAGGCCCTTAGAGTGACGAGACAACTTAAAGATCCTGAACACCCTCACTAACCGGATGACTCTGATGATGGCCAAGGATGTGGCTGGAGAGGCGTCATTGTCCTTGGCCAGCTCCGTTCCCAGAGTGACAAAATAGGGCAGGATGGCACTGAAATCGATGATGTTCATGACATCCTTGAAGAAGTGCGTCTTGCTGGGGCAGCAAGTGAAGCGCATGAGGAGCTCGAAGGAGAACCAGCATATACATATGGTCTCCACCAGGAAAAAGGGGTCATGGAAAACACTTTGTGGAGGAGGCATGTGCTCAGATACGTTCTTTGCCTGGGCGTGGTATTTGTAAAAGTATTCCTGAAGGAAAGGAAAGGACAGACAGGAAAGATATAAAGCATAGTTGTATGGCAGAAAATCACAATAACAAGAATGAAAATATACAATTACAGCTGCCATTTTGCAAACGGATCTTCAAACTATAAATACTTTAACCCCACATAAGGGCGTATAGCAATTATGAAGCTTGAACTAGCACATGTGAGAAGTTGGCCTTCTGGGCTTTCTGCCAGAAAACCTTTTCGGCAAGAAATCTCTTAACGTTTAGGCAACAAAACTACTCGGTTAAGTTTAGTGGCTTGGTTTAAAATAAACCCTTTCTGTCACAAAGCCCAAAAAAAAGTCTAACTGCTACTGTGTAGGTGCCTGCAGCTAGCCTGCTTAGCTTAGCACAAAGATTGGAAGCAAGGGGAAACAGCTAGCCTGGGTCTGTTCGAAACTGACTGACTTAATCCACCTACCAGCATCTCTAAAGCTAACTTGTTAACAAATTATATTGTTTGTTTGAAATGTGCAAAAACCAAAAGTGTAAAAATGACATGAAAGCAACATGTCTTTCCTAGAAATAGATGGTAGGTGAATTTTGTTACCTCTGGACACAGCCAAGCTAGCCGTTTTCCCTAATTATAAGACTTTATGCTAAGCTACGCTAACTAGCTAGTGGCTCCAGTTACATATTCAACATATTGGCATTCTCATCTGAGTCTCGGCAAGAAAGCGAAAAAAACAGAAACTGCTACTGAGATACCATTATTTTCACGTTATAAACTACATAACTACATAGACCTTCAGTATGTTGTCCACCATCCCATTACTTCTCACCTCTGACACCCTCATAGAAGCGTTTGTGACATCTGCGGCTTTACATTTCTGTCATAGCTTCTCCTATCTCTTTTTCAGTCCACCTGTCTTTCAGCCTTCCGTGTCCGGAATTGGCATTACATTCAAGCATTGGATAGTTGCTGTTTAAATCATCTTACACTTAAAATCAAAAGTGTGACCGCGGATGTTACGGATATAAAAGGGATCAGATTAGTATGCTGTAATGGGCTGTGTGTAATATATAAAGTTTCAGGGTAGTTTAAATAAACTTAGAGTATTCCTTATGCCTTTCAGTAGCAGGTCAGTGACAGTGTTTATTGCTAAACGTGGACATCTATGTGTTTATCATCTCCAAGGGCTCTCCTTAAACTAAATATAACCCTGTGAGATCTCCGAAGAGAAACATGAGAGCGTCTCCTCATCCATCTCTACCTTGGTTGCTATCCATCGCCATAGCCTCCGCAGCCTTGTAACATTGCCAATGCAGTTCAGTGGGTCTACAGCTTACTGGGACTGGGGGTAAATTACAGTACAGTTTCCTGGCAGCTCCCTTGTGCAAAGGCAGCCTGGCCTAGCACAGCGGCCCTGGAGGAATGTGTTAACATGACCCAACGTATGCTTCTCCTCCTGTGAGACCTTTTAGTGTCCGGTTTTAAGCCACAGAAAGGCTTTGGCTCACCTTTGCGGATGTGTTCGGTCACTTGTGTGACCTTTTATTAACACACCTAACCATCTCCTCACCCTGTCCTTTCTTACTTTCCTTTTTTTGTACTCCAGGCTCCACCCGTTACTCCCTGTACCCTTTAGCACTTCCTGAATCCGAGTGTATCAGATTTAACAGCCGACAAAAATAATCACACCATAAGCTTCCCTCACTCTCCCTCTCTCTGGTCTGCTTCCAGACATATTGGCAAGTAGTTGTCCCCATGTCAGTATTTTTCCTTTAACACACTGTAGTACTCACCAAGTGTGTGTTTACCCAAACACCTGCTTCCTGTGATATCGTGTTTCAGTTAGACCCAGGGAGGCTCACACATCCCACTCAAGACCTTATACCCAGGTGGTTTGATCTGGATTTTTACTGTCTCTGTTTTAGCAAGTGGCATTGAATTAATTGGTGTGATATTGAACATAAAACCATTATATAAAAATATAGATTGAGCAAAGATTGAGTCTTACGGTTATTTTTCAGGAGGGAGAGACTTTTAAAAAAGACTACCAACAATATATCCTTTCATGTCCAAACCTTTAGTCTTTATCTTTTAACCTATAGGGCTGGGCGATTGGCCAAATTCTTCACACACACACACACGCACACACACACACTCGCGCGCACACACACACACACACAGACATATGTATATATAGTATGTATACACACACAATATGTAGCCTATTTTGTATACACCTATGTATAAAGTGTAAGGGTCAGAAAGTAAAGCGTCATCCACATGACGAAATATGGCCATAACATAGTTCAGCCTCTGCAATAAAAATGATAAAGCCAAATATCTACAAAAGACATTTTACTCGCGTTTTGATGATATATATGTTTTCCTTCTTCTTTTTTCTTCTTCTTCTATCAGCAGGACGTAAAGGGTAGGGAATAAACACTTTAGCTCAATTTATGATGATATTCACAGTATATCAGTGTGAAATTCATGTAATCCAACTGATGTAGACTTTGATTTTAAAACCAAAACCAAGAGTTAATGTGCTTGTTATTGTCAGTTTTGACAACGTAATTGAATCGATTCCATTGTGTGATTATAAACTATCATAGTGAATTATCAGTCATCCCTAAGACCTACCTAACCGGACTTTCGGCAGATGACTTCTGTTCCACCTTGACTCCGTCTTGACTCCGCCTAGCTCCACTCAACCATCTGGGATCGCTCCGGAATGAAATTTATTTATTTACCCTACCTATACTCCAAATGGGAATTTTGTATTTACACTTTCCCCTGTCAATGCACATTCCCAGTTCTGCTAATGTCGCCCGAAAATTTGTGTAAATGGAGGATACTTGCCACCATTTCTACTCATGCCATCCACCTAACCCTCAGGAAATTTGGAAACCCTTAAAGAAATCTCAACCTTCCATCCTTGACATATCTTCATACTATCCTGCCTCTCAAACATACACTTGAATCCCATTTCCTACCTCTCGTGCCTCCTTGTCATTTCTGAAATCGGGCAGTGTCTCCAGGCAGAAAATGAGGATGGACACCACAATGACCATGACACTGATGATGGCTATAATACGTGCTCCTGATGAGGACTCGGGGTGCTCAAACAGCATCCACAGTCTTTTCTGGATTTCATTGGATGGCAGCGGTCTGTCTTCCTCTTTTGGAAAACCTTCGTCCTCCTTGAAGCGGTTCATGATGTCCTCTCCAAGCTCGTAGAACATCAGCTCATCCATGAAGATATCCAGCGGTATGTTTGTGGGTCTCCGAAGCCTCCCGCCTGACTGGTAAAAGTACAGAATGGCATCGAAGCAGGCGCGGTTCCGGTCCAGGAAGAGTTCGTTTCGAAGTGGGTCAAAGAACCGTGACCTGCGCCTAGGGTCACCAAGCAAGGAGTCGGGGAATTGGGCTAAGGTTCGAAGCTGCGTTTCATAACGCATCCCTGAGACATTGATGGCCAGTCTTTCACTCAGCGCCCATCCATTCCTCCATAGAGACCCAGATCGCCGGCTCTCTTTCTTCTTCTCCTTCTCGTTCCCTTTGAGCTCCTTCTCCCCTTTTTCCTCACAGTTGAGCTGGTTCTTCAGCTGTTTATCAATCTCTCCATCACTCTCTTTACCTCTGCCTCCCCTCTCGTCGTCGTCCTGCGGGTCAAGGCTGTCCATTCCTGTGTGTTTCCCAGGCCAAACCACAGAACAACTGGACTTAAAAGCAAACCCTGTCTGAAACCAGAGTGACAGTTCCATCAGTGGATATGGTTTTCAGTTAATAAGCATTACAGGTGAAATTGGAAGCAAGCAGCTTAAGGGAAGATACTGTAGCAGTGTCTGTTTGTATAGTAAATATTTTCTATGACATTTCATCACAGTTGCACATTAACCAAAAAGTTGTAATTAAAAAAAGTTACTTTTGTAATTTATTTAATTGAAAAGATGAACTGTGGATTAAAAAAAAACGGACAAACAACAAACAATGTTAGTACCCAGTTAGCGAGAGGAAAGCATTTACTCACTAAGTGTAAAACAGCTGCTGACAGAGGCTAATGGCAGGATGAAAAATCACATCGTTCGTCTCCCGTGACTCATCACGTTGCTCGTCTTCCTCTCTGTTGTCATGTCAGCTGTCATATACACAATGTCCTTGTTTGGCTGTTTCTCTGACCGGGTTGGACGCAAAAAGTTTGCTTCCAGTTGTTTGCTCAGGGAACATCCACAGATCTTATCCTGTCCCTTGCTGCCTCACGTTGTCTGTCTTAAAATTTTTTGGGAATGCTGTCCTGTTGAAATTCAATCTCTGCCAGATCCCTCCACCCCTCCCCGTCCCCTTTCCCTCCATTTTAGCTATGAGGCAAGACAACCTTCAACCTCACTATCAAATGTCACCTCTGCCTGGCACTTCATGGTGTTACCCCCTATAACAAGCATGGTTATCTGACTGACAGAGGTTCCTCACTGTTCCTCAATATATCAAAAGTATCTGATTTGAATATGTATTAGTTAAAAAACAAAAACAGTGGAACTTAAAAGATAGTCATAGAAATATGCATAGAAATCGCCCATTTTTTTCATGATAAACATTTACCAGCCGCAACAAAGTTACTGGTTTTGTTTTCACCTTGTGTGTATTTTTGCTGGTTGTTTATATGGTAGTCTACTGCCAGACGTTGTCCCAACCATGCAAGATACAGTCACAAAGATTTACAGGTGTGTAGTATAGATCAAAATGAAGGTCCAATTTGAAAATGGGAATTGTCTGAGCAAGGGGTCTGGGCCCCCCGCACACTTCACAATCTTTAGTGATTGCAGTTATGTCGGTATGATAAATGGGTTCATAAAAATAACATTCTGACTAATAGAGGTTTGACGAGGTTTGATACAACGACATTTCTCGTCGAGGTGATGAGTGTTGATGAGACTCTTATCTGCCTTCTAGGGTGGCACGGTGGTGTGGTGGTTAGCACTGTGGGGTTCCTGGTTGAATCCGGGCTGGGTTCCTTCTGTGTGGAGTTTGCATGTTCTCCCCGTGTCTGCGGGGGTTCTCTCCGTGTTCTCCGGTTTCCTCCCACAGTCCAAAGACATGCAGGTGTTAGGTTAATTGATGACTCTCAAGTGCCCGTATGTGTGAATGAGAGTGTGAATGGTTGTCTGTCTCTGTTTGTCTCTATGTGCCCTGCGATAGGCCGGCGTCCTGCCCAGGGTGTACCTGCCTCACCCCGGATGTTAGCTGGGATCGGCGACCCCGTCAGAGACAAGTGATTTGCAGATTCTGCCTCCTATTTACCATCACCTCCAAGTCATGGCCCTCAAATAAAGGGCAAATTTGTTTTGTGATGTTTCAAGTATATAATGGAATCGTGGAGGTCTTGTCACATTGCGTAGCACTTTCTTAATCATAACATCATTTTTAAATTGAAGATTAGTACTCTTAGTGTAAATAAATGACAAAAACAATGGAATACATAAAGACTACGTCAACCAATCAATCTGATCTACTGTTTTTAGTCATAGGTCCTCATCCATCTGAATGTAGAAAAGCCGACACTACTATGTATCACCACCAGAGGGAGGTGATGTTTTGGCAAAAAAAAGAGGAAAAACTGAAGGGGTGCCTCTGCCGACATTTCCTCACTGCTGCCTACAGTCACAAAAAAATACACTGCTCGCTGGGCTGCTACATTTGATCACATATCATGTCAGCTCAAACTGCTCAATATGAATCTGACAACCCTTTGTGTAAATGAGTTTTTGAAAGCAATAAGCTCAAGGAGTGTGTGATATAATAATCAACACTATATAAATATCAAGTATAGATTGAATGCAGTAAGACATTCTTCTGTTTTTTGGGGTGTTACATGGATGTGGGAATCAAACACAAAATGATGCCCCATAGAAATGCAGTGTTATTTTTAGGTTTGTGCATCATCATCCTGAATAAGGGAATACTGTGAAAGAGAAGTAGATGCTCCTACTTCAGCTAAAAAAAAAAAAAAGGATTTACATTATTTAGCTTTCATGCAGCTATGCAGAGTGATTATGAGACCTTGTGACTTCCATGAAATGGCTGCATATACCACCGCAGAGTCAACACCACATAGATCATTTGAAACAGACGGTGGGTATCCATGAGTAGAAAATAGATGACTCATCAGACCACATTGCCATTTCTTAACATGTGGTCCTTACTCCAATGTATGGTACATAAGCAGTATCCAATAAGCAGTTCTGAGATAAATAAGTAATTTTGTCCCACCGCTCAGGTGTCTTTATTAAGAGCTTTAACTGTCCACTTCTGTTATACTTTGATTTACCTAAATTGCTGATTTTCAAAGACTGTCCCCTTGCCATGACTTATAATGTGTCTGTGGTAGGTTGTAAACAACTATCAATCACCTTTAACTCTGCTAACTATCTTTCTATTTGAAGACTCACCTATATAGGTGCTTGTGTTTTAATGTTGTGTTGTGTTTTAATGTTTTAATTTTAGTGAGAGAGCATAATTATATGATGTCGGTTGAGAAATATTACAGCTCCTTATTCCAGCACGTTGGTGTCCGCTTTCATGGACATGAGAAGTTTAAGTTACAGTTATTTGATATCGAGCCAGGAAACCAGCACATATATTGCCTCATCATTCTCAAATATCCTGTCACTTTACAACTGACCTCAAATTTATAGATTACCATAATATGACACGGCCTTATTTTAGTCGCTAAAATGGTGTAATGCAAAAGAAACTTCACGGTTGGTCCGTTGGTTGAAAGGGCTGGCATCAAAATACCCAATATCCTTAAACGCAAATTGCAAATTAAATGTGTCATCCTTCAGTTTCTTGGAAGACTTTGGATTTTCATTGTCCACACCTCACCGGGGTTGTGGTATCCCGTACCTGACAGGCTGATGAATAGCGTTAACTATGACAGTCAGTACAGAAGTCTGTACGCACAGGAGCACACGTTTGGTCAGTTAGAAAAATCGTAAACAAACTGACACACCGTTGATGTCACTTTTTCATTTATTTTAAGTTCATTTCAATGATTTTAAGCAATTTTTAATGCCTCTGAAAAAGCATCTCATGACTGTTGATCAGTTATTCATTCAAGCTGCTATGGAGATTGGTTCACATTAGATCGCATTGACATTCATACATTTTAAGTCTCAAGAGTAGAAATATGTTCAATTATGACACTTTATTGATATGTTTCTATTTTTTCTTCAAAATATAAAAAGATAGATCATGAACATTCCATTGAAATATACTTTATACAGTTCTTGATGAGTTGTTCTTTGTGTCCCAACATTTCAAAAATAAAATCCGGCATAAGTCACAACCAGATACTCCAGTCACCTCCTCTTCTCCCCATTCACTCTCCTACTAAGACCACAGTACAATGGACTAGTACCTAAGTCTGTTTTACACAATGTGATGGCATGTAAAATGAACACACATCTTGTATCTTTGGAATGCTTACGTTAATGCCTTATGTTAGCCTGTAATATTAGACGTATGTATATCGGTATGACTCTTGTGGTGTGCGTAACCTTATCTCTGATTAAAATAATATATTTAATATCTTCGATAAAAATCTGTTAGTATGATTACATTTCCTCTAAAACAACTCTAGTCTAAATACTTTGTAAAATAAAATATTTTTAGAGTAGCGTGATTGCGGAGTCACTTTATGGAAAGCGATAAAGCCACTACACTTGTGGTTGCAATCATCTGAACTGATGACAGAACATCTGTGTCTCAGGGAGCATACAGTAAGTGTCGATCAGTGGCATTCGTGGTGCGGATTGCATACCATTTAAAAACAAACAAAAATATATTCAACAGAAACAAGAACAAAGAAAAGCAATAGGGTATCATGGAGGATGTGTAAACCAAGGACCACATAACACCTTCCAAACACCTGTAGAGTGATAATATTGTCACAACATGTAGTAGCCATAAGGGTTAACATTGGCTCCTGCTTACAATGTAAAGCATTTATGTTATTTTGGTTATGTGAATGTTACACGGGATATCTGTAACATTGTCAATAGCAAACGTTGGAAAATAAAACAGACTTAGCACTCTCAACATTGTAACATCATTCTGTTCAACATGACTAAATCAAATGGCAGTATTATGCAATAGAAAAGGAAAGACATCTTGTTCAGCCTGGCACTGGCAGAGCAGTCACAATGTAGATAATGTAAAAGAAATGGCAAACGCAATGGTGAAAAATAAGGTAGGGAAAAGACAGTATTCTGCTGTGAACACAAACACAAGCAGCTGGGTGACGCACAAAGTTTTTGTAAGTGTGCACACCATTGCTAGACGTTTACCTCTGAAATATTCATAAGCGATGGTGTGACCATCGAAGCCGTAGTTGCTTAATGCCTTCTAAAATGGGAAATGAAATCGGGAGCTTTAAAAAGATAAAAGACCGAAACAAAATGCCACGGATCATTTTTGCAAACAGAGAGCTCTAGAACCTGTAAAACCTTGAATAGTCTAGGTAGTCTACATCACATAATATTCTGGTGAGCCTCCTAACTGTAATTTAATGGGAATGGACAGAGGACCATTCAGCTGCCTGAGCTGCACCCTGAACCAGCAGGGCCTGAAACTCACTTGGAAAACCAAACCAAGTATGAAGTGCTTGGAGAACACTCGGCAATGAGATTGTTTTTTTTTCTTTTTAAGTGTTTTTTTGTTTTTTTTACATCAATCCTTCCTCGGTTGACACTGGTATCGCTCATCCTCTCTTTCTCGCAACATTTAAAGTACTTCACTGACATCATTTTGGAAGCTCTGGGTCTCTTTGATTGGTGCTCACGTGACTGTGTTGTGTGCTGCAACGAGCTGCCAACTAAGCCAGCTGAGATGACGATAACTCCACGGGTAACGGACGAATGCAAAGACCTGACCATCTAAAAAAAACAAAGACGAGCTACCTCTACACACTCATGCTGACACTGTGAGTGTGAGTAGTTTTCAGTTGCCTCTCGAAGGAAGACGTTTCTGCTCTACGACACGGCACAGTGTTCATAATTATCAGGACTGGATTCATGACGAACAATGATAGGCTAAGGGGATATGTCAAGACTCTGTTCCCCCCCTCGAGAGATTATCAAGTCATAATGCATGCGTTTTTTACACATCACGGTGAGGTGTTCACATTATCGTTATCTATATACTAGAATTTATTATGTTAGAAAGAAAACACCTACGTCCACACACACCATCGACACACCTGAGTCCTTTAAACCACACACAAACTTTGGAATGGCAGTCGGTTCCATGCAAACCTGAAATCTCTCTTGATTGTTTCGCCAGTATAGTTTCTTTCATAGTTTGTTATTGGTCATTATTGGATAATCTGCACATGTACTCCCATTTTTCTACTTAGGACTAGTGGAACAGAACTGCCTATCCCAGCAAAATCCTGCCATGGGACATCCAAGGCCTTTACAAATCTCTTTTAATACTGAGGCGCTGAAGATACTCTCGAGGTTCTCCATTTGCCCTGCTACAATCATGTGACAAATCTTGTATTATTGCCAAAGAAAAAAGCAAACTATGAGCGCTAATCAAGCAGTCAAAGTTGTGGTATGGAGAGCTGTGGTTTTAGAACTGCTGCTGCTGCTGCTGCTACGGTAGTTGTGCAAATGATTCAAGAAGGAAAACATGGACTTTGTGATTAATAACAAACAAACCTTTGCGCAAATGCGATAATTTGGCAAAGTCTTGTATGATCACTGTTGATTAAATGGTTAAAAAATATACCGCTGGATGCATAACAAGGTAAAACTATGGCAGTGGTCAAAAACACTGGAATAGGGGAATGTAGGGCAGTAGTAGCAGAGAGATTTCATCAAACGAAACATAGTTCAGGGTGTACATTGCAAACATACATGTTTCAATATTCACATTTTGTTACTTTTCAAAAACAAAATATAGCTCTTCTCTTTCATTATAATCTTTTTTAAAACATTAATTGCATATAATCTTTTTTTAATTCATTTTATATATACTTTTTTGTATCTCTAGCACCCTTGTCTTCAACTAAGGGCTTGCAGAAAAGACAGTCATGCAAACTAGTCATGCTGGTAAACAAAGTTACAAAAATGCATTATCTTATTTTTTTTTTCATTTGTTTATCTCAGCGTCCATCCTTTGTGATCCACAGTTCTTTATAGGCAAGAGTCATTTGTCATTGTCTTTCAAAAAAGAAAAAAAAAAAAACATTTTCCCGGTGCTTGTGGGGAAATGAACGTTGCCCACTCCCCATAACAAAATATTCAATTCCCATCTTTTTCCAGGCCTTTGACACCATTTCATGATGCCAAATTTTCTATTAACATTTGCATCTTTTTTTTTTTCTTTCTTCCATTCTGGACCTTTGCTGCTCAGAAACTTCCTCCGAAGCCATGGATAGTTGATTTGTTTATCAAAATATAGATTTGTTCTCTTTGTACACTTCCTACACGTGATCTACTCTTGGTCCATTTCTTCTCATTTTCCCCTTTGCCTAAGGGCTCCCATGATGGGCCATCCTTACCTTGACATCGACTTGCCCGAGCAGCAGTCGTTGGCAGCAAGAGGGACAAGAGAGAGATGGGGCAGTATTCATCTGGAGATTCTTGTGCCTAATTGGCAGTGTTGGCCTTTGTGTTAGGAGTAGCATTTATCTGATTGGTCCCTCTCAAAATGATAACACAGAAGTTCCATCTAATGGACAGTTTCGTGTGACGTAAATAGTGTCCTTGTGGCAGGGTTGTCCTTTTCATTGTTATTTAAGGAGGCCAATATCCCTCGGTACTGAAAAAAGACTGACAATTGTCTCTGGGACTTTTGTTTTGTCTCCTTGAGTCAGTCTTTTTGTTCCTCATTACTGAGCACTGTGTCAGTCAGGCATGGGGATAAAATACTTGTCATATTTAAATGTGCATATGGGATGCTTGTGGCAGTTAAAGTACTTTTAGAGGAATGTGTTTGTACCAAAAGGAGGAAATGGGCAGTGTAAGGGTGAGTACAAGTACATCATCCTAAATGGAATATTCCTCCTAATCTACTATACATTACAGAAGGTCATTCAGCAAGTGCTTGCTACAGGACCTTTGGTATCCCACAGGCAGTACATGAGAGATAAAGATAAGTCTTTTTTCACCATTTTCTTCTGGTGAGTCCAAATGTCCACCACCTGATTGAGTTGATGCTACATGTGCTTCATTTGTTCAGCTTCATAGTTAGTGCTGTTAAGGATTATCTCAGTACTTGTGAAGAGGGCAGTGTTTCAGTCGGACAGAAGTGAATGGAAGACATTGGTTCAGTGGCAAACATGCTATAGAAGTGCTAAACTTGAATGAGGGGTTAAAGTATGGATGTTGGTTTATACTGTGTATGTGTGATTGATTTCATAAGCACTGAATTTAGTGCATATTTTTGTTGGAATGTGTGGAAGTGTTTTAACGAGTAAGACCAATCCTTTGTCTCTCATGTACTAAATTTGTTTTTCTTCACTGGAAAGGAACCAAAGAGGAAAATGACATCTAAAAGTTCCCTTGAATGCATAAATTCCTCTCTTTTCCAACTGTTGATGGGTTAAGTCAAGTTATTTCCCAGCCAACAAATGCTACAATATGTTAGCAAAGATGCTACATTGTTCATTCAGTCCTTTGTGAAGACAAGTGTTTTTTTGTTGTTGTTTTTTTCTGGAAACTTGTGAAGTTGCTCAGTTGTTCAGCGCTGTAGATGGTGCTGAGTTAGTCATCATACAAGATGGCGAGTATATTGTTGTCAGAGAGATGTCATCTGGAATGTGTAATCAGGAGTCCTTTGTCTCTCCCCAAAAAAGTGTGTCAGTGCAATGCTCAGTGAGTTTGCCGAAAAAAGGGAAAGGAAAAAAAAACGCTCAATCAGACAGTTGTCAAAAAATGTGGTTGGAGTTCCAAGAGGCTGCTTTGGTAACAACGTGAGGAGCAGACCATGTGATTTCTTAATTCATGATTAACCTCTGGTTTCTCTCTTGTCACCCCAAAGATCTCCTTTAAACTGTCCATCCGTGTCACACTTGTCGATTACGTGGCTCCCACCGCAAATTTGTGTTTACAGGTTACTGACTCCTCATTACAGAGAAGGCGAATGCTAGAAACTTAACACTGTGAAGACAAGAACAGAAATCCATGAATATTAAGTTCACAGAGAATAAACAGAATTTGTAAGAAATGATGTTAAGTGTAATTGTAACAAAAAATGTGTAACACTACAAGTAAGCACATGTGTATAGATTGGTTCATATTAGTTGAGCACTGCTATTAACCAATCTCAATTGGAATTTGCCAATTACATTATTTTCCATAAAACAGTTTCATAGTGTCACTAACAGTATGTACAATAGAGAAGTAATCAGGGATTACCATTACCTGCAAACTGCTGTGCATGTCAGAATGAAGTGCACACATTTAAACTGCAATGACAACTCTAATCCATCTACAAAGACATCTATCTCCAACAAACAGACAGGAATTTTTGCAAACAAGTTCATCTTGAATAACAAAATAGAGAAAGAAATGGTAACAATAAAAGTGGTGGCTGGCAATATTAGAAAAAGACTAAATGAATCAAGCTGCTAGCCAACTGACCAGCACTCTGCTCTGCGCTCTGCCAAATCACCGTCTTTACATGAGGTAATTATGTACAAAGCATTTTAAACAAGATTAGGTGATAGGGAGATAATGACCCGTTATTCACAAGCTAGTGTGTGTGTGTGTGTTAGTGTGTGTGTGTGCGTGTGCGTGTGTGTCTGTGTGTGTCTGTCTGTGTGTGTGTGTGTGTGTGTGTGTGTGTGTGTGTGTGTGTGTGTGTGTGTGTGTGTGTGTGCGTGTGCGTGTGTGTCTGTGTGTGTCTGTCTGTGTGTGTGTGTGTGTCTGTCTGTGTGTGTGTGTGTGTGTGTGTGTGTGTGTGTGTGTGCTTGTTTGTGTGTTCCAACCTTTTCATTTGAATGAATATGTTCACTTCATGGAAAAACACATTTTTGACAGATGGACACATACAAACATACTCTATTCATGTTAGTTTTCCCATTTAAAAGAACACATCGGTGCAAATTCAAGAAAAGGTTTGTCACCAACAGTAGGTTGAGCATTTTTAAATGATTGCCTACAGTTATGGCAAACAGTTCTTATATCACATGTACTGGCATCATGCATTATTTACCGGGAGATTACACATTTCCACTGTGGTCTCACCAACAAAGATTAACCCGCTACAAACATGATCCTTTATTGCAGCCGCATTAGCTCTTCCAGCCGGCTCTTCTTTTCACCCTCTTCCTCTTTCAATTCCCACTGTATAGTTGCAGTTTTCTCCAGGGAAAAGTGGTTAGCGAGACACAGTATTTACATATTTTCTAAAGACAAGTTGTAAAGTAAAATCTTAGGAATTTAGAGTTAAGGCCCTCATACTACAAGAAAATATGGCTTACATTTTGAGGAAGATCAGCAGCTATTAATCTAGGGCTGGGTGAAGTGAATACCTGACAAAAGATTAGTACTAAATTGTTTTTCATTTTATTAAGAACATAGGTGCCAAATGAACATACTGTAACATGCAAGGATCAGACCGGTAAAACATCTTCCAAATGGTGGAAATATTGCCTTAAGGCAGTTCAGCGAGAGAAAGAATATGTAAAAAAATATATATGATAGACATTCTTACATTGTTTTGACAATATACACCATCATATCGCCCAGCCCTATATTAATATAACCGATTAATGCTCACCTGTTAAGCTTACACTTAGTAGTGATGTACATTTTAAGTAACGATATATAATATCATACAGATATTATTAAGAGCAACAGGACCGTTGGAGGACTGTTGTCAGGTGCATAAACTGGTGTAATTTCCCCAATACGTGCCAGATTTATGAATTCTTCAATAAGTTTTCTTCTGTGTTAAAGACATAATCCATTATTGAATTGTTTGCTTGGACATAAACCAGACTTTCCTGTCTTTTTGTCGTTGTTCTGGCACCCGTAACATCTTGAAATAGTGCCAAAGCAGCCGCTGCGCACGCACAGCCATTATGTGTTGCACCTTAACTCACAACCGACGCACCTGGTGTCACTCTTCTCATTGCACAATTCAAAGTTAATCAAACGGCATTTTTCTCCCCTCCGTCTCCCAAATTAAACAACTGTAGTTACTGTACAACTGCTTTAGTATTCTTATGCTTACTAAAACTTTTTTTTTTCTCAAAGCTGCAATTGTACCATACATGTCTTTCAGGGTACATTAGCCACAACATGTACTGTACATTTATATTCAATAGAAAACAGTGCATTTACCTCCATGTAAGACCAGCTCTTGTCCAAGCAAACAACATAGAACAAAGAACGCACTCAGAATTTCCCTTCGTCATTACAGCTGAATTAATAATGGTATGCTTTAAAACTTAACGTAGAAAATGTAACGTGAAATAATAAAAAACATACCATACCATTTTTGATAATACAGACCTAATCTGTATGTACATATAACCAGAAAATCGGGTTAAGAGGTGTACTTTTACAAAGGGTAAAACCTTTTCATGTGAAACGTCCTGCCCCATATTTACAAAGTATACATACATATATTAATTGCATATGACTTTAATGTATTCACATGTGTAGATACAGATATGTACATATTGAATAATAACCACTGACCTATTAAGCATTGCTTCGAAAGGTTTAGCTAGTTAAATCTAGCTAGTTTTCAAGAACTCCTAACTTGACATCAGAGCCTACGGGGGCCTCATAGAGGCACTTACATCTGCCTATTTTCTGTACTTAAACTATGTGTGCGTCAGAGTGTCCTAGGTGATTTGCATTGGCCACAACTTTGTGATATGTCTCTTACAGCTCAACCGAACCACAATTCTGACGTTATTCAGATCAATTTTGATAAAACACAAAGCAGATATGAACAAATCCAGTACCTCTACCATTGTGAATCTCAGAATTAAGGTAGGGATGTGTGAGGCCGTGGTTAAACTTTTCTTTGCAGCGCGACTTTCATGACCAGATGCGCCGTATCAGAACTCAGCTGTGTCCACACTTCAGGGCGACCTTGCCCGATCAGTTTGTGATCGGATATGTTTCCATGTGGTTAAGTATTATTCCCGCGCATTAGGCGCATTCAAACTGGCACTTGGTGTGTGAGAGCCTTCTTCCTTTTTTAGATTTTGTTTATTCTGTAATGGTGCTCCCACCCTTTTTGTTTACTGAAGAATAGCCAATAACACAACTCCACTAATTCTGTGATAAACATTTAATTTTCTGTAAACTCTTCAATAATAAGTCCCCTGTCATTTCAATGTGTAGTAGTAAAACCAGGAAATGTTTTTTTCAACAGCATTAACTTAAAGGTATAATATGTGGTATTAATTTAAAAATACTAATACAATACAGCCCGCTTGACCGACCCATCGCTGCTCTCTCTCTCTATCTCTCTCTGGCCATTAAAAAGGGGAGAAAAGGAGGGGCAGACTCAGAATGCAGTAAAAACAGTAACTTATTGCATATTATACCTTTAAACAGGACTCTTATACAGCTGAAAATGAAACTGTAGGGCAGAATACTCATTATGCAGAATGGCTCATTTCAGAAACCAGCGCAGGTTCCTTTTGCTCTCATTCAGGAGAAAAGAAATAATCCAGATTGCGGCCACACGCAGTCCACGCCTCATTAAGATCCCAAATCAGTGCTAGCCAAGCCGCCTCGGCATGAGGTCCGGCTGATCAGAACCCCAACTGCAAGCAAGAGTTGATCTCGGAGCATACAGACTTTACACTTATGCGTCCAAGCCTGAACGGTTGACAAAAGTCGCGTTGAAAAAGGCAAGTGTAACCACGGTTTGGGATTATGTTATTCCTAAGCCATTTTCAGTCAGTTGTAGCATAAAAACATTTCACTGCAGATCATGTAAGATGGATGGACATTTCCCTTGACTTTAACAGAGAATGTACATTCCTAATGAAGTGGTACAGCAGTGTGATTCAAAGTACCGCAATAGTAAGATCCACATTTGGAGTCATTTTAAGATTATACAGTGTGTTTGTGCGCTTAAAAGGTGGAATGAGGTTTTGTGCACTGAGAGAAGTGATGCTAGCAAAAATGACGGACCAACTTTCAGTCCATGTGTGCCACTGTACTCTTTACATGTTCACAAAACATTTTCCTGCAAGTTAAATCAATTTAAAAATGTACAGTACTATCCCAGAGTTTCCCTACCTTCCCCTTAGTTCAGGTTGCTGTCAAAAAATGCTTGGATTCACTGGAGAAACGAAGCTCCACATGCTGTTTCAGATATTTTCAGACAACACTAAATTATTATAATTTTTTGACACTATAACAGTGAAATGTAACTATACTAAGTATAAGCACGACTATTGGCAATGTCAGTCTGAAAATATGTGCCATGGCCTTTAAGAGCCCGTATCTGACAAAGCCAGGCAAGCATTACTCCTTGCAGTGACTGTATGCTCAGGATTTATCATTAATGAGACACTACAACTTTTGCAAGCCTCTCGAACTTCTCAACAACAGATTCAAGCAAACATTCAAGTGATGTCATAGCTTTCATCCTGAATCATAATACTGCATATCTAAATTCTCAAAGTTGAGGTGTCTGGAAGCACAATGATTTTTTTTTTTATAAATAAAATGTCAATTGGGACCATAGATTATGACAGTAATATCAGGACCTGACTCTCTAACCAAGAAAAGACTCTAAATGCTCTCCCTTTACAGCTGCAAAAAACTGTCGATTCTAAAGCACATACAGGTTTCCTCATGATTTCAGTCTTGCTACACTTCTGTTTGTCAAAGAACGTAAGGACCGTTAAATACAACATTGTATCTTTTTTTTCACAAATGTTATTTTAGACAATCAGTGGTACAGCAAAGTCATTCCTTACAATGAAATATACATTACCAAGTAAAAGTGAAGAACCATAAAATTATTACAAAAGTAAAACAAACAAAAAAATGGCAGTCACCACAAGTTTGAAGTACCAGTAAGACCACATTGACTTGAAATAAAAGCAAGACAAATGGCTCATGATGTCATTGTAATACTTGTTAGCTAAATCAAAGTTAATACAAGACTGCCGATTTTTAAGGTTAAAAAATAGATCTGCTTATTTACATATGTATGTGCACAGCAGGTTTCCCAGCATTAAAATAATATTGCATGCTTATTGCATATGTGAATGTCTTATTACTTTCTTTTCGTTCTTTTTTTTTTTTTACTTTTTTGCTTAACCTTAACATTAGATCTATTTTCATGTGAGGATGGCAGTCTGAGGTAGGACCTCAGTTTAAAAAAAAAAGCTATAAATTGCCTAAAAGAGATTGTTTCTTGATGGGATGGGAAATTATTGAGGGGAATGGGATGTTGTAACCACTGTCATATTTTTTCAAAGATCATTGTATTTTTATACTGTTTTAGGCAAACATTTAAACAAAAACAAATATGGAAAAATATATATTTTGAAAGCAAAACAGATATTTAGAAAAGCTGAATATCCTCAGTTAGAGACGTTTCATTGGGTCGTTTTTTTGTAATATATGTGTCTTATCCCAACATGCAAATTTTATGGTTAGTAAATTGTCATAGATTGTTAGTAAAGTGCTGTGTACGTATTTGTTTTAAGTATAGTAGGTGTAGTAATTAATCCTTAATATTTGACATAAGTACATTTGCTGCACTCAGTGTAATGTAACTTTTATGTAGCTTTCTAAATACATTTCATTCAGATTTCTTTAAAAAATGAGACCTATAAGTACATACTTAATTTACATGGCTGTCTTAAGTGTTTCTTCAAAGGTCCACTCAGTCATTTACTATCATCAAATAGAGATTATTAACGGAGGACGTGATAGCTTAATTGTGCTAAGACTGCCTGGGAGACAAAACGCAGTTGGCATGTCGCTAGCCAGACAGCTGTACTGGTGAGGTCCTCAGCTACCCTAACAATGTCTATAACCATGGACATATTTTCCTACGGTTTCAAATACAGAAAACATGTTAAACCCTGGTACATTACTACCCGTCTGCCTTTAAGCAGAATCAACTGGGTGTAAAGCACCAACATTAAATGACATTAGCTTATTCGGTTTTCATAAGAACCAGAAACCTTATGCACATAAACATAAGCATGGATGTGGTAAAAAAAAAAATAGCAATAACTTACTGTTCATCTGTTGACTGTAAAGACTTTAAATGGTTTACTTTCTATGTATAAAATCACGTTTTTACAAATCCACAGTCAGTGGTGTGATATACTGCCTAAGGCAAGTAGTGCAGGAAGGAACAAGCTAGTGTTATAGCTTTACCTCAATTACATGACCCTCATCTCCCAACGCCAACTAATCTCATCCTGCTCCCCCTCTTGTTAAATTAAACCTTCGCCTTTGTCAACTTCTAAACTTGTGGCTCATTGTTTGCAAATCTGACAGCCTACATTGTATTTGGACAAATAATTAAAACATTTGAGTAAATTATTTGAAACAAAAAATGTGGACATTTCATTTAAATTAAATGTAAATGTTTTGTTTTGTAATATGATTGTTATAATTGCATATGATGCTTAAGATGATACTTTGTGTATAGAAATGTATTAGACAACATGCTTGCAACTGCTAAGTAAAGTGACTGAATAGACCTTTAACTGTACATTGGAAGGTAGCAATTGCATACATGGGATCCTAACAGCAATGTAATAAAATAAACTATAATTTTCACAATTGAGATAGCTCTTATGGTACAATTCTTTTCATTTAAGCTAAGTTTTTTTTTTTTCCTTCAGTTTTTGACATCTCTTAGCTTTTGCTGTGTAAACTATCAACATAAAGTGTCCAATGATGTAACAATGGTGAGATATAAAAGGAAGTGTTAAAACTGAGACTTATAGAAGCCGAGTCTGTCTTTTAGAGAGAACTACCAAAAGTATGTCTACGCTTTAGTTTACATACATCAATATTCACAGAAGAAATAAAGTAGAAATCTTTTTTCAACATCAATCTAATCTATAAATGTATTTTTCTCTTTGGCTAAATGAACTGAAGTATGGTTATTTTTCTGGACCGTGTTGTGAGCTCAATTCTGTTTGGTCCAGATCATTTAAAAATGGATGTCATCATCTACACACTTAATCCTACATTTCAAAATGTAACTGTGCACGTTTTTACGTTTTTCTAAATCTCTGATACCATTTTATTTACTAACCAACACAGTTTCTTATTCTAATAATGTAAAATAACAGTGTACTTTGTAAATGACTCCGCCAGCTAACCTGATGCATGCATCATAAACCATTAGATTCACAAGACAAGGGGTCATTACTTATTCTACATTCAAGTTCGTTTTATGTTATTGCTATTGTTTCTGCACGGTGTACAATCCAAATGGAGGCTTCAATGCAATCAGTCCACAGTTTATCCACTGCATCTCTTATCATCCGATCATGAACATCCTTTTTTTTGCTACAAAATGGAAGGGATGGGGGAGCGACAGCGGCGCAGTGGTCCTGGGGCCTCGTAGGTTTCAAACGCCGGGCTAGTGATAGGAGCAAGCCGCAATGATGACCCAGCCATTCCCGATATGTTATTGAGACTGCGAGATTTCTCATAGCCCGTTGCTTTAAGAAAATAATTTTAACCATTGATCAGTATATTATATTATATTATATTATATTATATTATATTATATTATATTATATTATGTGTTATTGTTTAGATATCATATGCAAATAAAATGCAAGTAAATCATAGTTGAAATGTTTGGGCATGTTATGGCAAATATTCCATATTCAGATGTTATGAAGGTTACAAAGTATTGAAACATGAACATGAGGGTTAACATGTTATAAGAAGGAATTGGAAAGAAGCACATAAGTGAAGAGAGTAAATTAAGCATTAGAAATTGAAAATGTTATCAAATCATAATGACATGTAGAGGACAGACGAGGACAGAGAGACAAGACAGACAAGACAGGACAAAACAAGAAAATGCGAGTTATGATATGTCTTTCTTTTTTCAAGACAGAAAAGCAAAATATTATTTGATATTCAGAGATTTAACACCTACAATAGGCCCGTTGAATAAAGCACCAGACATTTTATCACGTGAAGCGTAATGTTCAGGTGTTTTAGACAAATGTTTGGCCACATTAATACAGTTTAACACAAACACAAGTAGTACATACTCGGATATGACTGACAATGCGTAAGAGTTGACCACATGAAGTTTTAAGGTGAAAAACCTCAGAGATATGGCTCTAGTGAAGGTATGTTGAATAATTAATTGCCTTGAATTACGCTTCATAAACAGCCTACTTAGTATTTGCTTTGGGGTCCTGTAAACTTCAAATGGCCAACACAAAACTGCCCTCCCTGCAACATTTAAAAACACTTCCAATCCCCCGGTAATAGCATCCTGTAATTGAGATCAGTTTACATTTTGTTTTACAGTGGGAAATGACACGCGGCCCACTTGTCCACTTGTGCAAGTATAATACGTCGGACTTGCGCTGCTGAACATAAATTTACAAAGCCAATTCCTCTAATAAATGAAACATTGGCCTTCTTGTCCGTTCCCACTGTATTTCTGGTGTGTAACAAAGCATGCAGCTGTTAATTCCCCCTGTAGAAAGCAGCCACAGAGATGGTAGTGCTGTGCTGACAGTGTTGTTGCATTAGTGAAGTGAAAACACCATTGGTAGGTAGCCGTTAATCTGCCCTAACAATGGCTAACCGACCCATAATGGATGGAGTTTTACAGTTTTATTAGCAATGTGTTACGTTAGCTGAAATTTAGCTCAAGGTAGTGTATATTTTTGTCAAACTCCAAACATCAGAAGGCCACAGTCTGACAACAAAGAACACCCATTGGTACAGTATGACGCCCCTTTGTGCCTTCCTGCTGAAATGGAAAAAATATATATTGTGATGTACAGCGGCCACCACTCCACCACTCTAGATTACGCATCATATGAGCCAACCATAAATAAAAGTTATTTTTTTATTCTGACTAGCTCAGGCACATTAGTCAAATGGCAACTCAGTAAAATATTGATGAAGCATTTTCACTGGGTTTCTTAGGCTGCGTGTCCTACAAAGACGTCTGAGGAGCTGTCTGGCCAATGTGCGGTACTGCTTCAATCTCAAGTTTAGTTCCAAAAGTATTTTGTTCACGCCACCCAAATGTATTGAGACAAACTGTCAAGTTGCATCAATCAGAGTTGAGGGGCAACAACAGGAGGGACAGAATGAACCAACCTGTTTTTAAGGCAGAACCGCAGTGATGCTTGCTTGTAAATGCAGGCGAAAATCTCTTAAAGTGGCTATTGTAAATCTTGTTATCATTGTCTGATAAATCATTCTCCTTATCTAACTGAATAGCTAGTTAAAGTTATAATTCTTAAGGTTTTTATCAAATCAAAAACTGCTTTTGATACTAATAATGGTCTGCATGATTCCTTCAATAAGCATTGAATCTATTGTATGCATTCAGTAAATATTCTAAATAGTAATTGCAGTTGCTGTTAAAATAAGCAATTTAAAAAAAAATATATATATATAGGATATGAAAAATTGACAACTAATTAGTAGCATTTACTTGTATATTCATTTAAATGTTAATAGTAATCAGAGTTTGCACAAGTGTATTGGCCTAAGTTGATCCCCACAAGGCATAAGCACCTGGGAGTTTTTAAAGAATCTATTTTTAAGATGTCTTTTAAACTACATTTACAGTGGGGCGGCTTTTTAACCACTAATACTGCTCAAAATAGCAAGAGAACACAAAATATTTATCTTTTTTTTTTTCAACAATCATTTTCTCCCATGTCCCCTTAGGGGCTCTGTAGACATGAATGTAATAAGGATAAGTTTCCATTTGTTGAATAGATGAAGGTGAAACTGATGAAGAATAATGTAAATGGGGCAGTGATGTGGTTCTGATGACAAAGCTGATCAAAACTTAATTAGTTTGCTTTTGCTGATGTAGCCGAGTATTGCTTCAAATTCAAAACAAGGAACATTTTCAGAAATTACCATAAAAATGCTGATAAAGTTAATAACGTCTCAGCCACTGCAGTCTGTCACAGTCTGCTAGCTTCCTCCTCACTGTGCTAAGTACTGTATTTACAACATCGACAGGGGTTCTGTGCTCTGGGATCATCCGTCAGAAAACAGTGAGACTGGCTGTCATCGTCTTCAGTGATGACAAAGTCACAGTTAATTAACACTACCGAGGAAGTACGTACCTACAGTCAGACTTAGTTACACTTGCAGTGCAGTGGCGGCCTGGGGATAGGATGAAGAATGGGTGTTAATCACAGAAGGTGCAGGTAATGGAGAGGGAACACACAAAGATGAAAAAAACTGCAAATATTCTGACCAGACTGTTTTCAAGGAAATGATCACGCTAAATGAAACAGATTGGTCTGAAACAGTTAACTTAATCATGCTTGTATGCGTGCAGAAGAGAGCTACATGACTGCCTCTCTTACGTAATAACATATGTGCTATCATTTTGTGTGCTTGTTGTGGAGGGCACAGGATTTGCTGACTGTTCAAAAGCTATTCTTGGCACAGCCCCATACTGTATCATTCTTAACATAGGATCAATTGCATGTTAAAGATGCTGTTATCTCCTGTTTCCCATTATTAGATGTATTGATCTTTTCATGGCCATTACTGAAACCACAATGTGTCCATACAGTACCTGGGATGTCTTTTGGGGAAACAAGATGGCATGCAAGTGTATTCTGCATCCTCTTGTTAGCTGTGTGTAGGTCATAAAGACACACAAGAATATTTGCAGATTGTTGTGATGAGGCAACATTGTAAGAAGCACAGTGGTATTACCCACGTTAGAACATGTAAGACAATGTAGGACAAGTTTTACATACAATGACATACAGGAAATGTAGAGTTAGTATATTGTATTTAGTTGTAGTCTGTCATATTTAGCCACTCAACATAATGATTGTCTACAGCAGAAACTGACACAGGCACACAGGTGGAAACAACAGATATGTTGTGGTGGCCATTAAGCGACTATTCTAAAAAATAATTCCACCAAGAATCTTTCTCATCGGTTTCATAATTCTGAATAGAAAACGATTCGGAAAATAAGGCTGGGATGAAATGTGGATGGAGAGCGAATGCGCCTTGCTTAATAGAACAGCTGTTTTATAACAGTTTTTGTTTTTTTTGTGTTGGTATTTGTTAAAACTCAACATTGTATTAAAATGCGATGCAGACATTGTTAGTTTTCAAGTGGTGGGAGTTGTTGACTAAATCATACAATCCCTATTTTGGCTCAAAAATCCCTTTAAAAAAAAATTATAGTATGGGTTTTTGTTGAATTTCGTAATGAAAAATCAGCTTTTCAAATAAGACCTTGGAAACGTCCTGAACCAGTGGGATTTATGTCGTTATCATGTTAATTTGCACTGTCTTCTTGGCAATTCCCTTTATCATTCCAATTCAGAGAAGACAGATAGTAGGTGATGGTAAAACGCAGGAAGAACATAGGGGAAGTCAAAACATCAAACAACAAAACACAGTTGTACAAAACTCAATGACATTAAGAAAAAAAAAAAGACCATAACCACAACAGCAACATATATAAATTCAAAAATAAATATAACTTAATCCTATGACATTTAAAAGATAAAGCATTCACAAAACAACTCAAAGTTCTACAAAATCACCACATAATACTCCACAAAAACACTCAAAGAAAGTGGTACACACCATATTAGAAACACGGGACATAAATAAGCATAAAAACCTAAGAAATAAAAGAAAAAGACAACCTGTACACATACAGTGAGGAACTGAGAGGAGAGAGTGTGGAGAGGGAAAGAGACAGAGAAAGATAGACAGAAACAAAGGAGATCCTTGAAGAAGGTCTAGAGGAGTGATTGGAAGTGGGCAATCACAGGGGTGATTGACCGTTTGACCTTAGTGAGACATGCATATTACATTGGGTGGGTAGGAAGTCAAATGGCCAACAATCAAAGAGAAGAAACTGAAAAAGCTGCTAAAAAAAGAAGTTGGCAAAGACATCTTATGCGTGTATCTATGAAAACACAACTGAAGCACACAATAATGAGTATAGGACATTCTTCAGCGAATCCCTCTTTAAAAATAAGGAGAACGTTTGAGAACAGGGACGTTAACTAACATGAACACAATGGGCTTTTGCTTTGTTTCTTGATATTTACTTTGTCTCCCCTTAACAACAGATTGTTAATCATTGTTTGAGTTTGAACAGCCAGTTTTCTAAATGTAGCCAAAGATATAGTTGCACAAGCACACAGCAAGAGGTAGGTTATATGCATAGAAATATAATGAGAGTAGACTGGAAATTCGTGTTCAAAAGTCAGAGTGGAGGCCATTTTCATGTGTAGAGTTGCCACTGCAAAGAACTGTGGCCCCTGTAGCTTCCACATAAACTTTTGTGTAAAGGCTCATTTATGCTCCCGTTTTGTGCGTTAATAAAGACGTTGGTTATCAACGTTCTAATCGTCACTGCCCTCATGCTTTCATGCGTCCTTTAAATTAGAATAGACTTTGAGCATAACATCCTGTAGAGGGTGTCGCTCAGATTCAAAAGTTACTCCAGTAAAGTTTGAAAGCTTGATAGTTCCTGCTATTTACGGCACTTTTTTGTCTAGGATGCCCGACACTGCCCCCAAGATTTCTGGTGGTACTGCGACATTTGGTCGGTATCAGTACCTATCCACAAGCTTTCAGGATACATGCAGAAATAAGGACGAAATGCAACAAATGAGCAGTATAGTACAAAGCATGAAGAGGCTTCTTTTGTGAACTACGTATGTCCGATGCCTTGCTGCAAAAGAGGAATTGAGGATTGCTGGACGTCAAATTCTGTGAGTCCAAAACAAAGATCTCAAATCATCATTTTCTCTTTAACTAGTCAAACGACCACAGCAAACAATTCAATGTAGGTTCTACTCTCTTTCTATGGTTATATTCCTATCATGGCTGTATACACATCACTACATCAAAAGCTAGAGAATCGGGTTCCAGAGAAGGCAAGAAAACGGGTCAAATTTCTCTGGTATTTAATGTAAGCACCAAGTACAATCTAGTTCTCCAGTGCACACAGCTTAACCCATTAAATATTATACAGCAGATTAAAGCTCCATTTTAGATCCCCAACCTAAATGTATGAATAACAGCGTACAACTTCAGGAATCAGAAAAGCTTCCGTGTAAGAAGCCTAAAATCTGAAGCTTCGTCCTAATGACTTCAGCCTTCAGACTTCATTTTTCTTCAATGGACTCCTGATTTGATTTAAAGAGGGATTTTTGTAGCACTTAAATTGCAGTTTATACATAAGAACCATTGAAACTGAAGCAATGTCAGGGACTTGTAAGTGAAGGGCTCGGACAGCTCGAGGGCTTGCTTACCTTAGACAGCATGTAGCCACTTTTCAATCAAACTGTCATATCGTTTTGTCTGTCTGTCTGGTCAGTGAGTGTTTCAGTTACCGAGTGCAGCTCAGAATTCTTTTGATTTCTATCCAGATCTCCGCGCTACAAATACAAAAAGGTCCTGAACTTTGAACTACACTAGGCACTAAAAGCACACATACGTGGTCTAGGGAATAGTATTTCAGATCCATTACACGCTCACAACAAAGTATTTTAAGAAGTAAGAAGTATTATGATACCTTGCTTTGTTTACAAAGCTGAAGTTAGATACATAAGAACATGTAAAATGTTTGCTTGTTTTCAGCGTGGCAGGTTTCAAGAGGTACTATCCCTTGACCTCGATGACTCCACTGACCCCAGTGACCTTAGACCTTGGAAAGGTGATTGTCGTACAACACTGCACTCCGAGTCACAACTCTGTAAAGCTACCAAGACCAATTCATTTCATATAAAAACAGCATATATACATGTAAGTATGCACATCTTTTAGCCTGATATGTATTATAGCGTAGAAGGAAGTGTCTGAAGGTTGTGCAAGTTTAAACTGCATGAGTACATGTACATATATCTGTAAAAATGTAAAACAAAGTGTATTTTTCAAGGCAAAACCTTTCTCAATTGCAGTGAGTGCTTTTGTTTGCCAAGGTGGCGGTCCTTGGGGTAGGGAGTAACACCAATAAACACAGTAGAAGGGGAAAAAAATAAAAAATTAAGCCACACACGACAACACAAACACAACACTCAGACGGCATTGAGAGGACAGAGACCCAGTGTATAACATGTAAGAATGAAAAAGCCCACATACACACGCGTGATATGACACAACCTGAAGAGAGAGACAACAACAACACAAAGGCACATCAGACAACAACGTGACCCGCTGTTCCCTTTGTTCAATCTTCTTCAGTGTTATGTTTTATTAGTTATTGACACAGGACACAAGAACTGAGTTATTTTCACTTGAGCTGCTGGATGTATTTGCACACGTGCACGTCCCACATGGACGTGCTCTTGCACTCATGACCGTTTGCAAGTTTTAGGCTCTCACGCACACATACAAACATTTTTGTGCACACTTCTCGTGGGTGTATATCCCAGAGCAATCTCGCTTTCTTTTCTTTCTTTTTTTTTTACATCTCATACATTGATTATTGAGATGGCGAGTAGGAATGTGCAGGTAGGACATTAGGGCTAAGGTTAACTTGGATGAAATACCTCACAAATCAGATGATTAGCCCTCAAATGCCACCCAAACCGTATCTCTTATCTCAACTGTTTCCATCAATCTCTTAATGTAATGCAAAAACCTGACAACACATGTTTTTTTCACACTTTCGGTCACAGAGGAGACTTTCACAGGTGACACTTCAAACACGTAGACTCACAACACTGTGGAAATGGTGGTGTTTCTGTGATCTGAAGTCATATGGAGCGTGTGCTGCTATGTCTGTGTTCAAGTGAGTGCTGTACCTGTGGAGTGTAGTTTGTGCACCTGCAAAACATGCTATGTGATTGGAGAGCCAGATCAAAATTTATGTATGTATTCAGTCAAAACTTGACTAGGCTACAGGCTCCTTTACATGTTTTTTAGTGTTACCTCTGGTCTACGGATTGATCCAGGAGGAGGTGGAGTTTGCATTGAGGTCCTGCTGTAACAGAGACCCTTCCATCTTATACCAATCCTCAGTCAGAGGGGAGTCTGGGCTGGGTGCCAGGGCTGCTGCCTCTAGTTTGTTGTCAACAGGGGGTGTTGAAAGTTTGGAGGGAGTGTGAGGGAGTGTTTAGGTGCAGGTTGGCGGCAGCGGTGGTGGTTGGATTGCAGTATTAAATGAATAAAGGTGTCAGGTTTTTTATTAGCACGAAGGTTATGCATATGGGGTAAAAAGCAAAAAAAAAGAGGGGAGGTGGGGGTGTAGCACAAAGGAAAGGAAGGGGGTAAATGAGGGCATGGGTTTAAAGATAGGGGAGAGGAGAAGGGTCAGGAAGGGAAAACGTGTGGCAGGTTAGGGAGGGAAAGTCATCACAGAAGGGGAGGGAGTGGGGTTGGGGGTCGGAGGGGGGGGGGGGTGAGGCAGGAGAGAAAGAGACAGAGAGGGAGAAACAGAAGTGACGAGAAATAAATTAATGCATGGTCAACTGTCTGAGTCTAGAAGACAGAGAAAGATTGAGTTCGTTTATGAGCGTGAATGAAATGTGACATTATAGGACACAGAACCAGAATTCACAGACACCATGGAAAGATGTAAGACGTGACTGAGGAGAAGATAAAAAGAAAAAGGAGAGAAGTAGAGGAAAAAAAGTAAATTGTCTGACAGAAGAAAATAACATATGATATCAAGCGGTGGTGGAAACACAGACAACATGAATGTGAAGAGGTGGAAACAGTAGAAGCAGAGCAGAAGAGCTAAGTGTATATGCATGTATTGTAACTGCATCCTGTACAAATGTAATATGTGCGTATGTGTTGATGCTAGCTGTGACTGGAGCCTTCTATCTATAGCTGAGGCTTTGTGTGTGCTCTTCCATCCAACCCACTTTTCCTAAATGTTCAGCTCTAATCTCATATACATATAGTACACTGAGTGTACTAATTTGCGTCGGTTGCACACTGGACGTATATAATATATACAGTATGTTGTGCCTGGCATCTTGCTGTGTGGATCTGCTTACATAAGATGTGCATGTTTTTGTATCCGTCCCCCTGGTGTGAAACGTACCTTTCCGCACATTCCCATCTGTGGCACGGAATTCCCTGGTGTTGAGCAGGAAGCAGGCGCGGTCCTGCTGGTAGCGTTCCCTGGTAGGCCCTCGCCCAATAGGGCTCCTTTCGTCTGGGCTCAGCACCTGGTCGATGGTGGGACAGTCCTCGTTAGCCAGGGCGGCTGATGCTGCATCCCCGTTCTGCTTGGAATCTAAAGGGAAGGTGGAGGAAAAACATTGACAGGAAATTTAGAGAAGAGTGTCTTGTGTGTTTTATTAGTCAAAAATGCTAATATTAGAGTATATTTATAATCCAGTGCTAGAAAAAGAAACGTCAGTAATGATGTTTTTAGGTAAGTTATTAGGGAAACTATCAAAGCTTTGCTGATGACAGCATCCTAAATATACACATTTGCTTGTTTGTTTCTATTTTTATGGGGGTTTTCTTTGCTGTAAATCAGATCAAATGTTGTCTTATTCAGTTGAGGCTTTTGTAACTTGCCATTGTTTTATCAATTTTAAAGACAAAACAATAAATCAAGAGACCAGTCATGACACAGTGGGCCTGAACACTGATACACCGCCAAACATGTCCAGCGTAACGACAGCTGTAGCGCCACCCACAAATGTACTGAAACACTATGAAAAAATATGTTACCATCATATGGTGATGATACTGCAGAGCAGACTTGGAGCCAGGTGTCAAAACTTTGACTAATACAACTTGCTGCTTAAAAAACCTCCTGACACATCCTACAGGAAACATTTTTAGTCTGGAGGGAAGCCAAGCAGACGAGATGTGGTAAAAGCACTGATGAAACCAATATTTTCTGGCTCACTGATGACTAAGGCGGAAAACTAATGCATTAAAGGTGCATTATTGTTGCATGTGACTGACGCCTGATGCTGCAGCATTTAAAGAGCAAACAAAGAGCCTAATTACCTCTCCTCCTGATTGTACTGCTAATGCCAGAGAGGAATATGTGCAGTCAGCCCAAATCGAGATGCATTAAGCTGTTTTAATAGATAATTGAGTTCATTTTCCTTCCGTAGTGTTTGTTCTTTGCTGACAGATGGGTGCCTTAAGGCAAATGTGGACCTACCAGTTGATCATAAATTACACATGAGTTCTGATGGGCCACTGATTTCTCCGGGGTGGATCCAGAATCAACCATGCATCACTTCTTCATAGTGCTCCCGCTTCTTTCTTTGGTACTCTAATCCTCCACTGGACCTCTAAAATCATCACTGTGCATGCCTAAAACTGCCATTAGTAGTCTGTCATACCCTCCCTGAAGAATGCTAGTCAGGTTTGATCGTAAAATATAACTTAAAATGTAAAAAAATCTCTCACCTCTGTTAATCTCTATAATTTCTTCTTGGGCGAGAGGGCAGTCACCCCCCAAGCCTCCAGATCCCATCACTCCACCTAGGACATTTCCCAAGAGCCTTTGTGGTGATGCGGTAGCCATAGCCAGGGCGTCCGGCTTGCAGTAGTTGGGGGACCCTGGTTGTGGTGCTCGGGGGATATGTTTGTTCTTCTTTTTGGGCAGCTTTTGTTTGGCCATGGCCAGAGAGTAGTACATGCCAAAGTTGTTGACAATTACAGGTACAGGCATGGCGATGGTCAGCACACCGGCCAAGGCACATAGAGCACCCACCAGCATCCCTGACCACGTCTCCGGGTACATATCTCCATAGCCCAGCGTGGTCATGGTCACAACGGCCCACCAAAATCCAATGGGAATGTTCTTAAAGTTGGTGTGGGCACTGGCTGTTGGGTCATCCGGGTCTGCGCCTATGCGTTCAGCATAGTAGATCATAGTGGCAAAGATGAGGACACCAAGAGCTAAGAAGATGATAAGCAGGAGGAATTCATTGGTGCTGGCACGCAGGGTGTGGCCCAGGACACGGAGACCCACAAAGTGGCGGGTCAGTTTGAAGATTCTGAGGATACGGACGAACCGGACAACACGGAGGAACCCCAGGACATCCTTGGCAGCTTTGGAGGACAGACCGCTCAGGCCCACCTCCAGATAGAAGGGCAGGATGGCGACGAAGTCAATGATGTTGAGACTGCTTTTGAAGAACTCAAGCTTGTCCGGGCAGAAGGTGACTCTCAGCAGGACCTCAATGGTGAACCAAATGACACACACGCCCTCCACGTATGTCAACCAGCTGTCAGTCACCACCTCGTATACAATCTCCTCGCGGGTCGTGTTGCCCACCGTGACGTTCTCTGTCTTGTTGAGGATGGTGTTGAAGGCCTCATGCGTCTCCATGCAGAAAGTGGAGATGGAGATGAGGATGAAGAACAGGGAGCCAAATGCCACATACTGGAAGAAAGAAAGAAAGAAAGAAAGCAGCAAACAGAAAAAAGGAAGCAAGGGAAGGAGAAATAGTCAGTTGCAAATCAAGAAAATTGAGCAAGAAGAAGCATAAAGAAAACTTTCTCAAGACAACAGCAGAGAAAAAAAGGCATCGGAAACCCGCCTACATGCGCAAGTGCCAAATATTATGCTATTTAAAGAATACTACTACTCACTTCTTCTCACTCGCTAATAGTCCTCCACATTTACAGTAGGTCTTGAAATGTTGGGCCCATTCTGAAATTGATTTTTTATTCCCACCCAAATCTGTTGTGTAAAGTTGATTTACAAAAATAAACAGACCTGTTTTATAACGGGCCAGAGGGCAAGTGAACCTGCCCCTTGAAGGACTTTGGCACAAATGTACCCATTGTGATCAAAAGTCCAAGGATAATCAGACTCATTAGGCCTGACCAAATTATATCTGACAGTCTAAAATGATTGTGATGAACGATGAAGCCATAAAAATAGACATGCTGTCAGTATCCTGTCATATCATGTGCCATCAGGAAATGAATAACAATGATTATAAGTTTATCCAATTATTAATAGTACTGGTATTTCATCTTATTTCATTATTATCAGACCCTATATTTTATCCGAACTCAAGTATGGATTTAACACCTTACCTATGGATTAAAACATTTTTTTAAACAAATTTAGATAAACAGGTCACATGCTTTTGGTTAGTTAAAGCACTTTATGTCTCAATTGCCCGAGGGAGGACCTCTAAAAGGAACACTTCCCCATCAAGATCATCATTTGTATATCAATCACACATCCCGTGTTACACTATTACTTCAATGTTTGGAGTCTTCGTTCACCGTGGAGGCATTTTGAAAAAACACAAGTTCATACACAAATGATCATTTTTGGGGGTGAAGGATTCCTTTTAGAGAGAAAAAGTGCATAAAAAGGAGAAAAAATCACAGTGCATTAATGTAATCGGGAATCCAAAACAGAAAAAGGTCAAATGGGGTTGATAAATGAATAGAATGATACAACTAACTTGATACAACGCATGAGAGGACGGAGGGAGGACAAGGGATAAAAAACTTGTCAGGATATGAACAATAAATAACTGATAGAAAAGTGCATGCCATGAGTGTGTGTTCTGTGTTGAGTCAAAACATGAGTTTGGTGCAACAGTCAAAGACAACTGCAGTTTTTTAGCAAAGATACATTTGTTTACAGATTTCCAGTATGATGTCAGACCCTGCAAACAAGCAGTTGACCTATGCAAGTTATTCTGAATGTTTAGAAAACTACAATGTTTACAACACGGATATCTTTTCCACATGCAGTTACCAATCCTGACCCTCCACTTGATCTGGTCTTGGTCTGAGTAAGCTGCAGCGTAGCATTACCGATTAAACATT
Source organism: Echiichthys vipera (assembly GCF_963691815.1). Taxonomy (NCBI): domain Eukaryota; kingdom Metazoa; phylum Chordata; class Actinopteri; order Perciformes; family Trachinidae; genus Echiichthys; species Echiichthys vipera. The sequence continues at coordinate 13,810,430 of NC_139843.1, read as the reverse complement.
TAAAATATTTGAGTTCTCTGTTCAAAATTGACTTGAAATAAAATAAGATTGAAAGATTTTCAGTTTTATTTTTGCCGTTGTTCGCAACTCCCTAGGTTTTTCAACATTTTCCAGTGTTTTTCTAAATCTCTGTTGATCCAAAAAATTAAGGATCTATACCTGTATATATACAAAATGTCCACCCACCTCCTTGTTTTGCAAGATTGGATGAATCTGAGTTACAATCAATGTTTGTTTGGGAGTAATTTCAGATATATACGTTTTTGTAATTGTAAAGCCTGAGGTGCCTCGACTGAATCATTATTGTTATTGTAACTGAAAAGGGAAATAAATAATCTCTGTTTTTATTGCCATTTGCCTCTTACCCCCCTCACACCTTCAGAGAACTATATTAGTACTTTTTTCTACAAGTGGCATCCTTTCTATACTATAATGTCTTACAGCTCCACATTTGCTTGTTTACTCCCAAAACTTTGTCCTCAGGGTAAATTTCCTGGACCAAAAGCAATAAATCATGAAAAGAAAACAAGCTGTTGTATCTATAGTGGGTTTATTTTTCAGGTTTGCTTGCCTTTGCATCGCACAGAGGCAATTTTCTTAGCATTAAACTTCTGTTTGATCTGCAACTTTCTATATGTACCCAAGCTTATTATTCTACTGTAGCCCAAACTGCTGCCACTGAATCAATGACAGTAGCGTGATAACACACCAGCGTATGCGTGGCTACTGAACCCCCCTGCGCGGTCCGTTCCTACAAGCCCTGCAGTGTATTTATAGATGCAGTATACTTTGTGCTTTATCAAATAAATAATAAAACAGACATGGCCTGAAGAGCAAAAGAGAAAGGTAATTCATACTTGAGTGGAGTCCATATATATAGGAAGCCTGAGTGCCTTCAGTGTATAGTGCGTGTCGCTGTGTATTTTTCGACATTATGCACTTATGTAATATCAACACCTTCATACGAGGAAGACTTATAACTAAGCAAATGGTCGGAACCAGTTAGGGTTCTTTTTTTTTTTTAAATATCTCGCCTGTCTCTCACAGTTTTTCTGCGATTTGGAAATTGGATGAGAGCCTACACATATTACTTCTAAGTGCCTTCATGTCAAATACAGACAAAGCAGAAGACTCTGAGCCACTGTATTTATTGAGGAGACTAGCTGACGAGCGTTTAGCCAAAGAAGTGACCGTCCAGGAAAGTCAATGTCCAATCTCTAGTTTGAAGTTCTCATATTGATATCTATTTGTTGTGCTATGCTTTTCCAAAGATATTCTTATATAGTTTTACCATTTGGATTTTCAGGTTTGTTCCAGGTTGTCTGGTTTTCTATCTTCTCATAACCTTCTGCCCCCACACTTCCAATCTCTCCCGCCTTTTTCCTCTCCATCTCTTCTCCCTACCTCCTTTCTCCTCCGTTATGTTTCTCGCTAGTCTGTGTCTGACCTACTTTCTCAGATTGCTGCAGTGCTCTCCCCCACTGTATCATGAAAACACACACACATACATGCTAAGGTTCTCAATCACCCTCCTACCTCTACCCCTATACCAGCCCCCCCTGTTCCAGGGAAGCAGGATAGCACCAGCGGGACCTGCTCAGGATGCCCCCCTCATTGGCTGAACACTAGAAAACCTTCACACATCCAAATCAGGGCATCAAGGACAGTTTTGCCCTGAAGTGTTACACACTTGTTTTTTTATGTTAATGTTGGCACTATTCCTTACAATGTCATTAATGATACATAATAACGGTGAGACTGGGGAAATATTCAGCACAGCAACTCGTAAAAAGAAATGTTGAGGATGATTAGAAGTGTGAGATATGTTCTCAAAGTGAGTTGTGTACAAACACACACACACACACACACACACACACACGAGTGGTAAAACTGCAGTAGCATCATATCTTCTATGTAGGCTGCACAGGTGGAGACACAGGAGGGGGCGGACAAGTGGGAGGGAGACTAGACGATGTGGATCCATGCGTGGAGAAGCACAAAGGCAAAAAGTTGAAGCGATCCACCAGAAAGGACAGAGCGCGATGAAAGTGAGAGACGGTGAGGGCCGAATGCCAAAATAGTGAGAATAATTCAAACACGCTCTTTTAAAAACACAAGGAAGAGTGAGATGAAAAGACAAAAAGAGGGAAGGCTATCACGAGATTGAAGGCCAATAACAAATGACAGGACTGAGTCATCAAAATGACTTCTGTCAACCAGAGGGACGGAGGGAGTTCTGTCTATTTTTACATTCTTGTCCACAGGACATCAAAATGAATACATTTAACTCAAAGCTGCCTAACGTAACACCCATCTAAAGACACTAAACGCTGATACGAGGTTATGGACCATATAGCAGCCACAGCGGAGGGACACATGCCAAAATGTTGATCATAACCTGATTAAAAAAAAGAAAATTTGCCAGTTTTGTTGAGGCTGAGCTGACATTTTAAATAAACTATAAATTAAAGCAAGTTCACACCTGTAGTGCAGTAGACTTTGCAAAAGTGTTTAGACTGCATTTTATCAGCAAAATATTAATGTTTTGGTAGAAACGGTTGCTGGTATATTGGCCAGAAAACCTAGTGACATCTAATGTACGCGGCCTTGGGTTTCCTGTTTTCGCTTTGGTCTTTCTAAAAGTTTAGAAGAGTGCAAATAATATGAGCAGCTGAAAAGACAACGAGTGAAGGAGAAGGCAGGCCCCTGATGAGATAGAGATTATGATGTGTTGTCCTTGTTACACACAGTCATAATAAGTTATGGATTTGACAGTTATAAGTTAAATTGGACTATCCAATAAAATGCTCCAGGGTCTAGTTGAAACGGATCAAATAGTTCAGGTGTGAAAGTTTGCTTGGTCAAAATTATGTTAAGGTTTAAATGTAGCTCAGTGTAATATCCATAGGGCTCATCATCTACTGAAAAATACTTAGCAGCAAGAAAATACTTTGTGGGCTCATATTGCCACCAAGACAGCTCCATGTGGCAGAAAGTAGAGATGAAACTGAAAACACATAAATCTGCTCAAAAGTGAAATATATTTAAAGATGATAAAGGGTTAATCTAATGTTTCATTTTATCAAGGCAATGGTATCATTATAATAAATACACATACATTTCCAAACAATTAACCCCAAACTATTATTTCTTTACTCTGACATTTCCGAAGTGACATACTTCCACACCAAAACAATATTTTCTATGCTTTGCTTGCTGTCTTCTCTTGTCTAGCTGCCACAGTAGGAGTGTTGCGAAGACACTGGAGATCTCTAATGTTACTGCACAGCCTCTCCTGATTTGCAGATTTGGCCTCTTTCTCCAAATTAAACTTTAGTGTCGAGTGGGAGCTCTGGTGGGAAATCTTATACACATACAGGAAATAACACATCTGTATTTCACAACCTGAGACTGAAATAAAAACTTGTTCCTAAACAACAGTGAGGACTCACTGTACAGAGAATGCCTGACTCACCGGCAAAACCTATTCAATCTGGTCTTCAAATCTGTTGTAACACCCTTTCAGATTACTATTTCTGGGTCCAAACGCTCTGTCGAACAAAACAAACGGCCGAACCTGTGAACCTTTTACGATCACTCCTTTTCTTCAGTGAGACACCTTTTCATGGATAGGAAAGAGGTAAAATGACAATTCTGTTAGGCTTGGACCTTCTTGGACCCGGAAACAGTCCTTTGAGGAAGGGCATTAAATTACGACTTAAAGACCGGATGAAAATCCAAGATAAATGCAGGTCTAAGAAGGGCATAGATTAACACTGGGTTGCACTTAATACTAACATGCTCAGTGCAGCTTTAACCTACAGCACTGTAATCAATTTGACCACTGCTTTAATAAAAAGCCACAATACAATATTCCTGGTAATGCAACAGAGATCAAATACAGTTTCAGTAATTCAATGATACAGTAATTCAAGATGGCAGAGCACAGTGGATTACACATCAAATCAATATTGATCAATCCATCACAGCAGCCAGTCCTTTTTAAATATGCAGCGGAATGTCAAGCAGAGATCTGTGTTGTAATAAAGATGTACCCCCGCTGCTATAAATGTACTTACAGGTACAGGTGTGGATGAGTCTGTGTGTATACTGTATATGCCTGTGTTTACATGTGTTGGTGTAAGGGCCTAACACAATTGAGAATGTGTGTGTGTGGACATGAGTCACAATACAAGAGAGACAAACAGCCTAAGGGCGCACACTTGCTGATCGCAGATAGTGAGCGGTGACTACATGAGCACCGCATTGAGGTGATGGAGAGCAATGAGGAAAGACGGATGGAAAGAAAGAGGTGGTGGAAGATGATAAAAGGAGGAGTAGCAGTCTGTCATTTCACACTTATTCATCTCCGCAGATACTTCGCATCTGTTCTCTCCCTCCATCCCTCTCCTCGCTGCAACATGAAGGCACATGTGTTCTGGTCTGGACGGCCATGTTAATGCTCTGAATATATGATTCAGAAGCTGTATAAAGCTTGTGTGACGATTAAAGGAATAGTTCCGATTTTTTTGAAGTGTATTACCTACAGTAGATGATTACCCCCAGTTTGCAGAAGCAGGCAGGAGGACAGGCACAGAAGCTTAGCAATGCACTGCTCCGGATGGGGGCAGCAGATAAAGACTTTTAGATACTTAATAAGGGCCCACCTTCAAAAAGTCTATATCAGTTCAAAGGTTGGCTAAATTTAGAATATTTTCACCACTCTACTGTGAAGTCAGACAGCCCTGTTTAAGTTTACGTGCTGGGGGGAACTGAAGCCGTTATCTATGCTCTCGTCAAAGCCACCAGACTCCATTGACAAAAATGTAACTTTGCAGAACATGTGCGACTTTGGTGTTTTAAAGGGTTAGGAACTAAGAAAACTAACTAACTAAATAACTAACTGATCGAGGTAGTGGAAGTGCAGTAACTCCTGTGTTCTGCTTTTAACAGAGCAAAGAATGGCTCCAGTTTATTAAACGTAAACTTAAAGAGGGATGTCTAAGGAAAGGTAAAGCAGTGAAAATATTCTTAATACAGCATACACATAAGCTGATTATAACCAAATAGAAGTACCTCATACAACACCACTTCAAAAAAATCCGAACCATCCCTTTAATGTGTTGAATCTCCTTCAGTAAAGCTACCATGTGTGACACCTGCAGTCCAATGACCTTCAAGGCCCAATAGAGTCTCCCTCGCTCTCTATACTCTGAAATTAGATTTGGAAAGAACATCAACATAAATTTAAAAGAGCCAGAGTCAGAGATGGAGAGAAAGAGAGAGAAGCCAAAGAAAAAAGAGCCTTTTAGAGAGAGAGAGAGAGAGAGAGAGAGAGAGAGAGAGAGAGAGAGAGAGAGAGAGAGATGGAGAGTGAGAGAGAGCGAGAGAGAAAGACTGTGAAAGGAAGTTGATGATAGAAAGCGTTGATTGTGTTTCGCCGGATGAATGAAGGAGAGAGTGAAGGTATTGAGAGACAGGGGATGAAAAAAGACAGGGGAGAGAGCAGGGCACTGGAGAGTGCAATAAAGAGATAGAGCAGAAGAAAGGAGGAGGTGTTTGGAGAGCATGAATGTAAGTGATATAACCAAGCGGAGATTGTCGGAGCTGATATTAGCCCTACAGGCGCTTTTTGCATGCACGGCGGTGCGCTGCGCTCTTCCTTAACGGGACCCTAGTGCCATTGTGTTTACTGCAGCACCGTCCAGAAGAGCTTTATCATTACAGTATTACCACAGCTCTGCCTGGCTCTCTGTCACCATGGCAACCACTGCGTTAGCCTCTGCTTTCAGGCACCAAGGACAGGACTAAGCCAAATACTGCTCCTACAGCTGGCGGAAAGGGCTGAATGTAGAGGAGTAAGAGGCATAAGTGCGATCATTCAGTCTGGGCTGCTGATTGTTCAATGAAAGATAAACATTTGTGAGGTCAAGAGGTGAGCGACCTTGACAAGAGATATAGAGACAAATAAATGCTTTTGTTCCATGGACACTGATGGTGATGTTTGATCAGCATTAGTATGACAAACAGCGGCCGGGAAGACTGAACATGTGGAGTCTTTCCCAGAGGGCAAAGGAAACGGGCAACCACTGCTGCAGCGTCAGCAATGATAAGAAGACATTGAAGGATGGTGTGAAATCTGTACATGAATGAGGTATGAAAACATTTAAACAATGGGAAATACAGAACATTCTCCTGAAGGGCAACCTGAGCAATGGGTTTGATTTGGTTCAGGTGATTAATCTATTATCTCAGGTGAATGGTTGTGGCCGTCACTCAGAGACATCCAAAGTAGCCACTTAGCATGCAGTATCAGTATAACCTTGGGTGGGTTACAGGAATAGCCTTCACTTACACCATCATCATCATCACTGTTGTCATAATCGCCATTTTATTCTGAGAAATACTGCAGAGTAATTGAAAGGATTTGCTAGTTAAGGCTGAGATTACAAAAGAAAAAAAAAAGAAAAAAAAACGACTTATCCCTTACATTCACACACTTTTGAAAAAGACAAAAGAACGACCATAATGTCAAAAGAGATAGAGTTCCCTGCAGGGACATGGCGTGTGAAATGGACAAGCAGCAAAACTGAGGGGAGGGATGGACAGAGAGAGACAGAGCAGTACAAAAAAAGACGTCTTTCTTTTTTTCTTTACAGAGTTGCATTTTTTTTGTTCTACGTGTTGAATTATGAATGCCTTTAGTGGCTTTTAGCCGTTCATGACCCTCAACCTCAAGGCTTCCTCATGTGAGTTTAAGTTATGCTGGCGTGATCCATGAAACGTGCGTAAGAATGTTAACCACAGTTACAGCATTCAGACTGTGATTTTGCATTAAGTCCACCAAATCCAGTTAATACCACATGGAAAGCAACTGAATGCACTTATTAGACATAACCAGTATTTTTATATCTACATCACACCACGGGGATGTGAGAAGGGTTTGCTTAAAGAATCTGCAGCTCCCCTTGCCTCAAAGGAATGTTTTAGTCAGGAGGTAACCTCCAGGGCTGAAAAATTAAGCCAACGCGTTAGTGCCAGTTCCTTAAATGGTGAGTCAATACCCTTAGACCCTCTGTTAAAATGTCCGACTTTATAGCTGAAATAAACATGTTTAAAGCCTGGTACAAAAAACAGCTTCAGTCTCTATTGCTAATTTTCTCTGTCCATGACAACTATACATATACAGTTCATCCAAATTATATTAAGGCTTAAAGTTCTGCATAATTATGGGCATAGCTGCATTGAGTGACAGGTGGGTGCCGTCATAGAGACTGTGAAAAATATAGACTTGACACCAAAATGCTCGCTGCCAGTCAGTTTCACTTCGCAGATTGATTGACATTGACATCAAAATTAAAAGGGAGCGTTCCGCTCTGTGTCTGGTAAACCCTTTGACATGTCCCAGCAGAGTTTCAAACTAAATACACACCCACGTTTACGTAGGCAATCTGAGTGAAAGGCTAAAATACAATTACGATATTTTATTATATATATATATATATTAAATATTACGATATTTAGTCATTTGAATCAATTTTGAGGTGTTTCCGTGACTGGAAATCTAAATGTCCAGGTTTTCCAGGACGTATGAGAACCCTGCCGTGTTTTAATTAGTCTATGGTTTTCGCCATTGTAACAGTTCCAATGTTGTTTGGGGATTGTTTCTCAATAGCTGTAGCTGTCCCTTTAACCATTGTTATTTAATGCCCCTAATGATAAAACATCTGACACATCTGCAAATTTGAGGAGCTGTTATCAACGAATGTTTGTTTTACTTGGAAAAATGTCCTTAATAAGGGATAGATTATCAGTAATCGATATATTATCAGTTACATCATAAGCAGCTTCCTCTTCGTAATGCAATAACATGACAGGCGTTTTAAATGGTGTGTCTATCATTGCAGGATAGTCTAGATTTCAAGGTGTGCCGATCTTGTGACCTCCTCAATTTAATTCAAAGAGGGGATCCATGACAGCTGACAATAGACAGAGAGCAATATCAGAGGAGATATCTAATTCTTGTGATCCTCTCTTCTGCTCTTCCTGTCTGCAGTCATGTCTCGCCTTAAGGGAAATTCAATCGACATGGGTGGAGGACGTTGGGTGTCCGAGCCAGGACAGGCAGTTAAAACAGAAGATCGTGTGCCTCTGCTTAGGAGTCGCCCAGCACACAGCACGGGACACTGCGGGATAATGAAGGGCAAGAGAGGTGAGGCGTGGAAAAGGGTGGTACGGGTAGAAGTAGGGAGGGACGTAACAGTGCGGTTTCATGTGTTGCATGATTGCATATGTGCAAAACGCGTGTGTCAGACTCATCAAACACCTAAATGGAAGTTGAAGGAAGGCGGCGGTGAACTTGGAGATATAATTAGCTTCTGCTCGGAGTGATCCTCGCGTTTACTTTATTTCCTGAGTGCTAGACTCTCTGAGGTCAGTGATCTTGGAAGCGATCCTGGTAAAAATTTAAATCACACTACAGACTTCTGTTTGAGACATTCCCTGAATGACTCAACTCCTTGACATGCTGCAGTTGAATCGGTAAGCTCTCCTACACACAAACAAACACACAGACACACACACTGCTCTCCGGTCAACACGTCACAGTGTGATTTCAGCGTTCAGGTTCCCTCCATTTCACTCCCACTGCAGTTCTGTCAAACCTTGGTGAAGACAAACAAATACTGCGTGGAGGTTAGTGAACTGCACACGTGTTCGTTCCCTCTCCCATCTCCTTTGTATTCGTTCCGTATTACTGCGGCATGCTATGTGCATGTGTCCTTGTAACGCACACCCCCCCCCCCTCCTTTTCAGCCGATCCTCCCTTTTCTCCCTTCCTTGCCCCTTTCTCCATCCTTGTATTGTTCGAGACACATTAAGCATGTGTAGAAAAGCTGTCCCAGTTCCCAGCTGTGATGACCGACTGTCTTCATGTCTTCTCCACTTTCTCTAAACCTTTCACCCTCTGTCTTTATCCCCCTGTGCTTCGGTAATCTACCTCATGGCTCCATCATGAAACAGAAAATGAAACAGGGCACTTTTTGGTAAGCAACAGCCCTACACGTATTAAACCTTCATTCTTTCTCTTTGTCCAGCTGCTCAAGAGTTAAACAAAAGAATATAAAGTTGCAACAAGCACTCTTCTCTAGATCCTGTTTTGTTCCCTTTTAAAAGTAGTCATTCGCTCTGCCTCCACTCTGCAGCCACTTGGACAGGAGGGACAATCACAAGGAAGCAGATGGTCACACAGGAATCGTCCCAGTGATGCCCTCCAATGTCATTTTCCAAGGGAATGAACAGAGATACAGTTTGGCTGTTTAAGTGCCACAGGGTAACGACACATCATCAGAGCCAAATAAGTCCTTTTCAAACATAAATGCCAAACATTACCTAGTTTCAGATTCTTAGTTATGAGGTTTTGCTGATTTTCTTTGTGCTATGTGATAGTGAACTGCATATTTTTAGTTTGTCAGACAAAATGAGCAAATTGACGACATCAGCAAATGTTATGGCCATTTTGTTATGGACATTTTTTCCCAAACTTCTGACATTTATTATTGCTTGAAGGTAAAATATGTAACTTTTCTGTATTAAAAATGAAACTCAAACCTAGAGACAGCTGGACTTGTATTTTTGTGGTAGAATGTCAATGTCGCCATATCCCCTTTGTGCATGCGCCAGCGTTGTGGTTGTCATTGATTGACTTTTGATTCTTTTTTAAGTATTTATAATATATATTTTAACCAGATGAAGGATTTTAGTATCATATGTCTGGATCTGAAGTTATCAGAGAAACAAGGTGAGCAAACATTAGCGCCAGCTCGGCTCGCAGCTAATCCACAATGTTCTTCCGAGGAACACTGTTTTTTTTTTTTTAATGTAAAACTGCTTTATTAATGTTAACTGATATTAATCGCCTGGTCTGTTTGTTTTAGAGGAAGAGGGAACCTCTGCAGATAATTCAGCCTCTAGTAAAAACCTCTAAATGATGCACACTGAAGAATCCTAACCAAGACACACTGACTGCTATGGTGGTGAAGACAACTCTCAAAAACCAACTTTACTATTGTTCTGATCAAGAGATCTCTAGTGGCAGAAAAGATATTGTGCATTTAATCAAGAAAATATTCTGCAGATTAATTGTTTATTAGAAATAATCATTAGTCCCAGGAAAAGATGAGGTTGGAAATGTTCACAAATTAAACTTTTCTAACATGACATTTTATTTCAAAATTCACAAAGATGCTCAGCCACCGTTATTCTCTAACATTTTTATGACTGTAAACTCATTTAACACTCTGGTACCTTTGTTAAAGGTGTGTTTTTGGGACATTGGCATGTGTGAGAGTGATCAGCGAGGTTACATGTGGAGGCGTGTCAGATGAAGTGATTTATCTGTGTGCTGTAAGTGTGAACGCTCAGTTGAGTGGTTTATGGGCAGCTACGCTTACAGCGTGTGGGCCATTGTGTAAAAGGTGAGTGTGCTGAGAGTGATTTATGTTCAGCCAGGTGTTAGAGGGGGTCAAATGTGAGATGCATGTTGTAATAGAAGTGGGTAAATGCGTTTCTATACCACGTTAAGTCCCTCTTTAGCTACAGTATGTGCTGGATATAGTTTATGAATAATTGACTATCTTGATGCAGCCAAGGGTATTTGATTCAGCACGCAATTAAAACGACTTTCGCTCTGTGAGTATGAGCACACTGTGTACTTGTTTGTTTTCATATGTCTGTGTGAGTGTGTGTGTGTGTGTGTGTGTGTGTGTGTGTGTGTGTGTGTGTGTGTGTGTGTGTGTGTGTGTGTGTGTGTGTGTGTGTGTGTGTGCGCGCTTGTGTGTGTGTGTGTGTGTGTGTGTGTGTGGCAGTCTCTGCTATTACAATACACTGCTCTCTCGAGTGAGTTGACATGATTTGCCCCATTTAGAGAATTTAGACTCCCACCACTGTAATCGGCTCTGGCACCATATGAACTCTCCACCATGCCAGTGTCCTGAATCATTTCAATTCAAGAGTACAAGAGCAAAAATGTCGAGGGTTTACCACAAGGTCCAGCTAATTGACTGTTAACGCTGATTAAGCACTTAACCAGCATGGCTAAAAGGACTGAGGCAGAGGAGGAGGAGGAAGATGATGGCTGAGACGGAAAGAAAAGAAGAAAGGTAGTTGGAGTGTTGGGATATCAATTTTTTTTGCAACATAATCACACATGTTAATGCTGTTGTCTGAAATGTAATGTGATACTTAAAGCAATAGGTAGACATTTTGAAAAAATATGCCTTCTTGCCAAGAGTTAGTTCAAAAGATCAATACCACTCATATCTGTACGGTAAATATGTAGCTGGAGCCAGCAACTGCTTAGCTTAGCCTAGCTTAGCTTAGTTTAGCTTAGCTTAGCTTGGCTGGAAACATCTAGCTTAGCTCTGTCCAAAGGTAACGAAATCCCTGTACCAGCCCCTTTAAAGCTCCAAACAACTTTATGTTTTTCTTTAATTTATCTGTAGAAAGCATCAATTTCCGGTGAGTTATGCAACTGTTTCTTGCCTCTGAGCAGTTGCCAGGCAACCAGGAGACTCCAAGAGGTTACTAGTATTGGCCAAGATTACGGTTGTGTCTCGGTGGTAACCCAAGATTTGCGAAAGTCTCGCGATATGGTTAAGGTTTGGCAGTGACCTTAAGGTTAGAGGGTTGAAGTCAGGCATAGGTCTTGAATGGTTAACATTAATATAGGTCATCAGGAAGCGGGTCGAAGGAGAGTTTTTTGTGAGTTTTCACAAATCTAGGGTTACCATCTAGACACAAAGAAGATATAGTCGGGTACATAAAAATGCAAATTCACGTAACTTTTTCCACGGAGCAAGGCTAGCTATCGTCATGCTAAATTAAGCTAACTTGCTGATGTCTGTAGCTACATATTTAGCATACAGACATAGAAGTGTTATCAATCCTTTCTCATCTAACTCTCAGCAAGAAAGTGAATATATAGGCATACATGTGGTAATATTAGTGATTACTGGTGATGCATAATCTGAGCACAGGTACAGCTTCTCAAATTCAACTCTTTTTTTTTCATCCATCATAGACTTAAACAGAACCACGACAGCAAGCCATAACCTTGCCTAAAATAAAATGTGTGCATAATGAATATACTGTATGTAGTATTGTAGTAATAGGACTAAAAAGTCCAAATCACAAAGACTGCACTTTTCATCATGTCACTGGCCTTGTTTAGAGACATCAAGCATCTATCCAGTAAAGTATGGCCAACAGATGTTACTCAGGTTACAAAGCAGCAAACAGGGGAACAGTGACTTCCGAGGATGCAAACACAACACGAGAAGGCCTACGGTAAAAAACATTGTCAGGGAAAATTGAAACAGAATACGATACATTTACCAATTGCAGGCACAGGAGAGGCAGCTTGACTAATTATTATGCCCCTGCCAGTAGCTACCGCTTGAGGAAAACAGTTTACCTTAATAAACTTGGCGAGCACTTAAGAGTATCTCCCTCCATCCTTTTTTTTTCTCTGTCAAGACAGGTTTGATGCTTCAGCTATTTTCACAGTTGTGTTTTCTAAGTGTTGCGTATGCGCTGGACGGTCCTACAAGTACATAGTCTCATCCTCTCACCAGTAATGAAGAGATAGATTTGCCACCAGCGAATGAAATTAAGGCATCCTTTCCCTCTCTTTGCTATTTTCAGATGCAGCCCACAGGGAGACAAGAATGGAAGTGGGAAATAAGCCTTTCAGCGTGGTCGTGTTTGAATGTAAATGACTTGGAAGCACGAACACCAATCCTCCCTGTTGCAGTTGTAAGGTAAGATGCACAATTTTTTTAAGATACAGGTAATGATAGAGGCAGGTGTGATGTTAACACTCCCTGGAGCATTATGGAGGTGCACACCAAGTAACTATTATAAGTAACAAACTATTCACAGTCAACGTCACCACAGTTTCCACTAAGCTCCGACCAGAGTCCGGAGGTCCTATATGTGGAGCTACTTGGCTCTGGGGCAATCAAAAATAGTGCAAAAGAAAAATCTAAATTAGCAGTCACCTAGTAAATACGGTAGTATTGATGAGTGTCTGATACTGGTTAAAATCAAGAAGACAACATGCTTTATTGAAAACAATGTGGGTATTTTAAGTGGAGAGTTGGAGAAGTAACTTCTTTCCTCTCAATCACAAGGTCTTCTCTCCTAAAAATGTAGTGCAATGTCCCTGACAAAAACAGTACCCAAACCTTGCCCTAGGCCGTCTTCTGTCCAACCCGTGTGATTTTCTACCCGGAGACAGCCTGTTCGGAGGCTGCCTGGCAAAGTGGCAGGTCACATTTGTGTTTATGACAGCATCGTGTACTCCAGCACTGAACACAAAACAAAAGCAAACAGTGACACAAGACATGACCTTCAGGGAAAGGGGGGCTCTAGTCATAGTACTGCTCCCACGAAATGGAGCAGATACAGGCACACAAAGTCTGATTTGGGGCATCTACATGCTGAGCTACATGGTGCTTTGTCAGGAGATTGCTGACAGTGACAACTGTGTCCTTCTGGTGCAAAACTGGAAGCAACCAAACACAGCTCAACCTGTGGGGCAATGGTACAACATTATAGGACAGAAAGTCAGCAGTGGATTTCATATGACAATGTTTTTCGGGTTTTTTTTTAGAGGCTGCTGGTTTTCGAAAATCCAGCATCTCATATTTATTTTAATACGAGAAATTACACTCTTAAGGATAGACATTTTAAGGAATTTTTAAGAAATGTCCATATTATTATACTAATACTCAAGTACTTGCAAAGAAATGTAAAAATCTGTCAGAAATTAGTTTTCAAAAAAATGTCTTGTAAATCTCAAGTAGTTTGGGATCATGTGAGTTGGTGTCTTCATTGTTAAACAACCACCACTGATGCGAATCTGATGTGACTGAAGCAGAAAAAATGTTAACAGATGAGTTAATATATTAAAGTTTAATGACATTTAGTCACGCTTACTCACGTTGTGTCAGTCAACTAATGTTAGCTAGCCTAACATTAACTTGTTAGTTTAACACTACATGAGTCTACTACCCATACAGCTAACGTGAAGCCAACGTTACGTGGCAAATTCCATCGTGGGGTTCTGTTCTCCGTTATGCGTGGTCAAAACACTCCTACTAAAAATAACTTTTATGAGCATGTTGAGCATTGTTGTAACAATATAACCTAACTGACACATTTCTCTGCTAGCTAGAATTAGCCACTTGAAATAGTATCACAGTAAGACATTAACAGTTACAAAGCAAAAAAAAACAAAGCATGTACTTGATACAGTGAACGAAATTGCGATATTGTGTTTTGTGATACTGTTTCAAGCTAGAGTGAAGATATTGGTGAAAAATAACAAGAAGACCAAATGAATCCATTCGTACCAACCATGACATGCTTGCTTGTCAGGAAGGGGGGCTAAACAACACTTCAAAGTTAGGCGAGGACAAAACTGGCATGACCATTATCAAAGGTGTCCATTGACCTCTCACCTCAAGATATCTGAATTCAAATATGTTTTATAGGTACCCATGAGTCAACCCATGATATGCTAATACCATGCATTTTTTTACATGCAGTTTGTGTTATTTTGCCTATTCTAAAAAATGGTGTATTTGGTGTGTAGCATTGTTAAGCCATTTGATTCTTTCACTCCAGTGTAACAACATGGTGTGTTTTTTTTTTTTTATACCACAGCAGTTTTTCTAAAGTAGTTTTAAAAAATCCCATTATATGCTTTGCTTACAGTTTTACAACATATAAAATAATAACCCCTGTATCATGATATGATGCCAGATCCTCGCACAACCCTAATTTCAATATTCCTTTCAGAGTTTCAGGATTTTTTTTTTTAAACAATAACTCCTTCATCGTCGTTTAACACCATCAACCTGCTGAGTGTCAAGTGATTACATTAAATTAGATTACCTCAGGTTCAATAAGAAAAAAATACAAAGCAATAATCACTGTTTATCGATACTGGCGGATCCTTGGCTATTGAATTAGGATGCTTGTGAGTCTGGCAGATTAGATTAAAACAGTAAGAAATTTAAACAAAGACAGAGGATAAAATGATAAACAGCTTCATGTCATCTTAGCTGCACTGCAAGATCTACGTCAACCAGGCACGGCTCAATAAAGAAATCAGATGCAAATCTTATTGTATAACACCTCATCAAACAGAAACATATACATCCATACATTCTGTCAATATGTAAACGATCATAATACCATCTAACAGGTTAGAATAAGCATTAGACCTTGTGGGCATTCTCAGATTTTGAGAGGTGATAGAGAAAAAGAGAATGGCTTTAAAAAACAGACAAAAAGAGAAGATAATTAATTGATTGTCAATCAATAGGCAGGCAGGAGAGCCGGGATAAGATGACTCAAGCCTTCACAGATAATTGAAGATGCTAAGACAAGGGTTCCCTCCCCCATCATGCAACATATTTCTCCCTGTGGTTGTAACCTCCTCCCCGTTCATCTCAATACACCTTTTACTCATCTTCATCTTTCCCCTTATTTCCCTCCACTATCTCACCCCTTCTCCATTTCCCTCACTCCGTCTATCCCTCTCACTCCCAACCCACTCCACCTCTTTTCTCTTCCTCCGGTGCTCCCCCTCCTCTCTCTCTCTCTCTCTCTCCTCTCTCTCTCGTGTCTACTGCAGCAGAAAAGCCAGCACAGACACCAGCATGTGTGTGTTTGTACATGTGTGTGCTGCTACGGTAGATCCACGAGCGTGCTTCACGCGATGATGAGCGGAGAAGGAGGTGTAAATTTAGAAGAGAGAGAGAAAAAAAAGCCATGCATGCATGTCGAACGATCAAAACATTGATTGCTGATGCGTTACATCACAGCCATGCAAATAAAAAGCCCTTAAATCATTAGAGTGATGTCTCTCCTCCTGTCTCCCTTTATTTCCTCTCGTCTCCCGCTTCCTCCCTCTGTCTATCGCTCATCTGTCTCATTGTATTTCCACATCAGCATCTTTTTTTTTTCTCTTGTCCTAGGCTCTCTACATCTCTCTGTTTTTTCTCTCCAGGTATAATTTGCATCTCTCAGAACCGAAAAGACCAAAAGGTTGTGGCCACGTTGGACAGGATACTTTTAGAAAGAGGAAGCGTGGAAAAAAAACGAGTGATCTGGGTCACAACGCTGTTTGACGTATACCGATGGCATATTAGACCTACAGAGCGTTTGTGTTCGCCCACAAATAGAGGCGGTGTTGTGCAGCCACTGAAATGAATCCCACCTACTACCTTCTCTGTACTCTGCATAACCCCACAAACACCACTATCTGCAAACCATTACACTTGATTAATGTTTTTGTATGATTCATGAGAGCTTGTCCACTGTAACCAGTAGATGTGTTGTAAAAGTGATCATTACATAATATACAGCATTCAAGCAGCTAGGCAGCAGGTACAGCAGCTTGAATTGGAGCATATGGCAGTGCTGCAAACGCAGCCTTGCTCTTGCTGTATGATCATTTAGGATTCCGCATCAGATCCACTTCTGTTTACATAAACATGTCAAACATTGGGCTTTTTTATATTGACGATGTGATTTTTGAGAACCGTGATGATGTCTCCCTCTCTCTCATGCAACTATTTGGACATTCTGCAAAGAACTAACCCACTGTGAGCTGTTTTGTTGCATGGAGTAAGGCTCCAGAAGGATGGGATAGTGAGAAATCAATCTGATTGGGATGTGAGTGACACTTGGAGAAGCTCTTCCTGCCTGATCCAAAGTCCATAGAGGCAGATCCAGTGACTTAAACCAGACTATCTGTCCGTCACAGCCCAACGCTTTCCTCTTCCTTTGGAGGGAACTGAATATGCAGATCTATACCTGGTGCCAGAAGAGGTGTGTGTGTGTGTGTGTGTGTGTGTGTGTGTGTGTGTGTGTGTGTGTGTGTGTGTGTGTGTGTGTGTGTGTGTGTGTGTGTGTGTGTGTGTGTGTGTGTGTGTGTGTGTGTGTGTGTGTGTGTGTGTTTGTGTTTGAGAATAGAGCGCAGGAGCCAGTGTGTGCAGCTATTGTCTTTATCATTGATTGTAGATACAGTAGGCACATACATTGATGAGTGTGCAGGGATTTTGTTTAAATGTTTTTTTTTCCTCAAAGACATTAAGCTATTTGCCGTGTGATGGCATGAATTGGCCACTGCAGGTGTCTGCTGGCTGTCTGGTTTTGCATGTGCACCTACAGTGTGCATTCACTGTATCCACGGGGTCCTCACGCACCCTCATAACAGCAAAATAGTACAAACAAACGCACAGGCAGGGTGCAAGGAAAGGATGATCAAACTGTATCACAAAAACACGAATCAAAGCAGCTGTGATCAAGCAGCTGGATTCATCTGTAACTGCAGGGTCTAAGAAAAAAAGAACCAGTGTAACTGATCAAAAACACATACAGGGGCACTTGTTACTCCCACACCTGTGTGATCAAATGCCATCAAACGTTTGCTTTTAAGAGGTAAATCATTAACTATTTACATGGAAACAATAATAGGTATTCCAAAAATAGGAGGAAGTTGTGCGTAAAAGCAATAAAGCCCGTGCGTAAAAGCCATGTAGCATTCAACTGGGACAGGGGACTGGCAAAGAAACAAGGGGGAAAAACACAACACAGCAGACTGCAGCGGTACCAAGGAAAAATGTAGGGAAAGACGCGTCTTCAGTGCGGGGCTACAATAAATAAGACTACCGTGAAATACGGCGCATTGGTGTGCATCGTAAACGGATAAATATGACCCAATGAAGGCGTTTGGATGCAGGAGGCGCAGCCGATGCCGCGTTTGGAGGCAGGTATTTATTAAACATGCTCAAGTAGCAGAACACGGCGATAGGAATTATGATAGCAATAAAAAAAACGGCATTCAGTGTGAATCCAGCTCATCTGAAACATGTAATCTATCAAGACGTGGAGGTAATGGGTTTGATAAAAGCATTGGTCGATGTATCAACTAGTCAAATACCAATAGATATAGCTGCCATACCGTTTTCCATTTTCCTAATGCTATCAGCATTAATTATTCAATAGCAGTAAGTCTAGGCTATATCCTGCCATTTAAAACAAGCTGTCGTGTCAGGGGTGGCACACATACCGACAGTCAGCCTGCAGTTCATTGTGAGGGACTGGTGACAATGATCATGTGGACAGAAACATTAAAAGAAACAAAGTTTCACAAAGTTCTCCAGCAGTGCTCTGAGACATCATGGGGCAGAATATGCAACAGTAGCCAAAAACAAGTTGGTCCCTCCAGGAGAGACGTGGGTAACTTACCCGGGCATATTTGGAGGAATACGGGTCTTCAAACAGTGCCCATATTCGGGGCTGCCAGGTTTTCCACCAGCCCGCTTTCCTCGCGTCCTCCTGCATGCACAGTCTTTTCAAGTCCCCGTCCGCACCACCCAGCGCGGGCTCGTCGTCCGGCGCGTCCGGTTCTGGATTCTCGAAGCTGTCCAGCGCCTCCTCCGCATCCCGGTGCTGCCGGTAATTCATCCAGCAACACGCCTCCACGTCCGTCTCATCTATACCCCAGAAAGCCAGCTCCTCTTCGAACAGGGGGCCGCACACATCGTTGGGACAGTGCAACTTCCCGGTGCGGTAATAGTTGAGGATGAAGGAAAACACTGACGGGTGGCGGTCGAAGAAGAACTCGTCTAATTTGTGGTCGTAGTCGAAGTTGCTGAACGCGTCCGGCTCGGTGAGCCACGATAAGCGGGTACCGGGAAGCGTTTTTAGGGTGCTCCGGTAGGTCTCATGCCGCACCCCCCCGCAGTTTATCACGATTTTCTCGCTTTCCGACGGACAAGTCATGTCTGCGCTGTAACATGCTTTGTTGGACGACTTGTTCCCACCCTTGCGCCCTTTGAAAGAGGATACACACACCGAACTGAGCATAGAGGACCGGGGGGGAGGGAAAGGATGAGAGAAACCGAAGGGAGGAGGAGGGAGGAGTCTGAGGAGTCTGCGGGGAGAGAAAAAAGGGCAGAAAATTTAGCAGAAGGGAAAAAAATACATGTGGACTATCAGCATTGCAATACAAATGAACAAATCACGCGCTAAATGCCAGCTGTATGTGCAATTATTCACTTGATAATCAGCTGATAGAAGGGCACACACAACGACCTTGTGCAGGTGCAGTGAGAGAGAGAGGGGGGGGTGCTTGGGGGGAGATGAGGGGTTGCAAAGTTGTTTTTAACACAGCATCCATGGAGCAGAAGGACGCCTTCAACTTATTAGTGCAACACATGAAAGCAGGTGACCACATTCCCGAGTCAGCATCCTAGGGGGGAGCTGATTAGTGACACAACAGTGATGAGGAGATGTCTTATTGTGATGTGAGTGGAGTCCCAGCACTGTTACCATCCTGCTGAACTGTCACAGCAGCCGTCACATATGCTCTAAATTGATCTGGTCTCTGCTCATGTCAGTGTTCATTCAAATCTTCTCCCTAATTAGGCCACTATGAGACTTGAGCATCCTCCCTCATCCCCATCATCCCATCATCCTTCCCCAACCTGCCAACGACCCTACTCGTTTCCTTTTGCCCAGGAACCCAGGAGTGTGTGGGGGGGAAAGATTGGCAGAAAGACGGGAGAATGAGAGGAAAACTGGGGATCCATCTCTCCCCTGCTTCTCCCCCCCATCCCCAAAGAATCTCTCTGACGTAAGGTGGCGCAGCACTGTGCGTGTGTGTGTGTGTGTTTGTGTGTGTGTGTGTGTTTGTGTTAATTGCCTCTCGAGAGTGCGGTGTCCGTACTAATGTTAGATCTCCTCAATCAGCCTATGTGTGTGCTACAACACACTGCTGCAGCCCCCTCCGATCGCACTGAGATTCATGCGATGCACAATTATGTCAATGCTCTCTCTGCCACTTCCCATGCAATGTGTGTGTGTGTGTGTGTGTGTGTGTGTGTGTGTGTGTGTGTGTGTGTGTGTGTGTGTGTGTGTGTGTGTGTGTGTGTGTGTGTGTGTGTGTGTGTGTGTGTGTGTGTGTGTGTGTGTGTGTGTGTGTGTGTAAAAGCATGCAAAGATAGAAAACAGAGGGAGGTAGATGGTGGGAGAGAGGAAGGTTTGGGGGGGAGAGAGGAGGAGGCCGTAAATCTGATTTTTAATGGGAGGATCGAAAAGGACAATCAGGAAAACAAGCCAGGCTCAGACAAAGACCTGAAGATGGGGACAAAAAGAAAGGGATGGAGATGTGTAGGGGAGTAAGTGAACGCTCACTAAATTGAACAGCTAGTGTAATATTGTCTCTTCCCTACTAATGGAGGAAGGGGGTTGAGGAGAGTGTAGAGAGGAGGAAGAGCATCGGAAAAGGAGAATGCAGTCTAAAAGTGAATGAATTCTGCTGCAGTAAAAAGCCAGTTATTCTCTCTCTCTCCCTCCCTCCCTCTCTCTCTCTCTTCTTCTCTCAGGGAGGTCAGATTTCTCTTCAGCGAGCTCATGTGCTCATGGCGCTTCAGAAAAGACACACGTTCACAGTAAAAAAAATAAAAAAAAAATACATGCGCCACATCTATGTTGTTAACCTTTTTCTCTAGTCAAAGAAATGCACCACTCTCCTCTTCCTCCTCCCCCCTCTCTCCTGTGAGCTCTCACTGGCCCTCCCCCTCCTACTACTCTCTCTCTCTCCCTCACTCTCTTTTCCGCTCTCGCTCTCATATTCCGCATACAGGAATCACATTTCATTGAAGGGGGAGAATCATTTCTTCCTCCTCTTCCTCCTCTCACAACACAGTCTTATTTCCATCCAGTGCCCCCCCCCCCCCTCTCTCTCTCTCTCTCTCTCGCTCTTTTTTTCTATCTCCTTCCCCCCTCATTGCATTTCATCAAAGCATCTTCCGTTTCTCTCATCTTTTGCTTCAGTCATCCTCGTGTCCCATTCTTTCTCCTTCCCAAAGTAAGCTTCCTTCCCTTTGGGTCGACTCTCCCCTCCTCTTTCCCTTCAGACTTTTGCTTCCTGTCATATAGGACACTGCAGTCTTTCGTTCTTTCTTTCATTTTCTTTCATCTTTCTTGTTATTGCTGTTCACTGTTTTGAAACAACTTTTTTGTTCATGGAAAAGTTTGCTGTCTCTATTTTCTCTTCAGATTTTATATCTGCATTGGGTTTTTCTTTTCTTGTTGTCGTTTCTATATTTCTTTTTTTTTGGGGGGGGGGTTCTTTTTTCTTTCCTTTTTTGAAGATCCTGGACTTAACAACACTCAGGTAAGGTCTACTAAGACCAAGGCTTTTGCATGAGTATGCAGTCAGAGTTTGTAAAGTCCTGTGTGCAGATGATAAAAACTAAAATAGATGTACTGTATGTGCACAGATCAGAAAAAAAACAACAGACCGAAGCCTTTCTACTTTTCTACAGTGCAGTGTTTTCTGCATGAGCATCAAATCTGCTTGCTTGACAGAAAAAAAAATCCTGCACTCATGAGTTTCAGAGTTGCACTGCATCATTCTGCAGAGTTGAGTCTGCGTCTTTGCAACTAAAAGTCTAGGAATAAGTGAAAATCAGGACTAATTTAATTTAATAAGAAAGTCACAACTTGCAATAACATCTCTAACTTAACAATTTGGAAGTGAGGTCAGGCAGAGTATAAAAACATCTCTTTTCCAGCAGGGACGGCTTGTGTTGTGGGATGGATTACGTTTCAGCACCATGGACAGCGGTGCTTTCTCTCTCTGGGACACACTCTCCTTTAACGGGATACTACACTTTCCAAAAAAAGCTTCTATGATCTCAACTGTGGAACTTTTGCCCCTTGGATGACTTTTTCTTTTTCTATTTTTTTACCTTCACTTGGTAACCCCCCGCCCCACCCCCATCCCCCGATTACCTCTTCATCTGTAGCTTATTGGTGAACTGCTGAATATTTTATACACGGACAGCCACAAGTCTGTAACTGTGGTTAAATGCCTTTTTGTTCCCTCTGAGTCAGCTGTGGTGAGCTTATTGATTTTTAAAAATGTACTTTAGTACTCTTTAATGCATGACAAACAAATTTGGAGGTAAACTGGGATGTGCTTTTCCCACCTTTCCTCAGAGCTACTTGTGTTCGATTTTAAAAAATTTAAAGTTTGAGTGAAAGTAGTAGAACCAGATTACTGATCCTAATGAGCTCAGGGCAAGTGAGCGTAAGACTTTCTAGCTGCGTTTCAGGTCCACAGTTTGAGGGTTTCATCTTAAAATGGGGTAAGTAAGCACTATTCAGCACTCAGCACTTTAATCCCTGAAAGAAAATGACGGGGGGGGGGGGGCATGAGGAGGAGAGGTGTGTAGGAGAGGGCTGAAGCTAAAGTAGGTGAGCGGTGGGTGTAAAATGGAGAAGTCGAGATGAAAAAAGCACAGAGGTGAGGAGGAAGGGAGAAAGGGGGAAAGGCACGAAGGAGATGCTAAAAAGTGAGGGGGGAAGGGGAGGGGGCAGAGAGGAGGAACAATCTCCACCACCACCTCTCTTTCACTCTCTCCTGCAGCATTTCCTGCCTTGGCCACCATGTCCTGCGCCACCCTGCTACTACAGTCTCTCAACTGCACACACACACACACACACACACACACACACACACACACACACACACACACACCAGGGGAAAGATAGCGAGAAGGAGGGGAGGGGAAGGGAGGGGAGGGAAGGGAGACGCATACACTCACCTGGCTGCAACAACCAGGCTAAGAAAAGCATTTTGAGGGGCAAAATGAGGCGTAATCATGATTTCTGCAATGGACAGGTAGATAGAGAGAATGGGGCTGAGAGAGAGAGAGAGAGAGAGAGAGAGAGAGAGAGAGCGTGCGCATGGCTCATGCACGGATGCTGCACTGACGCTAATATATATTAGCAGAAACACTGCAGCAAGAGGGGGAGGGAGCACAGGATTATGGGATGCATCGACTGTGAGGTACCAGCAGCAGTAACCAGGGGGGAGGGGAGGAGAACACACGCTAGAGAGCGAGAGGGAGAGACAGAAGAGAGATGGCAAAGGGAGGAATTTGGAGGAGTGCTGACTATGCGTAATGGACCCGGCAGTAGGTAGAAAAAGCAAAAACCTTTACAAATCACAGAGGGGGAGATTGAGATAGAGAGAGGGAGATGAGGTAGAGAAGGAGGGATGTTGGACAGAGGAGGAGTGATTGGGGACGGTGGGAAAGGTAGAGGACAGGGAAAAAAATGAAAGCGGGGAGAGAAAAAAAGGTGGGGGGGAGACGGAGGAGACAAAAAAAGACCTTGCAACGGCATAGGATAACACCTGAATGGCTGTAAAGGTGGAGGTGGAGGAGGAGGAGGATGAAGGGGGGGAGAAATGGTCTGCAATACTAATAAGAGGAATGGAAACAGTGGATTGTTGAAGAGAGAGGAGGAGGAGAGGAAGCAAAACAACTGCAGGGATGTAAAAAAGACACACAACTGAGCTGAGTGGCAAATGTACCACTTGGGGAAAGGAGGGCTTTGCGTGTGCATGTGTGCGTGTGCGTGTGTTTGTGTGTGTGTGTGTGTGTGAGAGAGAGAGAGAGAGAGAGAGAGAGAGAGATTGAGAGAGAGACAGAGAGAGAGAGAGACAGAGCAAGAATTACGTATGTGTTTCTGATGCACAGCCATTTTTCCCCCACCAGCTACCTCATCAAAGGATGTAACCACAAGGCTTCACGCTGTTCCACCCATATCACCTCCCCTCCTTTCTTCATTCCGCTCCCCCTCATCTCTACCTTATCTCCCTCTCCTCTCCTCTCTCCTCTCTCTCTCACTCCCCAGTGTTGAGGAGACCCCAACAGGAGAAAGCAAGGCACTGCAGCGCGGTGAAGGCACTGCGGTCATCTACCCTTTTTAGTGCGGTGTCACACCACACAGTGTCCTCTCTCCTCTCAAAAATTTTCACGGCACCTTGTGGTGTATAAATCTGATCGTGGCAGGAGAGAAGAAGCAATATAAGGCGCGCGCATGTGTGCATGTGTGCATGTGTGCATGTGTGAGGCAGCATGAACTGAATGAATAAGAATGAAAATGAGATGAATATCATGAATGGATGGAGGGAAAAAAACAGGGTGCGTATGCAAAGAAAAACGGAGAACGAGGCCACACAATGACCCAGTAGCTCTGAGACAGCTAATGTGTACAGAGGAGAGAAAAAAAGCAAGGCATGTCTTATCATAATAAAGCTCACCAGTGGCCAATTCCCAGAACACGAATTAAATAACCAATCAATTAAGCCAGCAGAAAGGAAATGGCAGCGCCTCTACTCAGCAACACCAGCGTGGAGACCTCCAGGGGCTGACCAATCCACATATAGTCAACACCAACACCCCCTTGGGATTCTTGTGCATATTGGTCAATCACCCACACCCCACCTCCCACCTCCCGAGAAACTCTTGATCCCCTGCAGCCACTTTTTCTTTTTCTTATGAGGAGAGAAAAAAAGAATCACGCGCTCCTTTTAGCTGGCTGGGGATGATTAATACATAAGGCCATTTTCAGGAATAGACCGGCAGAAATGAAGCCTGTAATAGAGCTCAGAAAGCTCAGCCGCTGCTGTCCATGACTAAAATCCCTCCTGCCCACAGGAGGATAAATGTTGAGATTTTTTGGATAGAAAAGCCCAATGGGTGAGACTTCACTGGTGACAGAAGGAGGCAGGGTGAAGGGATGGAAGAAGGGATACTGAGGAGCAATGATTGGCCCTGAAACAGCACTGAGGAAAAAGCCATGGGATAGTGTGTCATGCCGGGAAGCAACTCTATTTTTGGACCTGGGTGAATCTGAGCTAATATCACTCAGTATTTAAAATCTGGTTCTTAGAGAATTGGCATCAGGAAGCAAATAGCTTCAACCTCCGCACCTCCTGACTCTCTCTTAGGTTGTATAAACCTGTCTGCTCTTAATTAATGACGCAGCCCTTCCTGCATGATTAGGGCCATTATGATCCATCCAGCAGCGCAACGATGCGCTTCACGGGGCAAGAGCGACAACAGGGACAAGGGATATTACTACAGTGACTCTTGGACCTGTGACCTAGCCAGCAATTAGACGTAGAGGAGGGGGGGCAGGGGAAGTAACAGATTAGACTCTCGGGAAGAAGAAGGGAGAGAAGTTGGGTTTGAACGTGAAGGAATAAAATGAGAGGAGAAGAAAAGGAGATGAGAGAGGATGAAAGGTGAGCCTCAAGGTCAAGGATTTAAAGCAAGGGGGGTGGCAGCTAAAAGGAGAATAAGCTCAGTAATCAGCAATGAATTCGTTGTAGGATGGAGGGAAAGTTGGTTTGGAAGACGTGAGTCGAGAGAGAAACCATCACGGCCAAGGAGAGAGGAAGGGTCAGAGGCAAGAACACACACAAACCCAGGGACGCAACAGATGCGAAATTGAATCACAGCCTCGAAATAGATTTACCCCCCCAGTTGCTTCCACGGCAGTGTCCAACTTTCAAGCTAAACAACTACTCTACCAATCATATCCACTGACAAGACAGCATCCCACAGTCTCTGGTGGGGAGGCTTTTTTTGTTTTGCTCAAATCGATGGGGTGTTTTCTGGGTTACCCTCGATCTAAAAATAGCCAGATGTAGATTTATAATGCAGGATTGAGAAAAAGGGGTGGGAAGCAGGGAGAGCGCAAATGGAGGAAGAGAGTTCCCATTAAGGGGGAAGAGCACGCTGTTGGCAGAAAAAAAAAGAGCAAGGCACGCGCTGGGAAGTAAAGGAAGGAGAGGCGTTATGAAATTAGAGTTTGTGTGTAAAGCAGCGGAATGCAGATGGAACAAGTTGACGGAGGATAGGTGATGTGCTGACGGGGGTTGTATGTGTGTGTGTGTGTGTGTGTTTTTCTGGGGGGGAAGCTTGTCTAGACATTTAACTGCCCCCATAGACTTCCTGGATGTCAGTGACGCTGTGTCCTTCCTGTGGTTCCGCTCCAATGCTCATCTCTTCCTCACACCTTCTCCTCTCCCTCTCTATCTATCTCTGGTGTGCTGTGTGTGTGTGTGTGTGTGTGTATGTGTGTGTGTGTGTGTGTGTGTGTGTGTGTGTGTGTGTGTGTGTGTGTGTGTGTGTGTGTGTGTGTGTGTGTGTGTGTGTGTGTGTGTGTGTGTCTCAGCCCTCTCACCCTCCTCATATGGTTCCTTTATCAAACCTCCATTTTCAGGCCTTGACACTTACCACAGTGATGCACACACACAGTCACAGAGGGCACATGCAAGCACAACAAATGCATGCACATAGACACACACACAAGCACGCACAAAGCAATAGACACATGGAGACAGTTGCTCACGCAGACATCTATGCTGGGAGGAATGCACACTCTGATCTAGTGGTGTAGAAAGGGAAACACCCACCATTTGTGCAATGAGGAATGTTATATATTTATAAAAAATGAATTTTTTATAGGCGTCATATCAGTGGATACATCAAATCTGTGTGTGTGTGTAAAAGTACTGTTATTTCAGCATTATAGCAGCTAGAAATAATAATCAAAACACATTAAAGAGCTTTATGAAGCCAATTTGAACATATTGATCAAAACGCAAACAGACTACAGAAGGAAAAATCGCAGTTACTGTGGATATAACGATACTTGTTGAATGTAGGCTAGAAGCTTTTTTTTCTTTTTCTTTCAGAGCTGGCCAATAAATGCTCAGTTATTAGGCGGATAAAGGCAGAATAAAGCCAACCAAAATACAGACATGTACACAGACACGGTTAATACTCACTTGCTTTTGGTTCAGGTTGGTTTCGAGTGCGTGCAGAGACACGCACATCGAGCTTTAAAGATCAATCAGAAATGTAGTTTTCTTTGTTAGATCGCTCTTTCTTATGATTTCAGAGAGTATCCAGTTTCTCGCAGGCATTCGGCTGATGTGTTATGATTTCTCTCTCTCTCTCTCTCTCTCCGATTATAATGAATCAAAATAGGATTGCGCGCGTCTGTTGCTGGAAATCTCGTTTATTGCCGAATGTTACTTATAGCTTATGGTCATGCTGATGATGGCAAAGGAATGAGTCTTTTTTTTTTTGTCGGATGAAATGAAGCAGAAGTCCCCTTGGAAATTGTCTCTTTTTTTTTTAGTTGTTGTTGCTATTTCCCTCGATTTCAGAGCCCCTCTCTCTGTGTCTCTCTCCCACCTCCTTGTTATTGCCAAAAATAATAGCCAGCCTTTGTTACAGTGTCTCTACGCTTCCAGGCGCAGGGTGTAGCTACCATTCAGCTCTTCCTCTCTCCCCTCTGCAAATGTTTCAATGGAGATGCAGCCTGTAGACACCTCTCTCTTTGCCTCTCTCTGTTCCTTTGGAGGAGCGTCACCTTCTGCACTATTTATTCCTCAGACGATACATGTGGGCGGATTAGAGAAGAAGACTGAGGGGTGGGAGGACCCCGGTGAATACAGAGGCTAATTTCCTCATATGGTTGCTTAACTTCATGAATACATACGCTGTAGAAAAAAAACATACACCCACCAGGGCTATAACAGGAAATACTATGTTGATTTATTAGACTAACATCTGTTTAATTGATTTTTTTTTCTTTGTTCCCCACTTAGCCCACACATGCTCACTCTGCTGGACGGACGCACGCACAAACACCATTTTGTCTACAGGTTCCCAGCCTTGACTGTGGCTGGCTGACATCAGCAGTCATGTGATAGCAGAGGAGCAGGTGGGTTATATGACACTGAGTGTGGAGTAATATGTTCAATAATAATAATCATCATCATAATAATAACCGACAGTGTTTAAATTATCTTTGTTCTTAAGGCACTCTCTATTCTCAGCCAATATTAAAGGGGAATACCACCACGTTAGTTACTCTATTATGTTATTCCCATGGCCTAGGGAATTTCATCAATCTCTCAAAGCCAGAAATCAAAGAAGTAAGTCTCAAATTTGTGATGTCATCAATTATAAAGACTGCCGCTGCTCCACCAACAATGAGGGGGACACTGTTTTGTTTTTGTTTTTGTTTTTTATACCCAAAGAAGCTTCAGTCCCCATATACTCAGAGCGTTCCCCCGGGTGCTCTCAGTATCACCCTTAACATCCTTCACAATTCATTGTCTATGAAGCAGCTCCACACTTTGCACTTGATGACATCACAAATTTGAGTTTTAACACTGTAGTTTTGGGATTTGGGAGAGAGCTGTTCATGTTGACTATTAGTGTTATAACATGTATGAATTTTGCAAATGGGCGTAGTTCTCCTTTAAGGGAACTCTATCTTTAAAAATGTCACTATTTTAATGAAATTCCTCAAAGCAGAAGAACATTACCAGAATATTTAAAGGTTGAATATGGAGAATGAGCAGAACACCGCCATTTAGTGTCTCAGGATCGTAGTCGCAACAACAGAAATTAATTCCACCAGTCAGGTTGCCAGGTTGGTCCGACCAGGTCCAGTAGTCTACAGGAGACCAGAGTCTGTTTGAGCCTGTTTGAACCCGTCCCCTCCAGCAATTCGCACCATAAAAACAAGTGTTGCAGAGGAGTTTGACCGACAGTTAACCATGAAAGTTAACGTAGCCATTTGGGCGTTTTTAATGCCGTTGAACTCCTTTATCTCAGTCCACTGAGTGACTCATATGACCCATATTGGCTCTAGTTTTTGCCCGTCTCTGGTCACTCAGCTGCTGGGACAAATAAGCAGCTGCAGGATTGGCGAACTCCATCTCCCCCAGTGCCAGCCTACAGTAGCTGCACCAAACAACAGACAACCCTGGCAACCTGCAATGCCCAACGCTATTGGCCGCTACCGGCCGCTATTAATGTGAACAGAACGTGACAGAACGTTATTGTCAAACCAGTAACAATGTTTTAAATATTAATTCAGACTAAATATATTTTTTTATGGAAAAGCAATACTTTCATTCTGTACCCCTCAAAACGCCCCGTGGATGTATTTTTATTTATTTTTTTAATATAGCTTTTGATGAAGATTCTACATATTGAACCTTAAGTGTCTTTAAGAAATATCAAAATAAGTTTACCTACAGTCTACAGGTCTGCGCTGTAGTGGTAGCACAATGATCAGCAAAATTACTGATGCACTTATTGTTAAAAAGGCCATCTGCTGCATATAGACAGGAAACTCAGGGTCGAGAGCAACACGGCCTCATAAAAATTACAACAGCCGTAAAAGGGCAAAAGACTATTGCTTAGGTGCCTGTAGCATTCTCCTTTGACCACAAAATGTTCTTCTAAGTGCGGACAGAAAAAGGATGAGTAAAGGAGAAATGCAAGTTCTTTAAAGTGCATCTAGAATTATGAACTATTTAAAAATGCAAAACGGCTGTTTGTGAATAGGTCTTATCCTTTAGCCTGTTGCACAGGCAACATTCAGCTTTACAGAGTCTCCAGATCACCTCACTTGTATGTGCTGAGACTGGAGAGTGTGAACAAACTCTACCGAGATAAAGGTCAGGCTTTACAAAAAAAACACTGCTGTAAGCTAAATACAGAGCCGCCGCCTTTATAACTCATTAAACACGCCATTTCTTTAGTGAACCCAATCTTTCAATAATTCTGACACATCAAATTTTCTTACTGTGTGAGCTGAGGGAGAGTGTACTTTTTATATGCTTAGTATGTGCACAAACACAGGCACTTCATAGCATGGAGAACACAAACCAGGCTTGGATCGGTAGATGTAAGCCGGGTTTGTGTTCTTCATTTGTGATCTCACTTTTCTGCATCAACATGCCACAAGTTTACAGGTTTGATCCCCACAGCAGCTACATATCCAGGCAAGGAGTCAAGGAGCCAAACTCATTAAGTCACTCTGTAAATGAGCTACATGCATATGTAAATATATTTTAGTATTTTAGGCCTCATAAAGCTGCTATTACTCTGTATGTATATTGTATATCTAATATTTTGTCACACCTTATGTGGTTCCCAACCAATAGAGCTATTTCTGCACCCACAGGAAGTAATGTATAACTCTATTCTGTACCATATCACTCATTGTTCAATTACAACCCTTCAAACCCCTGCGGCGCCGTGTAGGACCGATTAGACATACTGTATGATTTATACAGGCGTTGTAGGCTACGCAATAATTCTTCGATAATTCAAGCTGTTAAAACAGCAGTCAGAGCCCTTCAGAAAAATATGGTCTGTAGAAGTTCTCATAGAGTATTTATAGCATTTAGCATAGAGTTTGCTAAAGGTAATACAATTACAAGACTAAGATCCTACACCAGGCTAGCGGCTCTGCAAGGCTCTAACTATGCACAGCCACACTAAGGGCTAAATGCTAATATCAGCATTTAGCCCTAATATCTGCTATCATGCTAACAGTGATAAATATGTGTTCAGAAGGTAATATTGTCCAGGTTTACCATCTTAGTTAAGCATTTTAGCATGCTAAACACAAAGTATTGTAGTATTGGGTAACTGGAATGTCAACTTTAAGGAGCAGTGTGTAGGATTTAGGGTGATCTATTGGCAGGTAGCCCAGAATGGACAAATCAAACACTGGTTCTATAGAGGACCTTTCACCCTTTTACTGTATCTGAAGGCCACCGTAGGTACTACGAAACTACACGCTTCGAAAAGCAGGAGTGAGTGTAGTATTTAGATCCTTTCAATCTGCAACCTCACCTCAATATGTCACTAAATCCTACACACTGGTCCTTTAATAATGGTGCTACTGAAGATGAAAAGTCAAGGGATCATCATAGAATTTTCTGTCAAAGGGTCTTGAATACCGGTAGCTATCTAGCTTTCATGGCAACCCATCCAGCAGTTTTGAGACGTTTCACTCCGAACCAAAAAAGTCAACCTGCTGGTGGTGCTAGAGGAAAATTCAGGAGATCACCAAAGCCGTCAGGGTTCATCCTCAGAGGAACCTCAATGTCTGTAACAAAATGTCCTGTCAATCAGAGCCACATAGCTGCAGCTTGGCTCTCTGGCCGCTAGCATGTATCAGCTAAGAATGAAATCCGCGAACAACATTTTCATGTTCAAAGGCAACATTCTCTGCATCTAAGTTAAAGTCACTCTTCCCTCAGCATCATCAGGCCAGAACAGATGCAGCAGCAAGTCATCCCGCAGAAAGTAGCTGACAGTGTTTCTTCGTCAACCTGCATAAATACTGAATGCTCAACTTTGTTCACCCTAAGAGCGAGCAACATTAGCCAACACAGTCAGTCTCTTGGCGGCAGTGTGGTGCAGCTCATGCATAAGGAAGTAGTGAGCGGCAGACTTGAGGAGACATTGCGTGGCCAAGAGAAGATTCTCAAGCACTGACAAAGAAAAAAAAACAGATCTGTGATGGTGTCCTCAGCTTCTCGATTCACCATTATTTCCAGTTAATGTTATCATCGTTATTGTATAGCTCGACATTTTATATATCATACAAATGAAAACAGGCTCTACTATACACTGTATTTGCAGTAGATCTACCATGATCAATATATACTTGCACCGATTGGACAGCACTGTAGGTAAACAGAGAGGATTGTTGGCCTTGAGGATGCAGACTAATTGACGATGAGAAACCAGTGGTTCAATAATCTCTATTGATGTTGTCTATCACTAATCGAAAAAACATTGTCCACTGACTTGGTGCTTCCCCTGCTCAGGTCGGGGATATAAAATAGATTTTTGGTACAAAAACTTAACAACACAAACTTTGCAAAGCCGCTGCTTAAATGTTGCATGTTTAAAACCCAAAGTTTGTTTAATGTAATACTATTGCCATATTATTATTATTATATGTATTTACCCCTGGGATTATTAAAGTATTTCTATTTCTGATTAGTTCTAGCATGGGACAATTCACAGAGACTCTACCGTCCTCCAGAGCTGTGTGCACACATCTTCATTATCCTATCTGTTATTAATAAGTAGCTATTAATTACCTAATTTAAGAATTAAAAGAAGAAAGGTAGGCAAAACCTTACTGAGATCATAGTTTTATACGTGCAGTGCATCCCATAACAGACAAATTGAGATGGAACGCACTTTTGATACACTACTCTCTTCCAGATTCCAGCTGATATTGCATATAATTATAATAGACAGACCTGAAATTCATTCAGAAAGGCACTAAAGGAAGGGTATTGGCAGATGAGACAGAATGATGTTTAAAGCTCTTTTAAGCTAAATTGTCATCTGTGTCTAATTGAATAGGGGGTATTCCTTTCTGCTCGCCTGTGAGCCATCACAACGTGGATCGAGAGGGAGGATGACGGATGAGGGATGGATTCAATACTGTGCCTTAAATCTAAGGAGAGCAAAAAAATCATGTTTGTTTTTTGTAAAGTTCTCATGATTAATGCCTCATTTTTCTAAAGGTCAATAAAATTAATTTTTGGATTAAGGTGGGTTCTATCAAGATTTTCTGGAAATAGTAGCGTTAGCAGTTCACAGTATGGAGATGTTTCCCTTGGTCCAATCATCTTCTCATTACTGGTCTCTATTAACCAACTGTTGAACTATAACTGTAGTTTGCAGTCGTAAATAAATGAGTGATTAATCCCTGGTGAGCATCGGAAGTGTATCTTTTCTAGGTTTTACATCCTAACTTCATGAAAGTTGTAGTGTTAAGTCTTTGTTTAAAGTGTTTTACAGAGGTCTTGCTTCAGTTTTAGGGTCATTCTTGTTTGTGTCAGGGACATTCATGAACTTTGTAAACAAACACAATTGCAGAACACACAAACCTTTGTAACTGCGAGCGTAGGAGGAAACTTTGGAACATTTGTCGAGGGTTGCACAACTGTGTTTGTGTCATGTCCAAACTTAAATGTTTGATTAATGTTGAATGTATCTTTATTTCTGGGAAACGGTAGCAGTGCTGGTAAAAACAAAAGAAAAAGTTCGGATGCCAACATTGAACAGATATGGGCTCAATGGACATCCCTAGTGCAGGCATCATCCAAAACGAGAGAGAGATGCTGGCTTCACATACAGTAGTTCATCTCTGCTACTCTGTTCAAAGCTGCAACTAAACACCCAGAAAAAACAAAATCTTAAAAAAGTCAATACCCAAATTCAAATTGAAGGTTTGCTTCTGCAGCATCAGACTGAGCTCCACAGAGCAGGACCTCATTTAGAGCCTGGAGGCTGCAGACCCAGGGCATCAGCCTCCCATCTGCAATGCAAGGCACAGTTTGCATCAGCCTCTGGGCAGCAAATCACACTGACATACTGGCACACAGGGAGCCTAAACCCTTGACCAGTATTTCATCACCATGACTGCAAAAAAAGAAATCCCGGCATGGGTCAGGATGTGTAAGGTAATAATGAATTAAATAAATGTTTGACAGAGTCTTTGTGAATATTCTTTATTTATTTTATTCATTTGATTAGGACTATACACATGTATTTACATATCAAAAGGGCATCAATGTAAATATGCTGGAGTTAGCACAGTTGCTAAATTTCATCCTGAAAGCAGGTATTATAATCTGGAGTTTACTCTGGAATTTTTTTTCTCTTTGAAGGCCTGTAATAGTAGAGGGGCTAGCTAGTCCATTCAAAACCTTATAGATGAGGCAGACATCCAAAAACAACAGGTAGCTATCAAAGTCCAAGATTTTGTACTTAGTGATACGATGTCAAAAGTATATACACACCAGCATTTGAAGCAGGTAAGACAGTTCATCCTTCTCAAGCTGTAGGCGACACGTTGAAGGTGGAGGTTACATAAGGAGCACGCTCCGCGGAAACAGACACGGGCGTGCTAACTGGGCAGCTGACAGTTCCCCGAGACTTCCGTTGAGGAGGTCCCCTTGGTCCTTTGTTTCTGGGTGAATTGTTTATTCCATTATATCTGATATTCCAAGTCACGTTTACTTTGTCCTGTAAAGTTGGAGGTCTTGTCTCTCTGGTTAATTCTGACATCATGATTTCTTGGGATTGAGAGTTGTTTATCGATTGATGCATTCAAGAAAATGTGATGGGAGTTTAATTGTGTATACAGTATTTCAATTATAGAAATGAAACCACTTAACAACACCTTACTCTGAAGATAAGAGAATAAAGTTTCTTTTAAAAAAAAAAAAGAAACAACCTGCTAATCGCTTCTCCTTCTGTGCTCATATCAGTTGAGTCAAGTACAGAGCTCTGCTGTAAAAAGGCACGGGTCCTCCTCCTCGTGTGTTTGTCAGAGAAAGATAGAGAAAGCTGTCATCTGCCTGAACTTTCTGTCTGATCGGGCTTCAAAATAATTTAGAGCCTGGACTCATCTTGACCAAGGTTTCATTTCTACTATGAGAAGGGCACATTCGCCATCAACCAACGGCAGCAAATCACACTGACATACCACGGGCACACGAGGAACCTAAACTCTTCACTCCCACGGTAAGTGAAGCATAGTAACACACATTTACAAAGACTGTCCCAAATCCAGACCTTGTGAAACTCAAGTCTTTCGCATTGTGGAGATTTAAAAAACAAAACAAAAAAATATATAGGTATCTAAGTTATCTGGATCCAAAGCCAAAAAACAGAGTAGGATTCTTTGTACAGATGCATCTGGGGTCACCAGGTCAAAAAGAAGTACACCTGAGTGTATTAGAAATAAAAAATCATTGCAAGTATACTTTTACTTTTGTTGCTTATTGTAAAGTATATTTAATGTATACTTATAAAAAGTGTACTTTAAGATGGATGTCATTAAGTTCAACTTCAGTGTACTAAAATATACCTATTATGCAACACGTAATGGAATTTCCCTGCACTTACTGAAAGTGTACTTGTTAAATGTAAACTAAATTGTGAATACTTAATGGTAATTTAGTATACCTATAGAACTTATACTCATTTTCAAGTCCTTCGTAGTACACTACTAGTATGCTAGTAGTCCCTGTGTGGACTGGTGGCTGGAGGGGTGCCAGTTCATCTCCTGAGCACTGCTGAGGTGCTGTTGAGCGTGGGATGGCACCGAACCCCCAACTGCTCGGGGCGCCGGTCACTGGCAGCCCCCTCGCTCTAACATCTCTCCTTAATTACATGAATATAGGTCCTGACTGTGCATGTGTGTGTATTTCGGGCCTGTGTGTGTAACATGATTAATAATAAGAGTGAAAAAATTAAACTTCCCCATTGCGGGATAAATAAAGTAATTCTTCTTCTTCTTCAATGTCTCTTCATTAGAGGTATATTAAAGTATACTTAAGAAATGTATATTATTATTTAAAGCTGTATACTAAATTGCAAATTGTTATAATGGTAGTTAAGTAGTTTGGTGATATAATACGATTGTACTGCAAGTGTGTTTTAAATAATGATTTAGGTGTAAAAAAGCAGCACAAAGTAACACTGCATACTAAAAGTCTATTAAGTACATCCTTTAACAGGGATAATTGAAGTAGATTTTTTTTTCACGAGAGTCATCTGAGAACTCATCTAGAGGAGCAGAGTTTGGATATTCAACCTTCTGCTTCATAGATCCGTCTAGGGCAGTTTAGGGCAAGACTGGAGCCTGATGGTTCACTTCTATCATGGACGTAAACGCCATCACTGGTGAAGAGTTTTATAAAAAATAATTGCAATAAAGATAAAGATGCTCTTATTTAGTTTTATTCATACTTTCTAAAACATTTAAGGCAACCAGGAATCCCGTTATACAGAATACAGACCATAAAGCATGTTGGCTCATTTGTCGGTTCATAAAGCGAATTCCACACAGTTTAAGCTCAGTTGTGGCATCTTATGCTGGGAAAATAGTTGAATTTGCTTTATCGAACCTTATCAACCTCTCAATCAGTAAATCAGACTAACTGAAATAAGCCGAGCTTATTCGGTGAACTTGCTTTATGGGGTTCATGGGTTACTAAAAGACGAAAAACAAGTCATATAACACTGGACTCATGGTCCAAAAAAAACAGGTTGTGAGTATAATGGACAAATTATTTGAATTTCATATGTGTTATTGAAGGATTTGAACACCTGCTTCCAACTGCTGGGAAACTGTCTGGGAATATTTCAGGAGGAAACGGCTGAAAGGATCAGTGTACTCCGTGTAAATAAAAGTCCCCTGATCTGCCAGATGTTTAATCCCTGTGTGTGAGACACAGCCTCAGCTAACACTCAAGGCTTTGTGAAAGTCTTGGTAAACAGATTTCACCATCGTGGGATGTCCTGTCTGAGGGGACCACCTGTTCAAAACGCATGTAACTTGGGAATCTTCCCAATCATCTGGCCATTTCAGTCAGGGCTGCTGTCATGCAAACACGATCAGTCCTCTCACGGATTAGTTTACAATTTACAATCCCATGAGATTCTTGCCTTTGTTCTTGGGACGCTTGGGCTTTCTCAAACTCTTCTTGTCTGAGTCTTTGTTGTTACGACTGGCTTTGATTTCTGCTTCCCAATGTTTTCTCACCATTGTGTAGAGCCTCATAGTGGCCTGAGCATCTTGGACCTGGTCGACATTAGAAGAAGAGAGAGGGGGATCAGTCCATGGGTCTGTTTTACATTTATTTTTATAGATAGTCTTTGAAATTTGGTTTTCTAAATCAACTGTTATGAATAAAGGAAAGCGAGGTAGAGATTTTAAGCACACTGTTATGTATATTTTAATAAGTGGGCGTGTGTGTTGTTGACTTACGGATGAATGTTCGCCCTGTTGGACCTTAACGTGGAGTATCTCTCTGCAGAGCAGTTTCAACGAAGGTCGACTACTCTAATAAGAAACACAGAAAGAAATCCCACAATATAAAACAGTGATTCTGAGAAGTGGTCCATGTGCACATGATGGGAAATGGTAAGTGGAATAAGTACCTTTACAGTCTTCCTAAAAGGTTTGTACTTCTGAGTGTCACGGATTTTCTTTTTTGGATGATCCAAGAGTAAAATCTGAAACCGGAGTTTAAGATTGGTTTACAAGTGCTTACATGTATTAGTTATTCTTAGTTCCCCTTTCAGTTATTACGTCCAGCATACCTTTAGGTCATTGTGCAGCGCGTGTCCAACCACTATTCTGCCTTGCAAGATCTCAGCAACCTCCCTCTGCACAATCCGAACATCCTCTCCTGCAATGAGGGAAACACGGATGAAAAATTATGATATAATAGTAAACAGAGACTATTTTAAGTGATTAACTAAACTTGATTCAGTTTCTCACACAGTAGTTTGGTCATAACATATTTCACGACTCACCGTCTTTGATGTCCTCTGGTCGGATGCCACTGACAGCTGTCCTGTAGTCTGTCACCTTCTCTGTGGGTTTCACATATTTGTCATAGATGCATTTCCCAAAGAGGTTCACGAGGGACGCGCGAGCCAAGATGCTGTCCTCTCCATCAGGACCAACTCCCACCATCTCGCAATCGATGGCCACGGCTTTGGTGAGGCTAACGGTTGCCGAACGGGAAACAGGGTGAAAAGAGAGGACAGTTCTCACTACTACATAAGCCTGCTTGTGGTAGATCTATTATCTCTGTTTTGTTACATATACTGTTAACCAGAAACAGCTTTAATGGCCTAAGTGGTACGTCGTGTACAAAGTTTGAGAACCACTGAACTAAAATATGCAAAAACAGCAGTATTGTCCTTAAAAAAGTACAAGCACAGACTACACCGGTGCCAAAGTTGCATTCAGGTCATATGTGATTTCTCAGTGAATGCATCACAACTGTCATTACACTTTTACCAGTATGACATGCGGAAAAAGCCACTTTGTCACCGCTCACCCCTCAAATGCTTTCTCCTTAACCAGGGCGCTCTCTGTGTCCTTGTGCTTCTGAACGCCCTGCTTCTTCCTCATGATCTCTGCCGCCTCCGCTCCCACTGTCGCCTCAATGTCGTCAGGGTCTACGTCATCAAACCAAAGGTCCGCTCTGCACAGGCACAGAACGACGTGTAGTTAGCAACCACAGTTTAGATATTTACCTGAATATCAGCAGAAGATAGTACTGTATACTTACTCTGTAGTTTTCCTCTCTTCAACCACAGGCTTCTTTTTCTTGGCTGCTTGCTCGCCATTTGACTTTCCACTGTCCTTTTTCCTTTTTGGAGCTGCAGACGGTTTTGTCTCTGGGACAGAAGGAACCTTGGAGCTCACCTGGGAGTCCTTGGGGACAACACTGTTGGAAGCAATTTTGTGCTTCACTTTTGTCCCAGTGTCTGTCTTCCTGGGACAGTCATTGCTCTTGGACAGAGTTTTAGAAGAATTCTCTTTGGTCTTCTGTTTTTGCACAACACCATTTGGAGGATTTGTTGCCACGGGTTGCTGCTTCTTATCAGGTTGACTGGCCTTCAAGACCTGTGGGAAAGTTTAGCAAAGTTATGAACAATCTTCAGGAAAATATATGATTTGTGAACAAGCTGCGGAGACAGAGCAAAGTATTTTTAATGACCTACCTCTTGTAATTTCTTCCAGTTTGCAGAGAACTGTAGGCTGTCTTTTGGAGGCACAGCTTGCTGAGTTTGAGCCGGTACTTGCTTCTTGGGTGGGGGCTTGATCTTTTTAAACTTCTCTTTCATCCACAGTTTCCTTTTCTGTCTCGTTGTGTTCTTCTTCTCTGTAGATGTGGGTCGTTGCGTTTTGTCAGGGGCTCCATTTTTCTTTGCCTTCACCTTTGACATCATGGGCACTTTGTGTGAAATGTGTCGTATTATTAAAGCCTGTTAACCGTCCTCAACCACGCTGGACCGTCAGAGCTCAGTCAGTTGGTTACCAGGCAACGTTAAAAAGGTAACTGTCAACACCGTGTCACCAACAAATGTGTCCCGGAGTAAGTTTACCGTGTACCCGCACACTCACACACGAGTTATCCCGATATTTCCTGTAACTGCTGACAAAAGTGCTCAGTAAAGTCCGGGTGATCCAAAGCCATGCTGAAATGTGTATTTCCGAGGTGTGCAGCAGCTAAATGTGTCCGGTAGAAACACTGAATCGTAACATACGTTTGTGATGGTCGAAAAAAACAATGACTCCGGTTCAGTTTTAACTAATATTTAATCCATTTTATATTATATGTAAACGCGTTGAATAATACTGTTTTGCTGTTGATTTTGCATCTTATTCTAAATACGGAAACTCCATTTTGTCGCAAGTGTTTCCCACCGGACGGAAGACGGAATATTATGTGGGACAAAGCGTAGGCACCAGGCGAGATAGTGGATCCCCGATGTTTGACAGGTAGTTTTTTTTGTGAGGCATACATCCTGAACTTCTCAGCTGTTATTTGAGCTGCTGGAGGAACCAAAAACATACGTGTTATAGGTATGTAACCCGAGAAGACTTTTGTTTTGAAGCTTCATATATTCCTTGTATTGTGTGTCTCTTCTTCATCTGTTTTGGTTGTGGTTTCAGATCATGGTGGTGAACTCTCCCTCTCCTCTGCCCGAGAGAGCCATTTATGGGTTCGTCCTTTACCTTGGCTCTCAGTTTGGCTTCTGTAAGTCATTTCTCTTCTCACTCACGTCCTGTTAGATACGATTCTGATCGATTAATCATGCTATCAGACCCACATCAGATTGTATGAAGTCTCCAATTGTTTCGATCAAGCCCATTGCAATGCTCTGCAGGCGATCTGTTTCTGCTGTTTGTATAGAATAGATTATGTAGAGTATCTGTAATATGAATGTAGGCCAGGGGTGCCCAATCCTGCTCCTGGAGAGCTACGGCCCTGCATGTTTTAGGTTTCTCCCTGCTCTAACACACCTGACTCTAATGATGTGCTCGTTATCAAGGAGCTGAAGCTTGTCACAGTTTGATAATCATTAGAGTCAGGTGTGTCAGAGCAGGGAGAAACCTGAAACATGCAGGGCAGTAGCTCTCCAGGAGCAGGATTGGGCACCCCTGATGTAGGCTATTCAGTCCCTCTGACTATCAGCCACACGTGTATTCTGTTTGTAGAATCAACAAAAATCAGACAAATTAGACAAATGTTATCCTTCTATTGTGCTTGTTAAAGAATGTACACTTGCAGTATGTAACTTAGTTAGTTTTTGTCGCCTTAAGTAGTTATGAGTGCTACTTGAGGTATAAACAGTATGGTAAATTGGCACAAAACATTTGTGAGCCTTTAAAAAAAACACACACTTGCAGTACTTGTAGTAGTATTTTTTAATGGTTTTTTTTTCATGCTGAATGACCTTAAACAACTTATTAAAGGCATCTCTCAAAAAAGAAGACTAGATTTAAACTGGTGCGTTTGCATGAGCTTTTATATTCAAATAAATATACTAATTGATTTGTCAAAATCAAAATCGCATGAGTGTTAGTCAGACAGTCCTCAACTGTATTATATCACCACTGTGTTGGAAATATATTATATGTATAAGAGAATTACAGTTCAATTGACAGTAGTGTAGTAATGTGTTTTGAACACAGTTATCATACTCATAACCATTATTCCAGCATGCCTCTGTGATATTTCAAATTACCTTCAAATGGGCATACTGACTTTTTAGTACTTAAAGGAATTTACTTAAGTTTAATGTTGTTATACCATGCCAAGTGCATTTTAAGTACAATACTGTAAATACTGTACCAAGTGCTACAGAAGTATACTTACAAATATGTCACTATTACACTTCACATGCACTTTATCTTTTTTAATTTTCATAAACTCCACATGTGCTATTCCCTGCCATTACAAGTTTAATTTCATTATTTCTTTATTTATAAGGACAACACACATTTATCAACATTACTGTAAAGAATCAGAATCATTACTTTCATTACTTTATTAATACTGCAAGGGGAAAGTCAATTTTTTCACCCTGTTATTATTCAGGTTACACACACACACAGGCCCGAAATACACACATGCACGAACAGGACCTTTATACATGCAATTAATGGAGAGATGTCAGTGCGAGGGGGCTGCCAATAGATCGGCGCCCCAAGCAGTTGGGGGTTCGGTGCCTTGCTCAACAGCAACTCGACAGTGCCCAGGAGATGAACTGGCACCTCTCCAGCCACCAGTCCACACTCCATTCATGGTCCACACAGGGACTCTAACTGGCGACCCTACGGTTCCCAGCCGAGTCACCTATGGACTGAGCAACTGCCGCCTAAATGTGTGTTAGTGTTGTTGCCAGCTGGTTTGTTTTAGAGTAACAGGAAACAGCATGACAATAGCACAGTAATGCATCAACACGAAGCAACAAAACACAGCCAAAACAATGCTAATTACTAATAGTTTGTTCAAAAAAGCTTGGAGTCAAATTAGAAACAAATATAAAAACTCTTTTTATAAACCGTATTTGTGGGACTTGATGCAATGTTTTTTGGACATGTTTGACGAAGGCCTCAAGCGTCGAGCATGTCTGAACTATGACACGGACTTTCCTTTCTTCTCTGCACAGTTCTGTATTGCCTCTGGGCATTTACTCCAGAAGAGTGGCTCCATTCAATAGGGCTCACTTACTGGCCTCAAAAGTAAGTAGAAAAGTACGAATGGATAGTTAATTATCCAATAACGAGTTCCCCCCAGCTGACCATTAAATGAAATAGTGTAAGTCAGTGAATACACCTACCGCATTACAGATTTCATGATCCATTAACTGAAACATTTTTCTTTCTTGTGCAGATATTGGGCCCTCGCTATGCCAATCTATCTGCTGGTTGCATTAGTGATCTCATTGGTGTTACTGTTGGGAGTAAACATGAACAACACCGCTCCACTCGACTCTGTGGACAACATCACAGGTGAGGACGTTGCCATAGGCTAATTGTGACCTACTGGCAGCCACAGCCATACAGGTGCACCCCATCCGTACAGTAATTAGTACTACAATGACTTCTTCTATGATAAACAAGAAGAACATAGCATTGATCTAAGGATTTTCTAAATGGCAACAGGAACATCTTTTTTAAGATAGCTTGCAGTGAAGCATTAACTTCCTGACCCTAACGCCCTTTAATGTTTCCTTTCTGTCACAGATGTGTACGCTCAAGGCCAGAGGACGACAGACTGCCACAAGGGGGGAATACCCAGACTGAATGATGTTTCCATTAGCGAAGTGAACAAAATGTTCTATCTGACGCCCAAGCTTTAACAAACAGGAACTGATTTTAGCCAGAGGCAGGGCTGAGGTGAAGCTGCAGGGGATTTGTTGTAGCGTCATTGTTTGCCCTTTTTTTATAAAAGATTCTGCTTTATTTATTTATCCAGGAAATATGCGACATGGGTCTGATCCTTTACGCACAAAGCGACGGGCTGTGGTTATAGCAGTGATGTATCACAATGTCACAATACAAACAAATGAATACTGTCACAGCAAGTTGTACATCGGATGAAAAAGGTAGTATATGACTATGTTCAATAAAATGCATACTTTTATATATATTTATGTTTTGTGCAATTCTACATTTCTGTTATAATATCATATGACATAAATAAGTGAGGCATAACAGCGTCAGAAAGTTCTGGCCTCCTCTTTGACCAATAATTCCTGGTAACGGACACCCTGCAGCCAATCAATGAATATCCGTTGCCTCCATTTTCTCTCTTTCACTTATTGTTTCCCCACAGAGAACTTATTTTATAGAGATACTATAATTATTATTTTTAAACTGATAAGCATTTTCTCTTCAGTTCCCACTTGTGATAATGTGAAGAATTTCATAGGATTTTACAGAACAGGGAAATCAGCACTTCTTCCTATCCTCCCCGTGTCAAAGAGACGTTTATTCCGTATTTCAAGGCATTATTGTAATCAGTTTGTAACTTAAATATATTGAAAGGTCTGGATGCTTTTCTCACGAATCCCTATATGTAAATAATCTTACGGAGGTGTTCTTCAGAAAAACTATAAATATAACCCTGATTATCAGGTCGTGCTGAAATAAAATAAAAAGAGACATAAACACAAAGTGCTCTGTACTGAATATTCAAAAACCGCTTAACGCCGATTTTGGCATCGTTCTCAAACAGAAATTCTGCCAACAGATTTGCAGATTTGTCATTTATGATATTTTTAAACTTTAAAGACTTTATTGTGGGAAATGTGGTGTTCCCTAAAGAAAAGACAACTCTTAAAAATAAGGAATTGATCATTATTTGCGTTTTTTCATTCATATATGCAAGTTTAGCAATTAAAAAAAGATTGTTTTGTTGTTTTCCTGAAGTATGTTCAGCAGTATATGAAACTGCTTTTTAATTCCACTTACTAAATATTATGTATGATATATCTTAGTTGTGTAGTGTGTGATATACCTCTGTGCAAACCAGGAATAGACACAGACTATATATCCATGTAATATAGTTTCCCCAAGTGCCTTCCACTGATGACTTGATTTTTCCCTATTTCGTTATTTAAACATTATTTCTGTTTGTCTTTTCCTGTCATTATTAAGCTGTCGTCAGCAGCAACAGAATAATCAGGTGGTGCAACCGGGTAAAATATTGATAAAAAACAAAAACTAAGTTAAGTTAAAGTGTAAAAATAGTTGTGAACTATAAAGGTACAAAGCTAATGTATGTCATAGATTTACTTTGACATTTGTACAACAGTTTTTCTGTCTTTTAACTTAAAACTGGATGATAAAAATATGGCCTGGCCAATTGAATGCAATAATCTTAGATTATTATTAATCCGGAACTCAACCACAAAATAATAATGTGTCAGGCACGTTTGCGATACCAAGGTATCTGCCTAAAATGTCACTAACAATAAACTCAAGAAATACTAAAACTGTTCCGACTTTAAAAATAGGATTTCTAATAAAATAAAATAAACTTTATTAAAATACCTTTTTGAAATGTTTATTAGTCATTGACCATTATACACATGGATTAAACACAGCAGCTTTCCAGTCCACAGGGTGGTGATAAAGAGCATCTTTGCGCACTGATAAACATTAAAGAAGAAGACAGTGCTCCCATGATACCTCCACTGTTTATCATTTGCCATTCATCCACTAATATTTACTGCTCGTGCCAGAGTCACGCGTGCATTTCGGACACTGTAGTGGTGAATAAATGGCCTTCGCTCTGCCGGTGTGGCTCGCGGTCCAGGAGGAGCTCCTCGGACGCGACGAGGCGGACTGCGCGGCTCCGAGCTGTTTCGACGAGTTCAACGACGAAGCTTTGTTCAAGATGTTCCACCTCACCAGACCCTGCATCACCTTCATCACAGACGCCGTCACAGTCCGCATGAAGAGCATCGACATGAAGAAAGCCGAGCTGCCCGTGGACGCGACGCTCATGGTGGCTCTGAACTATTACGCGCATGGAGTGTTCTCCGCAGACATCGCGCAAAAGGTCTCGCAGAGCCAGACCGACTGCCTCGCGATCATCTCCACAATGTCCACAGTCATCGCCGGGATGTCCAATCAGTTCATCTCGTTCCCAGAAATCCGGGAAGCCAGAGCCAACGTCGCCTTCAAGATCGAGAGGTTGTGCGGGATCCCCAACGTGCTGGGCATCGTGGCTCCGGCTCACTTCAAGATCAGAGCTTCTCCGTACGAGAAGGAAACGTTCAGGTCTTTCGTCAACACCCTGGGTTACACGTCCGTGGTGAGCCAGATGATCTGCGACTCCGACGGCAACATACTGAGTGTTGAACAATGTTGTGTGGGCAGCACGTTTGAGCAGGGGATGTGGGAGACATCGTTCAAAGGAAGGGAGATGGAGGAGAATCTCCATGGCGCATATTGGGTTATTGGTAAGATCTATATTAATCAGAATGATGGTGACCCCCGTTCGTGTTGTCATTCTGCGCTCTATGCAAAGTGGCACCCAAAGGGGAACTATGCACATTTTCAAAATATGAACAACTTTTTCCCATATCCAGTGGCGGATTAAGGTGCTAATGGTCCCCTAGGCTACTCTTTGTTTTGGGCCCCCCACATTATTAATCGTGCTTTATCAGAAAAAGACCTAGAACCGAAGATGAGTCTGCAACCTTGAAAAACTCACTTTCTGAAGTTTCTTTAGTATTGGTCTTGCTGTTCCTTCAGTCGTAGTGCTTTTCTTTTTTCGTGCTCTGCTATCACATTTACTTTCTGACATTTTCGTCCAGTAACCGTGAGTGACGTATC
Organism: Echiichthys vipera; assembly: GCF_963691815.1. Taxonomy (NCBI): domain Eukaryota; kingdom Metazoa; phylum Chordata; class Actinopteri; order Perciformes; family Trachinidae; genus Echiichthys; species Echiichthys vipera. The sequence goes on along the minus strand of NC_139843.1, from coordinate 13,765,463 downwards.
ATTTGACAACAAAACTGACCTCATGAACCCGGCCACATGATGGCAGCTGATTGGGTAAATGTGTTGATTCAAAAAGATTGTTTTTAATGTTTCTAAGGGCCCCAATAGGAGGCAAGCCTATGCCAGCCTGTGCATTAATCCGCCTCTGACCATATCCTAAACCTAAGCTGTTTCTCAATCTGCGGTCTTGTCTGGACTTGTGTTCTCGTGGACTTGTAAAACGTCATCAGTTGCAGCCCAAACGCTGTTCCAATTGAATAGGTAGCATCTCGCCAAGTACGCTCCAAATGCCCGGATGTGACCACCCATTTTATCAAGGATGTATATATGATCGGAGGTGACTTGTGTGGACTTCAGACAGCCAGGTATCCCAGAATGCATTTCATATTAACGGCTGTACTGCGTCCTCCTGTCCTCCGTAGTCTGGACTACCGAGTCGAACTTGCCAAGTCTGAATAACTAAGGGTTTGTCCACACAATCGAAAACAACCTTTTTTTTCTCCTACGTTCTTAAAAAGTTTTCTGTCCACACAGCCTCGGCTCAAGAAATATGTGACGAAACCAGTGAAACCGACTAATAACACAGACAACGGAAAAGAAGAGACGGGGAGACGCTGTGAAGACTATGATCCAAACCCTCAACCATCCTATAGAGACATCTAGTCTCTATAGGATGGTGTTATTGGAGACTTTTGTGGTGTTTCGGACACTCTGATGCACAAATCACTCTGTAGTTAGTGTCCTCAACAAACAGTGGGTGCTGCTGTGAGCCCCTTCTCCGTCCCTAAGCACTCACAGACCATTATGGAAAAGGTAGAAATATTTGCTCAACAGCGCCTCGACAGTGCCCAGGAGATGAACTGGCACCTCTCCAGCCACCAGTCCACACTCTATTCATGGTCCACACAGGGATTCTAACTGGCGACCCTACGGTTCCCAGCCGAGTCACCTATAGATCAAAAGATCCCGTTTACAGGCTCCTATAACGCCGGCTGCGTGTGGATGGTCAGCCAAACGGTACTAGATTTGTGCGGTTACGCGCCTCCGTGTGGATTGGCCCTAAGCCCACAAGTCCGAACTTGGGTTACTTGGTATTGAGAAACAGCTGCAGACTGCTAAAACTCTAATTTGTGATGTCATCAAGTGTATAAAAAAAAACATCATTTAAAGAATAATACTCAATTTTGACTAAAAAAAAGCAAAACTCAAGGTCCACTTACTAACTTCTTCTTAGAGCTTTAAACTGCTCACAGTCTCCCTCAGCAGATTGAATCTCTGGAAACAAATGGCCGCTCCATCGTCTTCTAAATGACACACTTACTTTTGGTTCAATCATGCAGTTTCTTCAGAGTAGATGTTCAGTTTTTCAACTTGGTGTAATGAACTTGGCAGTTCCCTTCATGTTTCACACTACATGTTTAGTTTCTATTAATCACATTCTCTCCATTTTTTCTAAAAGGTGGAAAAGGCTACAACTTAACCAAACACGTGTTGACTGCTGTGTCAGAACCTGCAAGTATCAGTGAGATCCGCTTCAATGAGGCCCACGCAAAGATCCACAACGTCATGCGGACAACGCTCGGCTCCATAAAGAGGCGTTTCAGGTGTCTGATGCAACTTGGTTTTGCACAAGAAGGCTCATTGGACAAGAAGTCCAACATCATCAAGGCGTGCAGCGTCCTGCACAACATCACTAAGAAGTTCTCTGTCCCTCCGCCGCCTGCTGCTGGTAGAATTGAGCCCCTGCATCCAGGCAAGCAGCGTGCTGTGCCAGTCGAGAGCAACTCCGAGGCTGTAAAAGCCAGACAGGAACTCATCAACGGTATGTTCTCTGTTGGCTCCAAATCGCAGGACCCACCAGCTAAAGACGCCACAGAGGAGGATATGTGAGCAGAAAGTGTGTGTTTTCTGCTCTAGGAAGCAACGGACCACCAACGTACGTTAAGGACAAACATTGGAACCAGAATCCAGTTATAATAAAATATTTATACACAGTTTGTTGCTGTTCTGTGTCAGTTTGACACTAATCTGTACATGTTTGTCATTCTGTTTGCAGACTTTGTCAAAACCGATTCAAGTATATTTGTTATTAAAAAATATTTTATTTCTTATATAAATATAAAATCATTCTTTTCTACCTAAATATCTTATTGTTAATAAATGTCATTTTTTTTTAACTTCATTCACCTGCAGTGTTGTTCCCTCACATGGTTATAATAAGATTACACATTTTGTAGACGAGGAACAGAAATGTAAGTTAAATACGATCTAAATAGTCCTATGCATGTACATTAAATATAAATGACATAAAGGTTTTACATATTTACAGTTTCTAACAAATATAGGCATGATGATTTTAGAATTCGTTTTTCATTCCAGTGCATAAAAGGCAGACGATCTAGTTTAGGCATTTGTGTTACGGAAGTCTCTCTACAACTCTTGCAGTGCGGTGGCGTTGGCGTAGATCATGTCTGCGTTCTCGTATATATTCTCTTCAGGCTTCTGATGTGGCTTGAGACAGTCCATGATGCATTGGTGCAGGAAAATGTACTGGGACTGAAAATAGATAAACCAAATGTGCTTGTCATTTGAAAAGCAGAACTCGGGGTGTAGATGTTTACAAGCCTCAGAGTATCCTAATAATTATATTTTGTAAGATTGGCTCAAGTTTAAATGCGACAGTAGAGAAGAGTTTCAGACCCATGTTTTTAGAGGATGTAAATGAACAACTACATGAAAATCAAAGCAAAGCTTTCAAATGCTATAGCATCCGTCCTTGGGCTGTATGCCCAGCTGTGTAAAAAAATCCTTATTAGGTATCCAGATACCTAATTAATAGGTACTAACTAACTAATCAAAGATACTAACTAAGGACCAGTTTTACCTCTGTCTGCACCATGTGCGGTCGGTTCAGTCTCATCTTGTGCACAAAGCCATTGATTCCCACCGCTCTTTCTTTCTCTAGCTGCTGAAGCAGCACATCCAGGGCAATGATAGTGCCTGTCCTCCCCACTCCAGCACTAAGAAAGAGACACAGCAAAAGAGAAGCAGTTAGTGCCAAGGTACAATGGTCATCATCTGGTAGTCTTGATGGTTTTAAAGTTTCACTACAGACTTCAAAACATATTTCTCCCTCCCGAGGACCCTCTTACAACTAAGATAAAAACTCAGCCAGTGAAAGTGACCGTTGATACTCATGTGTATAAGGTATAATAGTATCTATCCAGTTGACCCAGCTACAAGGCGCCTGTCTTTGACCTTTGTCAGATTTTGATTAGTTCATTATCTAGACTTAAAACAAGTTCAAACTCATGCTGTACCTGCAGTGAACCACAGTTGGTGCTCCAGACCCTTCCCTTTCTATGTGCTGCCGCACCAGTCCTCTGAACTGGATCAGGACTTCTGTGCCCTGCGGGACTCCATGGTCGGGCCATACGGTGAAGTGAAAATGTTTCACTGTGCGTTCCTCTGAGGTGTCACTCTGTGAAGACGATTCAGAGAGGAATTCAAATACAGTAGGTCTATGTCTTGAACCGATATAGGCGTCACTGAAGTCTTCAAGCTTTGTGTACAAATTTTTGCTTTTCTGGAAATATATTCATATCCAAGCTGTTTAGTATGACCATATAAAGATTTAGAGATGCTTCGTACATGTTTCACACTGAATTCCCTCAGTGTCCAGTCGGGCTCCTGCTGCTCAGATCTAATGGTGACTAACAGCTTTCCATAAGGGCACGGCTTATCGTCCGCAGGCCAGTATTGTTCACACTTAGTCTAGGATAAAGAAACAAAAGAAACAAAAAAAAAAATTGTTTTAATGTAGTTGTAACAATAAGCATCAAATAAGATCAGCCCAACTTTGCACTTCCCTTAAAATGTGTCAATAAACCATTCTCAAATCTTCCTGATGACTCACCCGTCCTCCCTCTGTGCAATTGGTTACCATGACGATGCCTTTCACTCTTTCCTCCCAGATCATCCTCCAAAAATCATCAACTGTGGAGGGCAGAGGACCCTGAGAGGCGATGTACTCTCTGTTACTGTTGTAGCCCTGCGAAGCAATTGTCAAAGTTAAGTCTAGCACTCTAGCAGGAAGGATGGAAAGACAGAAAGTGCAGAATAGCCCTTTTCAACCCTGACATGAAAGGAAGACGAGGAGATTAATGCGACGCACCTGTGAGGAAACAATTAACAGAAGCAGCACGGAGGAGAAGAGAAAGAGAAGTGAGAGGGACCAAAGGAAGAGGTCATTTTAAGTTCATTTCGGTCTAAGGACATTTTTGCTCTAAAAGGAAAACGGTGCCATATATAAAAATAAACAGATTAGCAGTTGAATCTTGTTCAGCTACATCTTTGACCTGTTTGGATACAACTGTGAGCTTCACTGCCTTTGTTGGGCCATGAAGATAAGTCCCCATTAATACAACTCTCCAGGCTTCTCCCTTTTTTCCTTTGCATCATGGTCTTTTATATTACCCCTCACCCCTCAATTATATCACCTCTTATCTTCTTGGACTTTAGAGCTACCCCCCAAAGAACACATCTCTTTCACTAAAAGTTGATTTTCATCTGGAGTCCTCACTTAATTTATTTACCTAAGGGGCATTTGATTTTCATGTCTGGTCTCTTTTATTGTCTTAATTTTGTTTCTCTTGATTTAATGGCCATTTTGTGCATGACACTTTGTATTTGAGTATGAACCACAACCATTTCATTACTATTTGAGTTAAATTCAACATGGTTTTAATTGATGAAAATGAATTGATTATTTGTTTTGTTTTTCTATGGCATTTTTGTAGTGAGGGTAGTATCTTTTTACTGGTTTAAATTGTAAAGTGACAGTGTAGGATTGCTATTATCCTGTTTACTTGTACTCTTACATGAATATTTGGAGATTAACGAGACACTACATACTTGCACAAGTCCTACATTGCTCAATATGAAATGCAATAAAACACCCTTTTGTGCTCATGAAACACACAGTCAGCATAAATTGCTACAATTCAAATGAATGTTCAGATGTTTTAACAAGCATTTACTTGCAACTGTGGCAACTTCACAACAATGTATTCTTCAACTTCATACATCTGCCTTTGACCATTATCAGGTAATACCTACTGGCATGTAACTGGCATTGATGTAGTCGGAGGTTCCATTGGGACTGGGTGTAGTTAGCTTCACTCGACACCAGTCATCTAGGATGAGAAAACAGGAGATGGCTTAACTGCAATGCACCACAATAAAATAAACATTGCTTAAAATGAGGTAGTGCTACTCTGGACTTTTTCAGTCCCTGTTTCTCATGATAGAGTGTCCAGCAGTCAGAAGAACAGGCTTACATGGCTGGATGTTGTTGAAACGATTCTTTGTTTTGTTCTCAGGTAGAATAGCTGCGTTACGTGTTTGCTCCGTGCCAACAGGAAAGAGGCTCTAAATGGAAGTTGGCAGATGACACACCATGGGATATATACAAACTCAGATGCAAAAATAGGAAACCAGAAAAGGAAGAACAAAGCAAGCACCTCATATTCCTGGCTGAAACCTCTGTTCTCATCCACACCTAATTGGTGGAAGTGGTCTGGAAACTTTGCCACAGAAATAGCTCTGAAAAACACGTCAAAAGAAGGATTCCTGTTACAGTATAATGATTTCTCTCTAGTTAGACAAGCTCTAATTTTCTCTTTTAATATTGTAGATTGACAGTGTGAAGATTATGAAGAGACGATAAAACTTACTTTTTTTTGGATTGTCTAAAACCACCAATGAATGGCTTTTTTCTGCTGTGGGAAAGAAGCAAAGATTGAGTCCAATTGAGCACAATTCATTAAAATAATCTAACTATAGTCATTGAGGCAGCACCAACCTTATAATATTTGGTCTTTTAATAAAAATGAAGACAGCCAGACAGATCAGGAGAGCAAAAAGCAGAACAGCAAATACTGATCCTCCAATGACTCCTACGGGGAGTAGAATCTGGATTAAATGCTTTGTAACATCCACTACAGACTCAACACAGCAGACACCAATACCAAACGACAAGCAAGTCATACAACTGATGCCAAATAGCACAATAAAGAGGAAATGGTATGTCTACAGAATAATAGTCACTTTGACTCACCTCTTGGATCAGTAGCACACGAAAAAACAAATGGTTGATAACTCCTTACGGTCCCAGACAGCAAAGCTATAGACACCTCATATGTATTAGCAGGTAGGAATCCAGATATTTCCAGATGCCCTTCCTCAATTTCAATCACTTTCTGATTATTCCCAGTCACGTTCACCTCCACTGAAGTCCACACACCCTCCGATTGGGGTTTCCAGACAATAAGGACAGAATAGCCAGCTGCCCAGTACTCACAGTGAGCACTTAAATATGGAGGAGCTGATTAAAACAAATGGAAATAATGTCATTCAAATACATCCAGAAACAATACAACAGTGTAAGAATGTTCAAAAAATATAATGCGATTCATGCATTTGCAGTAATACGCTAACATAACACAACATGTTATTTTCAGGTTCATGCTTATATTTTGTGTTTCTATTAGAACGTTAACCTTTCCACTGTCTGTGTGAATATACCTGTACTGTATATACCTTGTTTAAAGGCACAATTTCTCAATACAGACTGTGTGCGTTTCTCTGTGGCAAATATTCAGTGAGTGTGGTGAGATAGATTTGTACTTACCGAGGGTCACTCTGTGGTTACACTGTGGAAAGGTTGTTGAATTTCTTTCATACACAAGAGACACCTCATAGGTAGCACCAGGGTAAAGACCAGGAAATGACACATTTTTACCACTGGGACTGACATGAGTTTTTGTTTCATTAGTGGCTGTTGCAATGGAGAACAGGCCTTCAACCATTCCTTGGATCGATGAGTCTGTCACACGCCAGGTTACATTGTCACAGTCTATGGCTGAAATAAATGAGAGAATAATTGCAGACAAAAGGCTGCACTTGTTATAATATCCATATTCATATTCCAACAGTTTGTTAGAGACAAGATGTGTGTATATATACTTGTTACTGTGAAGCCTTCATAAGCAGTGCTGTTGAATCCAGAGAACATTGTGATCACGCTGAATGGATACTCTGTTCCAGGCTGGAGAAATGTGATTAAATGGGACACAACATCCATGTCTCTATTTGGGAGGAGTTGTGAATGTCCCCCATTAATTTGGACAAAGTAGTCCCAGTCTCTTTTCACTCTCTGCCATGTCAGGGTGAAGCTGGTCACAGAGCGTTCAGTCACATTAACCGAAGCCACCATTGAGGGAACTGAAAATACACATGCACCATGTATCAAATGCAAATACATTTCAAACTTGCATTAAAAAACATTTTAATTAATACCATGTGAATTTTAAAACAACCAGGATTGAGGCCTTATTAATAAACTCCGTAATATAACAGTGAGTTAGTCTAGTTAAGCCTTTCATGAGATTTATCCAGGCAGTACAAGATCACGTCCAGGTCATATCTATCTATCAGTTGGCTTTTATCTGTTCCATTGAACATGTTCTTAGCATCTGTTTTCACTGCAGTGATGTGCTGGTCAGATTTTATTCATGTGTTATAAAATTCTAGTGCATTATGAATAGGTAGTCATGTCAATGAGCATTAGTCCCTCTTAATCAAACGTGTGTGGAAGTTTAATTTAAATTTAAATGTGATTTTCTGTATTTTTTTAACCTGTACCCATGTGTGTTCTGTGTAAGTGACTAATGGCAACAACTTTTCTTGGTAATTGTAATTGTAATGGCAGGGTAACGGCAACTTCTCCATCTTTCAACGATGTAGTTAGATACTTACAATAAGAATCTGAGCACTTTTATTTGACGTATACTATCAGTGCGCAGGTGCCCAGTTTGATTAGATTGCGGTTCTGCTCACAGCAGCTCAATACTGGACCAATTTCTTAATAAAATGATTTGGTCATCATTTTCGGGGAATGACTGTAACGGCACTTTCTACCTGTATATATAATAGTTGTGACATCACAACCGTACAGAAGTCCTGACGGCTCGGTAAAAGACACAGTTTCTGGATACCGGCTGTGTGCATTTCCCTGTGGATTGAGGGTTTTGTGTTTTTTCACAGTATTTATATAGCACCTTGACCTGCTTTATAAAAAAAATGCATGGAAATGTCTTGTAACAGGGGATCTTTTAAAGTTGTTTTTAAAGGTACTGTTAAATACATCAATTTGTGTATGATTTGTATATCATATGCAAACTACCTGCTTCAAGTGTATACTCAAAGGTCACCTACCAGTCACAGCCTTAAATGAGAAATCCAGTGCTGTTGACTGCCTCAAAGCGAGTGATGAGAGTTAAATTATATTTATGTTAAACAACATTAGAAGGGGGGAAGATGGTGGACTTTAGTTGTTGTAGGTAATTCTGAAGAGATGGGATGCTTGACCTTAATGGGACTTACACTGTTGTCTTATTGAAGGTAGTATGTTCAGATGAGGTGATAAGGTGAAGGAACTGACACACAATTATTTACTTTTTTAAAAGAGAGGAAATACCTTAGAAAAATGGTGTTTTGTGCAGTTTTTCTTCAAACAAATAAGATAATGAAATTTCACTATTTTATAAGCAACAGTCAAATAAGTTAGTACCACCCCCGCTACTAAGAAATTTTAATAGAACAGAAATCATTTATTGATCCTAAACTGGGAAATTGCAATTAAAAATCAGTTAAATCAGATATTACGCAGCTCTGTCCTGGCTCTTGTTGTAGTATCAAAGGGGAAAAATCTTACCAGTGGCTGCAGAGTGTTTAACTCCGCTGCTTCTGACATTTTCATACACAGCAAAGAGACTGAAGGTGTATTTAGTCCCACTTGTGAGCCCTGAGATTGTGTGCGTTTCTTGAGGTCCCTCTGTTGCAGTGATGTTTTTCATCTTTCCATTAAATATAAGCGTATAGTTGAGGATCTTGTTTACTTTATTCCACTGCAGAGTTATACTGGTCTCATTTTGGTCAACTGAGTTGAACTCTTCTGTATTGGGAGGAGCTAGATTGTGGAAGGAAATGGAAAAGAAACTGTAACACATTAGGATTAAAAGAAAGATTATATTCCTAATGTGGTGAGTGTAGTTTTTTTCAAATACATTGCATTAAATTCCAGTATTTGTTGTCAGCCCCAGTCAAAATTAAGTGTGCAACACCTCTCTGTTACTAAGAAACTTTCAATGATCTTAGATTTTCACTGCGCTCTATTCCTGTTATATCAGAATCAATTTTATTTACAGGTATCTTTAGAGATACAAGAAATTTGACTCCGTTTTTGCATTACTTTCACTGCATTCACACGGAAATAAAGATAACAGCTAAGAACAAGGACAAAAAAGGTCGACAAATAAAGCGAGGGAAGTGACAGGACAATTATGTACCCAAGTATGCAAAACAAAATGTGTTAAATTCACTTACCAGTAAATGCAGTGGTGTGTACTCCGCTGCTGCTGACATTTTCAAACACGGTGAAGAGAGTGAATTCGTATTTAGTCATACTTGTGAGCTCTGAGAATGTGTGTTTCACTTGATGTTCTTCTGAAGCAGTGACTTTTATCTCCGTTTCATTGAACACAAGTATATAGTTGAGGATGTCATCCACTTTTTCCCACTGCAGCGTTATACTGGTCTCATTTTGTCCAGCTGATCCTAACGCTCCTGTGTTACGAGGAGCTAGAACATAAAGAGACATCAATCCGCGTAAGTACACAATATAATCGTGTCTCTACACGTTTTATTTTGTTCAAATGATAGAGGAGTATGATGTAGTAGGTATAATGTATGATTCCAAATGTATTCTCAAAGATCACGTACCAGTGACGGCTTCAAATGTGCGTCCAGTGCTGTTGACTCCCTCAAACGCAGAGACGAGAGTGAAATCATATTTTGTCCCAGCAGTCAGAGGACTAACCACATATGTGACTGATGGCTCTTCAAGTGATGCACTGATAGCGACCTCTGTGAGATTGCCTTTGTGATTATATTGTAGGAAATATGTTAAGACGCTGTTGGTCTTGTCCCACGTCAAAGTTATACTGCTCTCATTTTGCTTCACTTTCACGTCCTTCACATTTCCAGGAGCTGAAAGGAGAAAGAGTTGACTGTTTAATTAAAGAAAAAGAGTTTTGTGTTGTCTTTTTAGCAAACAAATAGTTCATTTAAATTCATTATTTCATCAGCAACAGTCAAAAATAAGAAGTGAGCAACGCCCCTGTTACTCAGAAACTTTAAATTACTGTTACAGAGATTTGTCGTGGTTCTTGTTGCAGGCTTTTATCAGGAGAAAAACATCTCACCAGTGGCTGCAGAGAGTTCTCCTCCGCTGCTTCTGACATTTTCAAACACAGTGAAGAGAGTGAAGTCGTATTTAGTCCCACTTATGAGCTCTGAGACTGTGTGTGTCACTTCCGGTCCTGCTGATGCAGTGACGTTTATCTCTTCTTCATTGTACACAAGGGTATAGCTGAGGATGACTGCCACATTTTTCCACTTCAGAGTTACGCTCGTCTCATTTCGTCCAACTGATTTAAAATTGTCTGCATTAGGAGGAGCTAGGATGCAAAAAGACATAGACAAGATATAGTGACAAAATCTAAGTTTAAACAAATGACAGGATGTATCTAATAAAGTGTTGTGTTTTGTGTAGTTCTTTTCAAACAATAAGTTGCATTATTTTCAATTTCATCATTTTATCAGCCACAGCTGGACATAATAAATGAGCTACACTCCTCTGTTTCTCAGAAATGTTATATTATATATTACAGAGCTCTTGTTATATAGCTATATAAGGGGAAAGTCCACTTACCAGTGGCTGCAACATGTTGTAATCCACTGCTTCTGAGGTTTTCAAACACAGTGAAGAGAGTAAAGTTGTATTTAGTCATGCTTTCAAGTCCTGAGATTGTGCGTCTCACTTGTTCTTCTGACGCAGTAAAGTGTATCTCCTTTGAATTGAACACAAGCGTATAGTTGACGATGTCCTTCACTTTTTCCCACTGCAGAGTTATGCTGGTCTCATTTCGGTCAACTGAGTTGAAACCCTTTGCATTAGGAGGAACTAGGGTGCAAAGAGAAGTTATCCATCGTAAATACCCAGTCATCGTGTCCCTATATTATAAATTGTATGTTCTGCTCAATTGACAAAGAGGAAGGTGTGTTAAAAATGAAATTAACGGTACATGTACAAACTAAATAAAGCACAGTGTCTTAGTTCCATTATTTCATCAGCAACAGTCAAAGATATGAAGTTAGCCACACCCTGTTACTCTTTAAAGTTACTAACTTTAAAGTACTGTTACAGGCTTTTATCAGGAGAAAAACATCTCACCAGTGGCTGCAGAGTGTTTTACTCCGCTGCTTCTGACATTTTCAAACACAGTGAAGAGAGTAAAGTCGTATTTAGTCCCACTTATGAGCTCTGAGACTGTGCGTGTCACTTCCGGTCCTGCTGATGCAGTGACGTTTATCTCTTCTTCATTGTACACAAGGGTATAGTTGAGGAAGACACCCACTTTTTTCCACTTTAGAGTCACCCTGGTCTCATCTGGGTCAACTGATTTAAAGGTGTCTGTATTAGGGGGAGCTAGGATGCAAAAAAGACATTATTGCTTATGAATATACTATTGTAAAATACTATTATACTATATTATATGAAATTTAGAAGTTTGTTTAATTTGCACATCACAAGCAAGGTGCCTGATTCCAAATGTAAGATCACCTACCAGTGACGGCTTCAAATGTGTGTCCAGAGCTGTTGACTCCCTCAAACGCAGTGATGAGAGTAAAACGATATATTGTCCCAGCAGTCAGAGGACTAACCACATGTGTAACATCTGGCTCTGCTTCTGGTGCATTGATATTGTCCTCCACGAGACGGCCTTCGTGATTATATTGCAGGATATATGTTGAGATGCTGTTAACCTTGTCCCACACCAGAGTTATACTGCTCTCATTTCGTCTCAACACGCTCACATTCTCAACGTTTGCAGCTGAAAGGACAAAGAATTGACAGTTTCATTAAAGACAGAGAGTTAACTGCGAGACAAATTAGACATCACAACTGGGCACTGGTCCGTACTAGTTGTAAATCACAAGGAAATACAGACATGTGACGAAGCAAAGGTAAAGGTCAGTGGCACAAACTCACGTTCTTTTGTTGTTGAAAGGGTTGTCAGTCGAGTGGTTGTCGTTGTTGCTTCTGTTGCTTGTGGTGTTGTTGTGTTGGAGCCAGTGATACCCTAAAAACAGAATAGAAATTGTTGGAAGACGGACAGAAGGACTGAACACCCCCCCCCCCTCCCCCCAAAATTTAATTTCACACTAAATTGCCAAAAGTGTTCAACTGACTATTGACTCACAGTCGAGAGAACTCTAATGCAATCTCAGAGTATCCCAAAGCTATGTAATTTCTGCTGTTATCTTGCATTTATATTATATTGTATATAGCAGACTGTGAACAGCACCGTGACGAGGTTTCAAAAAAGACAACAACAGTACTGTTTAAAGGCGTTCTATTCTACTTTTTAGTCAACAATCTTTCCTTGTAGGTACAAAAACGTACATTACTTAGATACAACTTGAAATAAATACATTATATTGTTGTGCAGGAAACTTGAGTAAACATTAAATGCAAATTATGGCCTGGATATAATTGTAGCAATTAGTACTTCTACCACATTAAGTGCAGCAACACCTAAGATTGCAACTAACAGAGCTGACAAAAGGATCAATTCGTATGCAACTATCCAACATTGCTTTTTTTAAGTCTTCTTTACGTCTTTTTTAATTCCTGAATAATAAACAATAAACAAGTTACCAAATGTTGGAAAATGCAGCTCTCTTTATTTTTCACATTACATTATTTCCTCATTCATGCTTTTGTGTCTCTGAGGAAGTGACAGTGTGGTCAAGAAAAAATTTTAATCATATTTCAACATCTGGAAAGCTCCATCATTACAGTATTGTGCAAGGCATTTTGTTTTCTGTAAACACTGATCTTTCCGACAATGTAATTCTAGGCTCGAACATGATTCACGTAATGCACTGAACCATTACTTTGGTTTTGACGCTTTTCTTTTGTTGAGGGTAAGAGGTAGTCTATCTGAGCGGAAATTACAAAAAAAAAAACACTTACCCAAAGTAGACTGAGGGAGACATACAGCAGAAAGTGGTCTGAGGTGAGATGGAAAGATAAAAGCTTCATCGTTACTACGGTTTATGAAGCTACACACATACTATGAAACGTCTTTGTTGTCCCGAGATACCCTTCAAGTTTCTTTTTTCAGTGCCGCCGTGGGTGTGTGGACAAAAACAGAGGTTGGCAAAGAATGTCTAGATTCCTGGGCTGACGTAGTCCAATATTCACTTTATTCCAGTGGTGTTGACTTTTAATTCTTCAGCATGTCCTCCTTCTGTAACCTCTGCTCCCCTCTCATATTGGCAAGTGGCTATGTAAATAGCTGCTTCTCCTTTTTGGCCTTGAACAACCACAGAGACCTTTGCTCCACCTGTTACTTCCTTATTAACCGTCATAATGTGCTACTTGTCAAAGGTAAGTCAATCGCATGAATGTGCCTCTGTTTATTAGTGGTAATTGCTTTATATCTGCTGCATGTTTGTGACCACCTGTGCACCTTTATGATGTGCAAATAAAAGATAATAATAATTTGTTTATGAAACAAGGCAAAGCTTTCAAATGTTGCTCAATAGAAAATGTGTTTATTTTGTTTTTTAACTTAATTGAAGTGATTATTTTAATGTTTTCTTAGTTGAAATCACTGTCTTGTCTCTTCAGTTGGGCTGGTTTCACACAATAGTAGATTTACTTTTGGTTTCTTTGCACTGTCTCGGAAGTCACTCATATTTATAGCTTCCATGTGGTCGAGCTGTATAGGGAACTGTGAACGGAAAACATTGGTGGCACTTAACATAACATGAAGTCATGACAGTTTTATAGCCTCATATTATGGCGCAGCACTCAATAAAAGTGCTGGTATATCAAAGAAAATGTTGTCCAACGTTATCCGTAGGGGAAACCTTAAGGAGGAAGTAACCTTTATAAATGTGAACAGTTCTCATCTTTTAACTTTACATTACAATTACCTTCCGTTTCAGATGTGACGTATAACTGATGCTTGTATTTAAAAGCATTTCCATCCAACCTTTCTACAAACTTGCTGTATTATAATTTTTATTTGGCCCTTAGCTTCCTTTGCCCTCTGCATGATTAGTTTTTATGACATTGAAAGATTGCCACTCTAAAGTTAAGTGAAACTTGTATTTAACATGAAGATGCTCAGGTTTTTTTTTTGTTTCAATCCATACTAACCTTTAAAATCATCAAGTTTACACTAACATCTCTTACAGATGTTATCTGGCTAAAATGCAGAGTTACAACAATGTTTAATGTCAATAAACTCGCTCCGACCTGATGCTGTTAGTACCACTAATAAGCCCTTAAGGATGTACTATTTCATTTATGTGAATTTTACAAAATTAGCCTATTAGTTTCTCTAATTACTGGAGTAATGGGACCTTTTTCAATATAGACAAAAAAAATAACAACTTTGCAGTACAACAAATTGTGAAATTACAGAGGAAAATGCCAAATCACAAATTTCCAATATTGTTGCTGGTCTGACCATTAAAGAAAGAAAGGTCTAAAACCTTAATTTAATCCAAACTCATACAATCCAGTGGAAGTACCATTGGTTCTCCATTCAAAAGTACTGATCCCACAGCATGTGAGGTCATACTGTGCACTATGTCTGTATACCACCAGATACTTTCATGTATAGTTATTCTGTTTTGCATTTTTATGAGCACAACACTCATTTTCATTTTCTCATGGACTGATGCTGAGAAGCTCGTCCATGACTTTTAGGTCCTTCCTGTTTGGTCAACCCTCCAGGACTTTTCGTCAGTCGGCAGCATGTACACAATAAAAATTGGCACTTGTCATAATGTATCCTCATGTTTGTCGATGTACTTTACGAACTGCTTACCATTCCCACTCTCATATCTTAAGTTCTGTTTTGACTAATCACTGTATGCAGCTCTTTGTTATTGTTTTTATAAATTGTGTCGGATACAGTACTATGACACAGTGCTAGCTGTTCAGTCTAACGTAACATACTTTCAAGATACGATTTCCAGGTCCAAGCGCTCCGTTGAAACAAAACAGATAACAACGGCCAAACGTGAACAATTACAATCACCTCTTTCGTCAGCTAGAGATTTTTTTCATGGAAAATGACAATTACATCATCTGTCAGATATGGTTTCTTTTATTATTATATTAAAATATTTTTTGTTTAGGCAGAGGCCCCGTTTGCCGGCAGGCAAGGCAGGCAACTGCTTAGGGCCCCTGGCCAGTAGGGGGCCCCTGAGGGCTGACAAAACTTAAACTACAGCAGTGACATTGTGCCAAGCCCTCGCCACAGCGACTTCCTCGTTGATCCAATACTGAAGTGCCAAAAACTACAGTTCTCAGAGTGGCCACTAGGGTGGCCACAGGTTTCATAATGGAGCAGTTTCTCATTGGCCCCCATGTTAAACAGGCCGTTTTCACAACATAATTAAATCTGTTTAAGGCCTGGGACAAAAAAACATTATAGTTTGTATGTTTAGGTCATATCTCCATGACAACGCTGAGGGGGTGATTTTTTTTTTGTACCAGTCTAGTTTTTCTTTTATGAATAATTAGGGGCGTGGCCTCTTGAGTGACAGCTAGCCCCTGGCCCGCACTTCTCCTTGGAGGTTTACGTCTGACAGAAGGACGTATCTCCCTCCCCCCAACGTCACATCAATTCTCTTTTTTTGGTAAGAGGAAATGAGGCGGATTCAAAGTCTGACAAGATGGCGACTCACGTAGGCGAGGACGATTGGGTCAGTTTGAAAGAACGGACCCCAACGGGTATGCTATGTCCATTTTTGCTACAGTTTGCTACATTCACATTTTTTATTGTTTTGGTTTTATTGGTCCAGGGTTTTTCTCCCCCAGTGTTAAATTCAAGTTTTTTTTAATGTTTATATTCATATTTTAGAAAGAACTTGAAAATAACTACCAATGTGCGCTTTAATTGGTGTCAAATTGTTTGTAACCCCCTGTGAATTTTTGCCTAGAGCCCTAACAGACTCTCGGATCGCCTCTGTGTTTAGGATGGGTTAAACATGCTCAACATTGTGTGAAATGTGTAACTCGTCCAGAGCACAGGAGGTGGCAGTAGAGATGCACAGAGTAAAATGAAAACACCAGCGATCAAACAGGAGCTAACTAGGGGGAGGATCACTGCGTGGCGTTGTGTACATCACAGATAAAGCCAGCTATCAACAGAAACTGACAACCTGGAGTAACGTTACTTAAACAGACCTGGGTGAGTGACAAAAGGCAAAGGTGACATCTAAATGTCGCTGATGCCATGCTAACTAAACTTTAACCAAGCCAGGTTCAGCTAGCTAACACATCTGCCTGTTAGTGCTTTGATGCTATCTTAGCTAACGTTAACAAACAGTCAGTGCTGCTAACCACTGAATATAGTGTCAGTAGCTAGTTCTTGTTTTAAGTGCTTCCAACAAACTTAATTAAAGTATGAGCTCTTTGAGGTAACGTTAAAGCTAATGTTGTGTGTGGTTCACTTGAACCAACACACTTGAGTTCACCAGAACAGCTAAATCAGCTAAGTTAGCATGTAGCCTTCACAACGTCTGACGTCAGGGTCGTTTACACCGCAGCACTTACTCAACTCACTCCGTAACACGACGGTCCGGCGGGTGTTTCACCGGAGCTGTTAAACACCGGGTGCATAAAGCTGAACCGCAGAGCCGTGCAGGACACTGATAACGTGACTGCACAGTGCGAGTGAACTAGAGCGTTTGTTAGCTGACTGAGAAAGGAAAGGAAAGGTAAGGTCATGTTTCTTCGTTGTGCTACAAAACAGGAAGTTAAGTAACGTTAATGAGACTATCTGGACTGGGGTGGGTTTACAATTACATAAACTTTTTATCTTTACTTCGAACGAACGGTTACATTTGTTTTGACAAAAGTAATAAAAATAAATAAAACAAATGTGAAATTCAATTAAATGAACAAAACGAACAACTTTCAAAAATACAAAAAACTACTCCACTCATGCTT
Organism: Echiichthys vipera; assembly: GCF_963691815.1. Taxonomy (NCBI): domain Eukaryota; kingdom Metazoa; phylum Chordata; class Actinopteri; order Perciformes; family Trachinidae; genus Echiichthys; species Echiichthys vipera. Next base: position 13,748,299 of record NC_139843.1, on the reverse strand, counting down.
TTAAAATGAACAAGCACCAAGTAAAGTGAGTTTTACATTCTCCTTCCTCATTTATGTACTTAAATACAGACCCAACTTAAATTAAAACATATATTAGTACATTATTTTAAATTGCATTATATGCAAACTTTGTTCAATCGTTTCATCAAGACCATTCCACAAATGGACATTTTGAGATAACATAATGCTGTTTCTAATTTAACTTCTCTCTAAAGTTATAAAGCCCCCCTCACTCTCTCGATTTGTATGTTTACATGTAGCAGTTTATTGTTTGCTTATATATTGTCTGGGCACTTTTAAATGCAACCAAGATCCTTAAACTTTCAGGTGTGTAATTTTAAATACAGGATGTGTTCATGATACCCTACATTGTTTACTATACAAATAGCTCTTTTTTTGTAGTGTGCTTAGTGATTGTAGGGTGGTTTTGTAAGTGTTGCCCATAGTATTCACATTAATTGCAATATATTTGTGTGTTTTTTTTTTTTTTTTTAGAGATGCAGTCTGTGGTAAAACAAAACCTCCATTCGGAGACCGAAGGAGACATCAACAAACTCATCAACCTGAAGCTCAGTGCATCCTATGCCTACCTTTCTCTGGTAAGATTTATATATATATATATATATATATAGGCAAGGCAGGCAAGGCAGCTTTATTTGTATAGCACTTTTCATACACAAGGCAGACTCAAAGTGCAATATATATATATATAGTCCCAGTATGACTTGTCATATTTTTTATGCAGCGATTTCAAAATGATAGAAATTCCCCTTTTTGCTAGGTTGATTCTTTTTCTCCTCACATGCATGCACTGTAATCCCTAACACTGTGTTTCTCCCATTTCTTCAAGGGGATGTATTTTGACAGGGATGACGTTGCCCTGCCAAAATTCTCCACTTTTTTCCTGGAGCGCTCCGTGAAGGAGAGGGAACAGGCCGAGAAGCTGCTGGAATATCAGAACATGAGAGGAGGTCGAATTTTGCTTCAGACTATTGCCGTAAGTCCATTTTTTAAGTAGTATTTTTTTTAAGCCATTATTGTTAAGATTGGTACATACAGTATGTTTATCAAAGTATATTTTTTGGTTCTAGAAACCAAGTAGAGAGGATTGGAGAGGTGGTCTGGATGCAATGTCCTTTTCGCTGGACTACCAAAAATCCCTGAACACATTTATCCTTGATGTGCACCGCAGAGCTGGCACCAACACTGACCCTCACGTAAGTCTCCCTGATGGATATAACTCTTACTTCTCTTACTCTACTCTTAGATCTCTGTTTTTATTGTTTGGGTTCAGTATATATTAAGCTTTATCAGTCTGTAAGATTTGAGGCTTTTTATGGCATTCTTTTACATCTTACTCACTATTTCCTGTCTTCCTTTCTTTTGTAGCTGTGTGACTTCCTCGAGCAGCACTTCCTCGTTGACAGTCACGACACCATCAAGAAGCTGGGCGATTACATTGGCAGTCTGGGTCGCATCACTGCGTCCGAGACACACGGCCCTATGGGAGAATACCTCTTCGATAAACACACTCTTTAAAGGTCACACCAGTACAGTGAAATAAGCTCCACGTTTTAAAAAGATACACGGAGTTCTTGTTACAATGGCACGATAAGTTTAAAGTAAAAATAGAAAATACCTCATTTTTTTCTTAAGCCATACTTTAAAAATAATGTTCTCATTAATATGCTGAAAAACGTCCATTTTTTCTCTAGCTGTTGATTGGTCGTTTTCTTCATTTAGACTCCATTGTATCATATTTATGCATTCCAGTTTTTCAGAGGTTTTAACCATCACACATTGTGTAAAAATGCAAACTATTTTTGAATCAGGTCATTTAAGATTTGGAATATCATTGAAACATTGAATAAAGCCAGACTATGCTGACATACTGTTTTGTTCATCCTTTTTTTTAACGCTTTAACAACTGTATTGCAATTGTTAACACATATCATTTATTATTTTGTCATTTGTCATTAAGTCTAAACGCGTGTTCTGTAGAACACTGTTCAGATAACAGGGGGACTTTGCTTAGTCACTGTTGGGTGGGAGCTTAATGTTTAACATTAGGCTACCAGACAGCATGTGGTGAAAATGACCATGCTGCTTCTTGGTTAATTATATGTTTGAGGAAAGATAAGCTCAGCTGCAGACGTATGTTGACAGTGTGCATCACAGCCAGACATTGTACTCTGTTCGTGTTTCAGCCACACACTCAAGATAATGAAACAAGTATTATACAGTTTGAAAAAGAAGATTGGATCAATTCTTGATTTCTTGTTTAGAAAAAATAATTGTTTCTTCACACCAGCTCTGTAAATTTATTTTGTGTCACATTGCTTTGACATGGGAAGTGCCGTCTCCTCCGTCCCCCTGCTTGTGATCCAGTAATTAATCTGCCATCTTGAAGGACGTCTCAAGTCTTAAAATGCATCTGGAGGAGGTATGAGTGAGGATGCCCCGGTGGGCGCTTTGCGGAATTCTTTTCGGCACTCGTGAAGTCTAAAACGCTTGTGCCACACAGCTGGAATATACAAACCATAGCAGTTGTGTCACACCTATTTAAATCACGTCTCTCCGTAGCACGGATGTCTTGTTACGTGCCTGTGAGAAAGAAATTCTTCCAAAATAGGGAGTCACTGGTGTTAAGTAAATTATATCTTTCCTGCATGCATGAAGCAGAGACACTCTCAGCTCAAGGGTCTGTCATGTTCTCCCTCAACATTCAGAAAATCCTACAATTTATACAGGAACATCAAAGAAAATATACAAACAAAAGAAAGATCAACAATTGGAAACCACTCTTCCCAATGTTTCAGACCCACAGTAGACGTGAGGGTGAGTTCATCAATTGCAAAACCTGATGTTGATTCCAATGTCTGCCAGAGTTTGTCTATTCCAGCCACATACTGCAGAAATTCAACATTTGATAACTTAAAACTAAGAAAACCCACTATATAAAATTGATTTCTGACACCTAATGCCTCGATTCCTCTCTGCTTGTGCTTCTGATTCACCAGATCTAGACTGTTGGGATAAAGCCTTTAATCGGCCGTCTATTCCAGCTGGCATTCTCCTCCCCTTCCGCTATCTATTTTACAAAGGCACCTTCACTGCATCCGGGGTGAAGCGCCAAGACGATTTTGAACGTTGTTTATTTTCCTATGCTAGAATGTTAAACCGTGCAGCAAGCACTGTGTCAGCGCTGTGGAGATACAGTAGAGCCGGCAATGTGAGGCCCGCCTCCTCCCCTCACATCTCAGGTAGGAGGGTACTAAGATGCAAACTGAGGATGTACAAACAGAAATGAGAAGAGGGGATGCTCTCTAGTTTTGTTGTTCATACTTAAAACTAGAGTGCCCGCATTTGGGAAAAAAAGGTCCTGTTAAGCTGACAACAAATGTCACATTTTGACAAAACATTATATTCTCACACACTAAAAGGGGAATATAACGCAGCCAAGTACAACAGCCCCACAATAACAATATTATATTTTTGTTGCTGCATTAGTGTTTCCATTGTGTTTCTCTGTGCAGTTTAGTTTATTAATCTATTAGAGGAGGCTGTTGCATGTTGGATTGGAGCCACTGAGATCTCCAGATGTAGCAGTGCGAATATGTGGCAGCATGCCTGGGGATTACTGTTCACAGTGCTCTAAATACGGGTATGTGTTTTGTACAGTAAAATGGTGGGCCAAGGGTTGGGGAGGATGGAATATCCACTCTTAGTGAAAGTTGTTGGTAGATGGCTATGCTGAGGGGATTAGTGAAGGGCTGGATGCACTACGACCTCCGCACTCTCATTGATGAACAAAACCACCACTGCCATGTTTTCATCAATCTAATGAGCAGTCACTTTTCCCACTCGACAAGGAGAATTATTCAAAATGTGAAATGTTTATCAGTGGAGTAGCAATAAAAGAAAAGGTGAGAGTTGCTCTTTAGGCGTCTTCATTCAGAGACATGCAGCAACAGATGTGTCGTCAGCATTCTAATATTCTGGAGGAGGGGTGGGGAGATTAAATCCCAACGCTGCTTTAGTGATTTGCCAGCGCTTTAGCTTTGATGGAAAGGGTTACACGGAGCCTGCCAGTCAGCAGCATACAGAAGGAACGATGGGTGTGTAAAGGCTACAGCGAGCCAAAGAGGAAGCAACAGGAAATAAACTCTGAACTAAAAGTTACTCCAAAAGCTCTGTCGGCATAGAGGGAACTAAAGGAACATATCAACAGGTAAGATGAATATGCATATTTCAAACATTTCATGATTAAGAGCGCCACACTGCAAAAAAAATAATAACTGGCGAGAAAAGCTAGAATATTATGATAAAGTGAAATTTGGTTTTGAACATACCCACTTAAAGGACTGGCTAACCCCTTGACTGATGAGATTATAGTTTCCTATGATTCAGAGCAAAACCACCCGCCCTAATACACAGATGATACAGTCAATAATGTTTTAGGTGGAGTCAGCATTGTCATCATTAAAAAGCTATTAAAAAGTAGCTTCACTTAGACAAGTGTGAACATTGCCTTTGAGACATCCCAACAAAAATATTACCTTTGTGTCATACAGTACATTCTAAAACTTATCGTTTTTTTGGTTATCTTATAAATGCCTTAATAAACAGTAGTCATTCCAGAAAACTCTAGAAAAGAGAAGGTTGAGGGAGGAGACCTTTTTATTTAAGCTTTGTGAATCTGGGATTTTGGATTAATATTCTAGCTTCCGCAGTTTAATCCAGTTCTGTGCAGAAAGAGAGAGAGCGAGAGAGAGAGCGAGCGAGAGAGCGAGAGAGAGAGCAAGTGAGAGAGAGAGAGAAGGATGAGAGAAAAATGAGGATGGAACAAACGAGGGAGTGAAAGTGTAGGTTATGGGGCGGGAGAGATGACAGAGAGAATGAGAGTAACAGAGGGATTAGGGTCAGCCATGTTGAGCATCTGGCTTAGAGATGTCCTATGCTCTCGTACTGTACTGCAACGCGTGGATATAGGGATTACACAGCGCACATATGAAGTTGTGTTATCTCTCACTGTAGGAGTGGACAAGACAGAACATATCAAACCAACAGTAACTGCACTGATTCTGCTGTGTTTGACAGCTGACATGAGGCTGGTCAGCGTCAGGGTCCGGGCCCGCAGGACTGCGGAGCCGTCTGAACCAGAGTCAGAAGAAGCAACAGCACCAGTTCACCATGAGCCCTCCCACACAGAACACCATGAGCACTCGCACACCGAACATCACCCCGACCACGACTACAACCACATGAAGAACAAGTTCATGAATGAACTTGATCATCTGCCAAGTAAGGCACTTCTATAATTTTAATGTCATAATTCAAGTTACCTGTGTGAATCAACTGTATATCTTTGGTGATGATGTGAAAGAGTAAATCCGCCTCTGTACAGATTACATTATGATATATAAATAATATTACATATTGTATTGACCATTGTAGTCCACTTTTGTTCAAGGTTCAAGAAGAGTGTTTTTGACTTATTCGACATAGTATAAAGAATGATTTTATATGAAACCAGCTTGTTTTTGGGTCATTATACCAACTATTTCTGGACGTTCATGCCATAGAAAATTGTGAGAGAATTGTTTTTCCTACTATGGTGGGGCTTTGAGTTGGGCGGTCAATGATGAACTGTGCTGTTGGGGACTGTGGTTGTTCAGGGACACTCCCAGCTTAGAGTGTGTTATTATCTGATTGTGGAGAAGGGTGTTGTTGACAACACACATGCCTGCTCAGCAAACCGCCTGTGATAAACAAGAGCTTGAAAAAGTTCAAGAATGATCAAAGGAACCGTCAAAAACATTGTTGTAAGATTTTATTTCGATGATTTTAAGCGATTTTCATTAAACCCTCTGTTCTGTTTTTAAGCTTTGATTTAGATTACAGGTGTGAGCGGCTCATTCAAAGATGCAGTTTCTGAATACTGTCTATGTGCATTTCTCTGTGGATTGAGCATTTTGATACTTTCAAAGTATTCATGTAATATTATAGCATCTCAACCTGTTTAATCATTGAAAAAACATGGAAAACTATTTTTTTACAATTTGGGACATTTAAAAGTCAAGGGTACTTTTGTTTGGGGGTTGTGATGTGGTGTGAATACAACGGACACCAGGGGGTCAGACATTACTCCTTTCTGCCATAATAAGCCATCTCCCATTTTGCATACAGTGAAAAGTGATGAGTGAATTCACCTTCTGTTTATTTTGCAGTTCCTGTGTGGGCAGTGGCAGCCATTGTTGTGGTGGTCCTGGTTTTGGTGGCATGTTGCATCTTCTGTCTTTTCAAAAAATGCTTCGGGAAAAAGAAAAAGCCCAAGAAAGTGAGGGAGAGGAAGGCAGGTCGGCGCAAAAAGGAAAAGGAAGGTGAAGGAGAGGCTGGAGAGAAGGTATGTCATTTCCAGTAACACATTATGGTTTGATCTTACCGGACATAGATCTTCGTGATGAATATCCAACGCACTGATGTTTTTATCTGGCAGGAGGGGGAGGTGAAGAAGGAAGGAGAAGAAGAGGAGAAAGAAGTGGAAAAGTTGGGAAAACTGGAGTTTTCGATGGACTACAACTTCACAGATGCCCAGGTAGGTCCTGTGTGAAAACAAAACCACCATCAGTTTCAACACACACATTCATATCAATGATAATTATAAATATCAACAAATAACTGATAACTAATCAGGAAGTTATGTATACGCGACTTTCATGACTACTTTTGCTCGGGTATTCTGACACTTGTTGTCTTTCCTTCAAAGCTTATAGTGGGTATCCTTCAGGCTCAGGACCTTGCTGCTATGGACATGGGGGGCACCTCAGACCCCTATGTCAAAGTCTTTTTGTTGCCAGACAAAAAGAAGAAGTACGAGACCAAAGTCCAACGCAAGAATTTATGCCCCGTTTTCAACGAGACTTTTATCTTCAAGGTACCACGTGCCTGACATTGCGTCTTCGTCGACCTGTTGTCGTCTGTGTTATTTGTCTGTTCTTTCTCTTGTTTTATGTCTCTGTCACAGCTTGTGTTGGTGTTCCAGGTTGTTGATGTCACTTTTACCCCTCGTGAGGCAGAAGTTTGGCCTATGTCTCTACTTCCCCTCGTCTTTTAGTCTTTCATTCCCTGAATGGCGTCTGTCAAGGTACCCCCAAAAAATATCTAAACAGTTTATGTTTTTAATTGTCTCCTGTCACTATATGTTCTTTGTAATTGTCTGGATTTGTACATTTTGTTACATTTAACACAATTCTACCTAACCCTAACCCTATTATACATCCTAACGCTGTGATAACCTATCTCTCTAGATCCCGTATGCAGAGTTGGGCGGAAAGACTTTGATGCTGCAGGTTTATGACTTTGACCGTTTCTCCAAGCATGATCAGATCGGTGAGATAAAGATTCCCATGAACAGCGTTGATTTGGGCCAGCCAATGCAACAATGGAGAGACTTGGAGAGTGGCGAGAAGGAGGAGGTATGATATGTTGTGCTATTGTTGTGTGTATTTAAATTTTCAGATTAATATACTGTGTCTCGCTTCTAGAAAAATCTGATAACAGCAGTTTGATAAAGGTTTATCCATTTAAATTTGGTGGGACATCCAGGTAATCCAAAATATTTTTTTCAGCAAGAAAAACTGGGTGATATTTGCATTTCTTTACGGTATGTACCCACTGCTGGAAAACTGACCGTGAACATCATGGAGGCAAAGAATCTGAAGAAAATGGATGTTGGCGGTTTATCAGGTTTGTCACTTGTTGTCATTCTGACAGATATTTGCTTATTTCTCATAAAACTGGGCCACTTCAACAAATGTCATGTCTTATGAGGAAGTAAAAAAGCCCAACAAAACACAACTACATCACCCTTTTTCCTCTTCTATAAGATCCGTATGTCAAGATTGTTCTCCAGCAAAATGGGAAACGGATTAAGAAGAAAAAGACCACAGTCAAGAAAAACACACTCAATCCTTACTTTAATGAGAGTTTCAGCTTTGATGTCCCCTTTGAGCAAATACAGGTAGGCTGAGTCTTCAAATCAGTTATCAATTTTACAAAGTGTTAATATGGGAAGTGAATTGATGACATCTTTCTTTTTTGTTTTTCAGAAAGTGCAGGTCGTCCTCACAGTGTTTGACTATGATAAACTTGGGAGCAATGACCCCATTGGAAAGACCTTTATGGGTTACGGAGCTACAGGAGTTGGTCTGCGCCACTGGTCAGAAATGCTTGCCAATCCAAGACGTCCAGTAGCCCAGTGGCACACTCTCCTGCCAGAAGAAGAAGTCGATGCGGCAGTCAAAGCAAAACCTCGCTAGAGTGTTTTGGTGCGACAAACTGCTGATATGTTACTTATTGATAATCCTGATGTTTTCTTAATTTGCATGTTCTGTTTTCCATTTTGTGTCTTTCAAAGTGTGTGTCATGCATGTGAGTGTGAGTGTGCCTGTGCCAGATGTACATACAATTTTTGATATTTGGTTGTTAGTCGGCTTCCCATGTTTACCTTATACTGTTAACCAATACGACTCTGTATTTGTATACTTGGAAAACACTCGTCTGTAAATGTGCATCTTCGGTGTATGCTCATGCAAGGGCCCAGTAACATTTGGAAGTATATACAGAAGGATTTGAGAGTTGTGAAAAGTTACTCTGGTCTGGGGAGATGTTAGAGCTCCTACATCTCCTGAGATATACAGTGGGCCTTCTTGCTTTTTTGTAGTAATGTGGTGCAACAGAGTCCTGAAAAATGCTTGTTGTAATGCTCTGGATGTTTTCAAGGGAAAATAAACCCACAATGGCCAATTTCACATCAACACTTCTCTTGTCTTTAAATAAATTAAGGTAGCATTAGTTTATGTTTTTACTGTTTAACTGTTGGAAGAAATAAAATAAAATGTGTGAGGATGGGTGTGGGCACAAAGGGAGGTTTTTTTGCCCGTATGCAACTCATACCATGCCACCATACTGTAAATCACAACTTTGTAGAGACTCGCCAGATCATTCAAAAAGTACTGAACAGGGAATTATTTACGGTTCTTACCTTTCTTGCTTATTTTTAACAGCCAACAGCGCCTATCACTGCTTACTTAACTGTTATATTAGTAAATCATGATTAATTTTAAGGGTCTCTTGCATCTAATGTCTACTAACCCATTCTCCCCATCTTCCCTCTCTCCCGGTGTGAGGGACTACTTTATGCATGATTCATTGATACGGATGAATATATAAAATTAGAAGCCCTCTTTTTAAAGCCTGTCTTTCTAAGAAACGACCCGTTCATTTGTGTTGTGGTGGAGGAGAGCAGAGATGGAAAGAGATATATATTTATCAAACTATATTTGTTCCACCATTTCAATCATTTCTTTTACGATGAGAATCTTAAATGTGAAGAATGTGAAGTCTGAAAATACATTTGTTCAATTTTTGAATGATTTAGGGTCATTTTATTGGGGGGACAATTCAAGTTTTTTAGAAATTGAGACTGGGATCTGCACCTATGATCCAATCATCCAGCAATGTTTCACTTTGATAAAACCTAAACATCCGACCACATCACCGGCAGATGGCGCATGTCCTCCCCATTTACAAACGGTTGCCTAGCAACAGAACCCAAACCTTCTGTTTAGAGCAGACGGTTAGCTGCAAACTTTACCTGTTGTCCTAAAGTAACGTTATACAGTCTGTCGGGTGAGTTTTCCCACTTTTCCCACTTTTGTTTTGTCTATTAACCACAATATGTAGATATAAGAGACGGGTTTGTGTCCCTGGATAACAGCTTCATTGATAAGATAACACTGTATCTTCTTCCCTAAGTAAGTACTGTTAGCTGTAAGTTAACGGTTGTGCTAAGCTAAGCTAAGCTATCTCACGTGAGTTAACACAAAACATTAACGTTACCTCTAATGGCTGAGTCATGTTGTGACCCGCTTCCAGGTGTCCGGCTCGGGTTGTCCCTGTTGTCCCTGTTTGGGTCACGTTCACAGGATGAGTGCTGGACGAGCGTCGGAGGGCGCTGGCTGCGTCACCCTGTGGGGCTTCAGCCCTGCGCGCGACCTGCTGAGTACGGGTGAGCCTCAGGTGCACGTGGATGCGTCACATCCAAATTAGCTTCACCCTACTGTTTACATGTTAATGTATTGATACCAATGATCTAATAATATAGCAATTAAAAGAAAACAGGGTCTTTTTTGCGTAATGATAATTTTCTCTTTACATTTTGTCACTTTAGTAGTGTAAGCTTCTTTTAGCCTCCATAAATAGACTACATTTTGAATGCACCTGCATAGCTACCATATGTTAGATAAACAGCTATAAATGTTAATCAAACTATGGCCTTATCACTGTATGCAGTTGGGTGAGTTAAGGTGGTCAGGGGCCCCTAGGCTACTGTTTGTTTGGGCCCCCAACATTATTAATCGTGCTTTATCAGATAAAAAAACCAGAACAGAAGAAAAGTCTGCAACCTTGAACAATCCTGTCAATTTAGGAATCTTCTTCAGTAGATCTTGGTCCAGCTGTTCTTTCAGTCGTCTTTTTCGTGCACTGTCACATTTCCTTTCTGCCATTTTGCCACTGTACTGTCTAGTAACAGTGACAACAAAACTGACCTTATGAACCTTATGAAATATACATCAAGCAACATAAATGGTTAAATCCTGCCACAGGATATCAGGCCTGCATTCACCAACCAATAATGGATCATGCTGCTTCCTGTTAGTTTATGCAAAACAAGTCGAAGAATGACGTGCAAAAATTTGTATTAATGATATATCTATCCAATCGGTGACTTCAAGGAGCACAATAGGAGGCAAGTTTTTTTTGTTTTGTTTTTTTCCAGTGAGGTAAATTAAAAAATAAAAATAGTAAAATAGTCTTGCCAATGGGGCTGCAGCCTAAGCCAGCCTGTGCATTAATCTGCCTCTGACTGTATGACTGTAACATCATGTTGGTATCTGCTACAAGGTTATTGAACTCAACTGAATGAAGTGTTTCTGTAATCTTTTTCATAATATTGTAGCGTCCCTCAATGATCAGGCGGTGAGACTTTATCCAGTTTGTTGCGCTTTATTTTCTAACTGAACACGGCTACCGTGGGCCGCAGCCGACGCCAACAAAGAACAACCTTCTAACCTCTAACTCTCGTTTTTACTCGTCTTTTTTTTAACTACAGGCTTCAAGCCTCTCTAACAAAACAACATGTCACTTCACTGACCTGTGGGACATCTTAGTGATTCACTCGAACAGTGACACATTCTAACATTAACATTAACAGTCAGAACAGTCCGTTGCACTATTTAATTAACACAGGAGAAAAATAAGGGGTAAATGTGTATGTGTAATTTAAGAATGGAAGCCATGAAAATGATAAAAAATTATACAATATTAGGAAATGTATTTTCAACCATCAACATTTTTATTTCTTCACCACCTCTTCTGACCAAAATAAATTGTTTTGGAGAGCAAAAACTTGAAATTGTATTGTGAAAATTTCAACAGTAATTCGTAATGAAAATATTTTCCAGAATAGAAGTGTCCCTAATTTCTATATCATTTAAATATCAGAATAACAAAAATAAGTAAGGAAGGGTACAAATGCGGTACAAAAGTGTGTCACATACACATTTCAGTTTGTACTAATATTGAAATTGGTACCCAACCTTTGACGTGCGGTGTGTTGTCTCTTTTTCTGTTCCCAGGCCCTGTGAGGCTTAAAGGGGAGGTCAATGTTTTACTGGTCGGCAGCGGAGATCCACGACATATTTTGAAGACCATTTCTGGTTTGCACAACCAAGAGAAACTTCATGTGAGCCTCTCACTCTCTCAAACTCTCATGCTACCCGCTGAGAAAAAAATCGATGTATTCTACTGTGAGCTACAAGCTTCATCTTCTCTGCCCTACTGTAGGTGTGGGTGATAGAAAACAGCATGGAGGTGGTGGCCAGACAGCTGCTGCTCCTCTACCTGGCACTGATGCCAAAGGAAAGCATGGGAAATAATGGTTAGAATAATGGATTTTGTTAAATGATTAACTTTATAAATATCGTAAAGGTACGTGTCCTCAATATTTAAGTTATTTTGCCACGTTTTCTGTTTTTAGAGAAGACAGAGGTTTTTCTGGAGGTGTTCGGGAACAGTGAGATCCGCAGTCAGACAGAAGAGATACTGAGATGTGCAGCATCACAGCTCTCTTTGTCTGTAACAGAAACAATGGAGACAGCCACACACCCCTGTCTAGATACAACTCTTCTTAAGGTACAATCATTTGTAAAACAAGCCTTTGTTTCTTTAGGACTTTATCATTGGTCTTTTTTTTTTGAGGCCTGCTCAGTCAAAGCCATGTAAATTGAGACTGTAAATACCCTTTTGAATATGTCTACAGTTCAAGGAGCGAGATGAACTGGCCAGGATATTTAAGTTGTGGACCCAGCCTCGGCCTTCATCGTCTTCATCAGAGTCGGCTGCCCCTATCTTAATGTCCAAAGCCTGGGATTATCGGGTCAGGCAGCACCTTGGGACACGCTACGACTCCAAGAAGAGCTGCTTCGACTGGGATCTGACAATGAAACTGCATGAGAGAGGGGTATTTGAATATGTGGTGTCCTTTCCTTTGTTTGTCGGGGACAATAATAAAGACAGAAATTTGGAGGTTTAAACAACACTCTTTCTGTATCTGCAGTGCGGTGTCATCAACAAACAACAGTATGCGCAATGGAGAGAACGGGGATTGGCGTTCGAAATGAGGGAAGGTGTCTACCAAATAACCAATCCGAGTTTCCTCACTTCACGAGTGTTCAATCAGGTGAGTGTCTGTCTGCACAATGTTTCTACACGATGCAGCAATGAGATGACATGAAGGAACATTTTCGTGTGTCTGGACAGAAAAGAGACAAAGTGGTTGTCAGGGGCTACTGGGGAGACATTGTTTCCAGTCCTTACCTCTCCTTTGGCATTGAGACTGATGACAAGAGCCTGCTGAAGACACAGAATGGGCAACACATCAAGGTAAATCACAGTAGTGATGGCACGGATTACAGCTATGTCTCTCCACATCCTTTCATTTTACAGCTGCTGGAACATATTAACTTCTGTCTCCTCCTTTTCCTCATTTCGACAGACAGCCCAGGATATCTCCTTTGCAAATGTACAGGAACTGTTCCAGTCCCTGTCCAGCAGACGGGGCTACCCCTCCACTTCAGAGCCAGACGCAGATGAGCAATCCCCAGAGGCTGACCGTAAATCTGTCACCATTAATGGTAAGTGGCTGTTAACACTAGCAGGCCTGTGGTTGTCAGTGCAGTGCAGGTCAGAACAGCTCACACATAAAGAAAGGCCACTTAACTCACAGTGAAAATGGGCTATGCACGTTTGATTACATTAAAGAAGTCTCCTATCATGCTCATTTTCAGGTTCATACCTGTATTTTCGGTTTCTAATAGAACCTGTTAACATACTTTAATGTTCAAAAGAACACATTGTTTTCTCATACTGTCTGTCTGAAAATATACCTGTATTCACTTTCTTTCTGAAACTGAAACACTTCTCCCGAAAAAGCCCAGTCTGCTCTGTTCAGTCCGTGTTTCCAGGTCTTCGCCATCTGTGCTTTCAACGTCTCTGTACCGTCATTGCAGCTGGGGAATGACTGTAACGTCACTGTAGCAGCACTTTCTGTCAATATATAGTATAGTTCTAACACCACAACTGTGCAGAAGTCCTGACGGCTCGTTTAAAGGCAGTTACTGAATACGAGCTGTGTGCATTTCTCTGTGGATTTAGCGTTTTGATACTTTCACAGTATTTATAAAGCACCTCCACCTGCTTTATAATAAATAGATAAATAAAAGACATGGACATCCTCTTTTTTTCAAAATCCTCCTAATTTCTGTTTTGACTTTTAGCACACATGAAACAGTAACTGTGTATGAAACTTGATAGTTTTAGAACAGAATTTTCTCAAATCCTCTCTAGACTTGATGCATCTGAACGGGATCTCTGTGAGCTTCCTGCCGATGGACTCACTTTACAAACTGCCGGAAAAACAGAAATACTCCCACTTCTTTAACACCATCTACTTCTCTGCCAGGTGAGAGCTTTTTTTTCTTTAACATATCATTTGATGGAATAAATAATCAATATTTTCTTTCATACAAAAATGGTAACTTAACATAAAACCCGATCCAGCCACCTCGACTGCAAACTACTGTTATGACTGCTGACCATATTTCCTTTCTGTGTTTTCATTTCCCCCTCTTGTCAATGCTGTAAAGCTGCGTGCACCAGTTGGGCCCGACGGTGAGACAGATTGCAGCACCAGACGCTGTGCTTGTCGTGGAGTTGGCCAAGTGAGGGTTTTTTATAGTAACAGGGTTTGTTACCATGGTGACATTATAGTCACCAAGAGTACACTGACTATGCTATATTATTCTCAAGTGCATTTGTTTTTGTTTGGCCTATTTTCTGTGTTTGCTGCATATCCCATCTGCAAGTCCACAGGTAAAAAGTTAATAACTAACTAATGAATTGTGTCAATGTGTGTGTATATCGCAGGTACATTTTGGATCTGAACAAAGAACAGGAAGCAGGCTTTGCAGAGAAAGTGGTCAGCATCGCTCTGGAGGCTGAATTTGAGCCGTGGCGTGAGGGGAGGAGTGATGACGTCCATGTTGTTTTCATAGCACAGAAGAAGTAACGGTGGTTAATTTACTCTGCTCCCACTTTATTTAACAGTCAAGGTGATATTGCTTCATTTTGTGTCATTTGAATAAGAATAATCATCAAATTTAATTTACAATTTAAATGACAGTGCTAGAAAATGTTTTTTTACTGTATGTATATATGCATTTTAATAATTACAGATGCAATTGCAGGTGGATGTATTTCAATAAATGCCACACATAAATCTTGTTGCTGTAATCTTGTCCTGAAACTGGTGAACCGTCTCCTAGTTTCACGGGGCCTCCTGTGTGAGTTCACTTCCAGCGTCCTCCGACCTTCCCCTTACCATGGACCTTTTTGCTGCATTGAGACAAGAAAACAGTAGTCATGGTAAAGTGTGTCCTGTGGTAAAGTTTAAAAGCTGTGAGTTTGGTATTTCCTGTGTTTATGCGCCTACTGCCGTACATCCGTGGTGTGTTTGCATAGTCGATGCAAAGTAGCTCTCGACCATGATCTACGTTTTGACATGTGAAGTTTGTGTCATGGTTGTGACGAGCGGAGTGACTCACAATTTCTGAGCGTGTTGGATTCTGTTCAGGAGGACGTTGATCTGAAAAGAAGATATTGAGGTCACAAATTAGCCATTTTGTTTTTTTTAAAAACACATTCGTGTATTCTCAACTAAATGACCTCACCTCGTACTTCTGCCTCTTCGTCTTTTCAGTCAGGTCAAATTTCTCTGACTCCAGCTGGTAGATACATTCCCACATCTCCTTGGCTCGCTCTCTGAAACGTAGCAACATTAACAACTTAATAAAAGGACACTTAATACTTTTTTGCAGCAGCAGCTTTAAATATTATGTGCCAGACTTAGGGAGCTGGCATTCCTACAATATGGAGCTGGTTTAAAATGTGCTGAATGTTTATTTAAAAGGTTTGCTCATTTGAGTCTCTACAAGACCGTGTTTACATGCTTTAATGTTATTATTTTTTTAATACTGTCTGAATATACCTGTATTCACCCTGTGTCTCTGAGCCACCCCATTTTCGTGTCTGTCTCTTTAAGCCCCCCCTCCTGAAAAAGCCCTATCCGTACTGATTTGTCAGTGTTTCCGCTCTCTGCGTCTTTGCACCATCATTGCAGCCGGGGAATGACTGTAACTTCAGTGTAGCGGCCCTTTCTACCTCTATAAATATAGTAAAGTTGTGACATCGAAAGCGTACAGAAGTCCAGACGGGTCATTTAAAGACAGTTGTGTGTGTGTATTTCTATGTAGACTGAGCATTTTTATACTTTCACAGTATTTATATAGACCTTTGTAATTCAATTCCATTGCTAGGCAACAGCCTTGGTCCTTGTTAACTTCCTGTCAGCTGATGTCATTCACATTCACTGCAGCAGGAAATAAACTTGACACTTTAAGAATGTTTATTTTTACAACTTTGAAAAGGTGAATAGCACCTAGACCTGCTTTGTAATCTAAAAGTCCACAACCTAGCTATCATCCTTGACTCCACCCTTTCCTCACGGTCAGACATGACTTAAGTCACCAAATCTCCGGACTCCGACCTTCCCTCTCAGACACTGTTACCCAGACCCTCATCCGCGCTCTCGTCACCTCCTGACTGGATTATTGTAATGGAGTCCTGTTCAAGGTTTCCAGTAAAACCCTGGCCAGGCTCCAATACGTGCAGAACTCAGCTGCTAGGGTTCTCACCCCTGCACATCACCCCCACTGGCTCCGGGTCAAGTTCCGCACCACAAACAAAATCCTCTTCCTGACCTACAAATCTCTCCATGCCCTTGCCCCCCCACCCCCCCAATACTTATCCGACCTCCTCCAGACTCAGGTCTGCTCTCCATTCCCCGCCATAGCCTGCAAACCTTTGGGGACAAAGCCTTCAGCATGGCAGCCCCCACCCTCTGGAGCTCTCTCCTCACAGACATCCGCACCATCCCCACCTTGATCACCTTAGCCTTTGGCCCCTAGAATGTTAGTTCTTTGTGTGTATTACTGTTTGGTTGTATGTCCCACCTTTTGGGTTCCTTGAAAGGCGCTATATAAATCCCAAAAAAGACATGGAAACCTCTACTCTTACAATATGGGACCCAAATGTACTAGCAACCAAGAAAAAACTCAAAATGCATCAGTCTTTAATGGATCTTAAACCTACCGCAGGCCGTCCTCTCTCAGGGTCTCAATAGCCAATGGCTTGCGTCTCTCTGCCAGAGTCTTCTTCTTGATTTCCCTCGCAGTTTGCTTTTTGCCTCGCCTCTGCTCTGCCTGCATAAAACAAACACATGTCACTTTGTAGGATGATCAGATACAGGTAAACTCTGTTAGTAATACAGTGACACCCCAGCCTGTGAGTGTATTATTATGACCTTGGCCAGGAACCCTCCAAAGTGAGCCCCCATGTTGGAGAGCACTTTCTTCTTCTTGGCTTCATCCTCTGCTCTCTTCTTCGCCTCTTCGTCCTCTTTCCTCTGTCTCTCCACCTGAGGAAGTCATCTTCAGCTGAGTATTTAAAGTGATCTTTATATGTGCAAACTGTTGTGATTATTGACGTGCGTAGAATAGAAAAACATGTAATACAATGTTAAACGGTTAATACCGCAATCCGTGTCTGTCTTTCTCGCTCTTTTTCAGCCCTCACACGCTGCTGCTCGGCTCTTTCTGCCCGGCGGCTCTCCTATAAAGACAAAACTTGTCAGCTGGACGTCTGCACCTGTCTCTTTAATCAGAAACATCACCGTATCCTGGAAAATCTCTCAGTCAGACAAATACATGGGAAACTAATGGACAAACAGCATGGGGAAGGTATTACAATCCTGTATTTGAGTCCAATCAGCTCTTCTTCCTCTTTCTTCCTCTGCTCAAAGTGGACATCAATCAAAGTCTGAAGCTCCAAAAGATCTTTCTCCATCCTTTTCCTGTGGATATCCTAACAGGGACCAGTGGATACACCGATCAAGATTATTTAACAACTGTTGTTGATGCTGTCATTATGAAATGTTCCATTAATAACAACCTTGAAGGAACATACGTCAAAGTCAACCCTCTCCCCCTCTGGGATTTTAGGGGCAGCGAGCTGTGTGACGGGCCTATAAGAACACATGAAGGCAACATCAACATACACCAGCAGATTACTTTTACTTCTTTGCGATGCATTTTGTGGTAAAATGTGATAATATCTCCATGTAGTCTTACTTGTATCTGGGGCGTTCTTCTTCAACATGACAGCGGGAACAGCAACGACAAAAGTGAATCAGTGCATTTTTCGAAACAGCAGTTCAGTTTGAAAACACAACGCATCTGAGTTTAACTTTAAAAGACATAAAGCAAATATGAATGAGGTTTTGATACTTTAAAACACTTCACGTCCAGTGTCCATAACCATGACTTGTGTACTGCCTTAAAACATAAACAGCAACTGCTGCAAGAATATGGATTACAATATGCAAGTCAGTATTTCCATTTGAAAGGTTTTCCTGCTTTCACTGACAGGTTGCTGTTATAACTTGTATCTGAATGTGTTATGTGAAAGGACATAGACTATTAAATCATCACAGTCCAGCACCACAGTCTCACCTCCCTCCCCCTGCTCCTCATCGTCTTCTGGAGAAAGAAAAGAGTGTCACAGTGATTGAGTTAAGAGAAAGTGATGAAACTGCTGCGTTACTGAATGAATGAGTGAATGTGCTTACCCTCCTGAGGGCCTCTAAATAAAAAATGAATCAAAAGAATACATCAGACATGCCGTAAAACAGAAGCTCATGTACATGAATGTAAAAAAAAAAGAGAGAGAAATAACAATTACAATGGCAACTCTAGCTGACTGGATTGACTCACCCATGATCTTCTAAATCAGACATAGTGACACTGTAAAGAAGAAGAATTCCTTTATTAGTCCCGCGAATGGGGATATTCAATTTTCACTCTATTATTTTTCACACATACAGGCCCGAAATACACACACATGCACAGACAGGACCTATACACATGCAACCAATGTAGAGATGTTAGAGCGAGGGGGCTGCCAGTGACCGGCGCCTCGAGCAGTTGGGGGTTCGGTGCCTTGCTCAACAGCATCTCGGCAGTGCCCAGGAGATGAACTGGCACCTCTCCAGCCACCAGTCCACTCTCCATTCATGGTCCACACAGGGACTTGAATGACTTGAACCAGCAACCCTCCGGTTCCCAGCCCAGTAACCTATGGACTGAGCTACAACCGCCCCCCAAAACCCACACATTTAAAAAAACAAAAGGTTACTGTTATAAATATGCAGCGGTATAAGCTCACTATGTGACATATTATCATTATTATATGTCATAATATTTGCTTTTTTCATGATTCTTCTAAATTCTGTTCTGCTTTTAGAGGGCTGACAGGGCTACCATCCTCATATACCATGCATCTTAAATCATCACAAAATTGGCTCTTAATTTGCCAACAGCATGGGTCTGTCCAATATTGCATTTAGCCGCAAACACAGACCAAGTGCAGTTGTGATGAGTTGACTGGAATTAGCCCTCAAGTAATAAACAAACTTTAAAGCTGGACTATATATATTGTGAAATAATAAAAACACAATCTTCCAATCTTCAAAAAGGAAGCTTCATTAATAAGCAGCTATTCTGGAAATCCAGAACCACATCTAATGAGACGTACAGGGTCTGGCAATGAGTGATAGACCTTCCTGACTCAGGGGGCGGCACCAACGTATGCATTTCAAGGATTTCAGAATAGCACTGCATGCAATTGGATTGCACTGCGACCGACTTCGACCAATAAGAACAATGAACAAGGTGGCGTAGCTTGAGCAACAGAAACCAGTTAATGGCAGAGTTTGATTGAGAGACGCCATTACGCCCACCCATAAAAGATTTATGATTTAATTTGTGAGTCAGGGTTTTCCTGACACAATTGCTAGCAGTGCCTCTGGAATTTAACAGTTTTTTTCCTGGACTTGCTTTTCTCTATTTGTGCCACTGTTATGCAACATTTGAGCTCAGTCAGGTTGTCTTATAGTGACGCTCTGACACAACAATGTCATAGTATACAGAAAAGTCAAATAAAATTATACTTAACTTGTACTTATATCTTTTTTATCAAGATATAATTATAAAAAAGTATACCAAAATGTTTACTTGTATTATACATTCATAAACTAAAAAGTTAGCTAAGTATATTACTAGTTAAATAAAAATATACCTTAAGTGCACTTGTAGTACAGTAAAAAATAAAACTTAAACATAAACTAGTTGTGTACTCAAAGTTTACTGCTCTTGTACTTAAAAGTATACTTTTATGGTGATTTTATTAGAATACCTATTATATACTTAGGGAAATATACTTGAACTTTACTTAAGTTTACTTAAGACTGCCTCCTGATGTCATAAAGTAAAATAGTGCTTTTGTCCAAAGAATAAGATAAAGAGGAAGGCCATTTGTAGCTAATGATCTAGGAATAGAAGAGGCCAGAGGGACAATAGTGTCCTGTTACCCAGGATAAGAGTGAGGTATCAGCTGGCCAATCCTTCTTGTTTAATTGATTTACAAGAGAGAATGTGTGATGGAGAGATTAAAGCTGGTCGGCGGGCTGCTATTAACACCAGCCAAGTCCTCTATTATCATTTGATCTTCTCGCAGCCTCACTGAACTGAAGGGATATTTAAATGTGCCTGGAGCACCATTAATATTAAAGCATTCCTAAGCAGTACTTTAGCAGCTTTTGTATGTATTTCAGTGGGACTTACAGGAGATATAAGGAATTTACACAAAGTCAGAGTACAAAGTTAAAGCCGTCTGATGAGCTGCAGTTAAACTGAACAAATAGAAGAAAAGGGTATAAACCAGCAATGAACCAGTTTTCAAAACACTATTTTCAATGCTTACGACTCAAAGTCCTCCCAGACCGCTTGTCTTTGAGTGTATTATCATAGTAGATCAAGCCCTGAGGCCGCCCAAGTCTCCCAGATCCCTTCATAGTTAGTTTTTAGCCAAGATCTCAGACCATGAGCATGTGAATCAGAATAAACACCGCCGGGCACATGGACAAAAGGCAGATGAGGGATTGGGAGAGGAATTCATCACATCACTTCACTGTTGAATGATTCTGGTCAAACAGGCGGACAGAGAGGCCAAGGTCACGCCAAGAATAACTTATGAGGGAGCCATCCTAATTAAGGTATAATACACCTTTATCAAAACTCAGCTGATTTGTGTTGTAATTTAGTGGAAATCTTTCCAAAGATGCCAAACACTGCATTGATTTATATATTCCACTCCGTCTTAACATTATATATAGCTTTGATGAGTTACTGGAACAAGCAGATATTGAATATATTGCATCTGCGGTATTGTACAATGAAACAAGTCTGAGGATGTCAGTGGTTAGACTAATTACTCATTAATCATAGTCAAATGTTTTAATGCATCTTTGGTTTAATCAGTTATTTATTTGCTCTTATTTAAATGTTAAAAATGAGATTAATGGACTAACTTTTTAGACACTTTTGGGGAGTTTAAAGAAGCTGACATAATGGCATATTTTAGGTTAATATGGCAAACTTGTTAGCAAACAGCTGCCATTTACACATCCAGCGGACATGGAGCAGTGAAAACATTAATTTGGAGCCATGTTGGCCTCCTGATTGAAGACGCACGTCATATATTCACTCTAGTTTTAGCTCTGATCTTGGTCTACCAACTCCTGATGGACATACCTGGCTCTTCAGCTGCTAAAATGATCGATATGCTAACAAGCTAAGAGTTGCTATAGCTTTGTGTCTGTCTATGGATTGGTGCAGGGCAGGAAAAGCTCTGTAGTGGTGAGGAACTGTAGCTTTGGTGATCATTCGTCTCCATTGTCATCATTAAAAAAAATATTATAGCAATTTCAAACAAAGTCCTTTGAGTAAAGGGTTTTAACGCCTTTAAATTGGTCTAATAATGTCATTTAAAATGTTCACCAGAAACAGTTTTAAGAAATCAAACCTAGTGGTGTGCACTTTTTGGTAGGACCACACAGGCCAACCAATTACAGTGTGATAACGCCACTTAGAGATTGTTCCAAACTGAAACCACTGCAGTACAAGATGTAACGCCCTGGTTTGTAAAGAACAGTGTAGAGTAAAAGTCAGAGCACATACCTGAACAGCAAAAGAGAAGGATGTTTCCCTGATGAAGAACACAAGGGGAGTCACTGACCAGAGGGGAGACAGAGCTTTATATAAGGGCTCCTCTGGGGGGACTGTATGTGGATTATTGACAGCTTTTGGGAGCATTTGTTGAAGTCTGACGGGCAGGATAATGAGCGAAGGGTTTGTTGCTGACCTCACGGCTGAAACGAGAGACAGAAAGACAGGTGGCAGAAGATAAATAGAGACAGAAGAGAAAATAAGGAGGCAAAAACAAGATTATTTATCTATCTGTCTATGTAATAGGTTATACAAACAGGTCCTACACAGAACATGTATGTCAGTTGGCTTTTACTACATAGCTACACTTACTTGCTTTAAAATATTTCTGTGAAATGCAAATATGCCCTTGCGATGGTCAAATGCAAACAGCATTTCCATAAAGACAAATATGAGAGCACTTTGAACATGACCAAAACACATTTATGAAGCAACCTGCAGAAGTTCACTCTCACGAGGAAACGCCTGTGCAAAGGGTAAGACAAATTATTTCTAAAATATAATCTTATTTTAGAGCAAATATCTTAAAATGTGATTGTTTTGGGGCAAAAGAAAAAAGGAAGTGTGGAGAAGTGGTCTATATGACGTCTATACTACACTATACTATACTATACTATATACTATACTATTTTGTACACGAAAAATTTTCATTCACTCGTTATTAAACGTTTTTTTTTTCTTTTTTGAAGCCAATAAAATGTCTTGTTTTGTCCAGCCAGCAGTCCACAGATATTCAGCTTTGACTTATATAAACTGGAGAATTTTAAGTTTTTAAGTTATTAATTATAACAATATTCTGTCGACTGATGACTCAATTAATCGACTGATCATTGCAGCTCTAGAATACTATATATAATAATCTCATTTGTATAACTTTTATTATTTAATTTCTTAGAAAAATATGCTCCATCTGGTGATTTTGCTACTGGCTTCAAGTAAGTGTCTTTTTGTAAAATGCTGATATGAAAATACACACTGTTATGATCAAAATAGCTTTATTTGATGTTTTGGGTGGCTGTCTGCAGGCTGCATGGCTTTGTGCTCACACATTCCTCGAGAGTATTACCTGATAAATGTGGCTAAGACATGGGAGGAGGCGCAGAGTTACTGCAGAGAGAACTACACTGACTTGGCAACCATTGGCAGCCAGGTCGACATGCAGAAGTTGATGTCTGTGGCAGAAGCCAGTGGCGTGAAATCAGAGCGCTGGATTGGTCTGAAAAAGGCCGAGGTGGCATCCTGGCTATGGTCCGTCGTAGAAACTCAGACCTATCACGGCTTGGCTGAATACACTAACTGGGACACTTCACCTAATTCTTCTCACCACTGCGGAGGCATGAGGGGTAATGGGAAATGGCTCAGTGCTCTCTGTGAAACAACACTTCCCTTTGTCTGTCAGAAAGGTAAGAATGGTTTTAATTTGACCAATGCTTCAGATAGTAAACCCACTCATACTCTTGATGCACAGCTCCATGACCTTATTGTTATTAACTTTCTACACAATCAACCAATCATTCAATATCCTTTATCAAACAAGGTAAAAAAAAGACAAATGAAGATTTAAAACCTCTTTTCCAGGAGTGACCTGGCTAAGACGGCAGCACAAAAGCAAAATGGTTACACACAAGACACAAATAACATAAGCTCACACACTGTGGGGGGTGGGGGATTACACAGTGCAATGACAAGATCCAACTGAGCTTGTTTTTCTGTCTTTTATAATTGATTTGCTACGAGATGTGTTCATTTCGAGTCCTTCTGCAGAGTTAAATGATTAGCTTAGCATGAAGACTGGAAACAGGGAAGCAGCTAGCCTGGTTCTGTCCAAAGGTGACACTCTCAGCACCTCTAAAGATCACTAATTAACATTTTATCACATTTGTTTGATTCATTCTAAGACTGAAGTGTAAAAGGGACATGTTTTAAGATCATTTTGGTGCATTTTTCACCAAAGAGAGGCCAGAAGTGATCTGTGGACGTTATCTAGAATAGCTGTAGGTTAGCGGTGAGGTGGTCACACAGATATTTGACCAGTTAATCCTCATCCTTGAATTCTTTTCTCCTTTGAAGCTGAAAAACACATTTTTGAAACTTCAAATAAAGCATTAATCACACCTGTACAGCTTGTCGACGCACGTTTTTGAGTCTGGAATGGGCTCGTTGTTGCCCCCTTGTGGCGTCTGCATTCTCAGTTTGTGCAGCACTTCAATGACCGTAGTTTTTCAGTAGGGGTTGAAATGGAGTTACTGTAACTCTGACCCAAACCTTGTCTTGTAGCCTGACCCTTAACCCTATATAGCTAGCTAGCTGTTAACTAAGAGCTGCAGTAACACCAGTTAAACACCAGAATTTGAAGCAGAGGGAGACCTCTTCCTGCAGCTCTCCCTCTCCCCTCTCTGTCCTCAGCCAATAGGAACGCTCTCTCTCTCTGAAATGACCTGTGATTGGCCAAAGGCTCCCGTCACGGACTATATTTTCTAAAGCCTGAAAACAGAGCCAAGAGGAGGTGCAGAGCTCTAGCTTTCTTTCAGAACACTCAAATTACAATATCATAAAAGATTATAATGGGATTTCTGCCCAACAAAGGTGAAATTCAACTGCCTACCCCAGGCTCCGCCCTCTAGCCTCAGGATGCAGTAAAGAGCCCGTTACAGCTTTACGCACCACAACTTGCCAAAGAAGACGCTATACTAGAAAACATGCTTGAAGGAGTGGTATTTATGTTTCATCCAAATAGTTTTCAACCTGTATTTTTTGGTTTCACAAAAGAAAGACTTCTTAGATGAAGACTTTATGGCATTGCATGAGTTTCAGCATATTTTGATCTCGACACATGATCACTGGAGTATCGCGTTCATAGTCTAATTGCTTGAAAGGTTATAGCCACCTAGTGTGTGTGTTTTCCCCATTCCCTCCAAAACTTTTAACCTGTAATTTTTGCATTATTCACAGACAAGGGGTCCGGTGGGTTTGATGTCGTTCTTGAAGAGAAATCATGGAGGAAAGCCCAAGAGTACTGTCGACTGAATGGTACCGACTTGGCCAGTGTGAGGAACTGGACTGAAAATCAGGCGGTACAGCAAATGATTAAAGAAAATGTGCCATCGCCGTCCTTCTCCTGGATCGGTTTGTTCAGAGATGAGTGGAAATGGTCGGATCAGAGTGACAGTTCCTTCAGAAAGTGGGATGCCTCTCAGCCAAATAATGATGGAAACTGTGTCCTATTTAGGACCACTGACAAAGAGTGGTACGACAGAAGCTGTACTTCCCAACTTCCCTTCTACTGCTATAAAGGTGAGAACTTAATTCTGCAGTATGTGTTTTTTAAATGCCATCCTGAACATGATACATTTAACAAAACAAACCAAAGGGATGCTTGATTATGTCTGTTTCTTATTCATAGAGCCGAGAAAAACAACAATTGTGAAGATGGAAATTAAGTCGAATTTAAACTTCGCTGACTCTGCTGTGAGCGGAGAAATTATGAAGCAAGTAAGTTTTTGTTTATGGTAAACATGGGTTTGCTGCTGATGGTAGTAAGGAAGTTGTCTCTTCACTGCCAGTAACGAAGTGAGTAAAGTAAAGAAGTATCTAATTTGAATGCAGGTGTTTTTGTTCTTGCTTCCACAGATCCAACAAAAGTTTGAGGGGGTCAAGTTTCAGTGGAGAGTCCAGCCTGATGGGAAGATTTTCCATAAAAAAGAAGAGAAGAAAGTCTCTAAAGCCTGTTGAATGAATTAAGTCGCAACTATGAAGTAATCTGCAGTGCCCAACATCCACTCCTTGTCATCTGTGTGGGCACATTAGCTGTTTACATTAAAATACTCACATTAATGAGGAGAAATTAAACCACAACCAGCCTGATGTATTTGAAAGAAAGCCCATGTTTGACCCATTTCAAATGCCCTTTGTAAAGTGCTCTGTGATGCATTCGGTTAATACGGATTATAAAAAGACATTAAATCTGACATTGTACACACTATGTATCATGTATTTATTTGGCTAATTTTAAAAAAAATGTCATGCTCTCTTCAATATTCACAGCTTAAGAATAGTTTTCATCTTAGTAGTATTCGGAGGTTCTGTGTCTGTGAACTACTATGTCTCTTAATTGTTTTTTATGAAGTATGGTGTGCCTCAGGGGTCTAATTTGGGATCACTTTTATTCTCGTTATACAGTACATGCTTCTCCTTGGGCACATTATTCATATTCACGGTATCTCTTTATTTTTGTGCTGAAGTCGTTGGCTGAGTCAGTGATCAGTCCCTTTCCTGACTTTTCCTTTGAAAATGCTTCTATGTTCCTCCTGTACCCCTTTTCTACACTGGATTTGTCTTTATACACTGAAATGTTTTAATGTTGTTTTAAAACACGATTATTGGATGACTCTTTGCAAAGCACTTAGTGATTTGGATTTTGTAAAGTGCTCTATGAATAACGATTATTACTTCTCATCCTAGAAAACAACGGGTGTGCTGCGTTCTTTTGCAGAAACATAAAATAGATCCAACTTCCAAGCCTGTGAGCATTATCTTCTAGGGGAATGCAAACACCCTTTTGAGGCTCTGGAGGGAGCTGCACCTCATCTAATGAAGTCAGTAGTTGCTTTTTGGGTAATACAGACATCTACTTCTCACACTGAAGAAGAATGGAATAAATGGATTGTGGTTGTGCTGCATTGATTTGATCTTAATATCATTTAACCGTCCATCATGAGTCTGACAGTGTTACAGGAGTGCAGTGACTATACTCTCATGAGGCAACAAAAACAAACACGTGGCTTTTCTTCTTTAAGAATGACTTTATGTTCACCCATAATATTGAATTATAAAGGCTGACCATAGTAATATAACGAGACAAGCTCAAATGAAAACAGAAAAGGCAATCATTATGAAGAACAGAAAAACTATTTGAATCACGTGGCTTCACTCCACATGTAATCCACATCTGCCCTGCAGTACTGCTCAAGTCTAAATACCTGCACATGATGTTCATAAATATAGCTTGCATTGTTACAGTGCTTCTTTAATTATACAGTGGTAAAATAAATAACAAAACAGACATGGCAGTGAAATAACTGGAGTTCATTACAGCAGTTTTTAACTTGGTACGTTTGAAATGTTTACTGCCACTGAAAGAAAAATTGACCTAGATTATTTGTATGTACATTTTGAATATGTTTGAAAACATAACAAAAAGGTTATTTCCTGGGTGAGCTGGAATTGAATATAATAGCCTGGCACTCTCAGCATGGCATTACAATCATGTTGTTTCAGTAGAAAGCAGATTAATATATGAGTAAACACTGAGAAGTCAGACTTATAGGATTTGTGTAACAGCAATGTTGCATTCAGATGGAAAAAACGTACAGTCACGCGTGTTTTCTCTCTGTGCTAATGTGCCGTGACTCAAGATACATCACTCGCTTCCTAATACATTTTCCAAACAATATAAACAACAGAAAATTAGTGGCACAAAAAGACATACTGCACTTGAATTGGTATTAAATTACTCCCTGCAATAAGGTGTTACAATATGTCACAATAACAATTCATATTGTTTTTTTTTCAATGGTTTGACTGGCTTGACAAAAACAATAGACCGTGTTGTACTTGAATCACACTTCTTGACCATTTGTTGACCTTTTTCCTTCTCAAACTGCTAATATATGCACACAAATACAGATGCATATCAGTAAAAACATCCCCTCCATTTGACCAGTTTTCCCCATGGAGCTGTCCCCTTTAATATCATCTAGCTGGCTATGAATTTCTCCCAATACACAAGGGGAAAAAACCCTGTCTTTCCTCACTTCACAGTGTGACATTCTTGCACACCTTCTCTTTTCCCCTGAGTAACAGCCTACAGGTATTTCTTGACCTCTTTCTGCTTCTCCTTTGTCTTGAGCTGTGTTTGGTGTGGACTCAGCAGCTGCAGCAGGTCATGCAGGGCTTTACTGATCTGACCACCAAACCCGTAGGCGGCCTGCACAGGAGACATAAAATAAAGAATAAGGAGTTAAATCAGGAATTTGCTTAATCCAGAAAGGTTTTACGTCATATGCCTTCATAAACTTAAATAATGAAAATAATTGATAAACAATTACCTTCACAACAAGTTGAGGACTTTTTTCTATGCAGCTTAATAGTATATTACCATTCTCAATAAACTTACAGTGTCTGGACACGAGTGCTTGCACGCGATGTGGAAGTTAATTATGTTCTCTCCCATAAAGGCGTAAGACACCCCATAACCATCATCTGCCACCTGAAAAAGAAATAGAAAAAAAGAAGAACCTACGTTTTTTTGTCCCAAAAATATTTCAAAACAAAAATGTAAAAAATATTTGCTGTATACTTTTAGTGTCAAGAATGCAAAAAAAGCATGGAATGGAACAGTTATTTTTCTCAACAACTCATAGTTTGAATGTTTAAACTATGGATGAATACCTCCTATGACCCCACTTCAAAACATCTGAACTATCCCTTTAAGATTAGCTGCTTCCATTGGAAAGAAATACTGAAAGAGTGACCACTAAAAGCTACGGCATGGTGTAAATGAAAATGTTATTACACAGGCAACTGTTTAATGACTTTGTAAATTAAGCACTGACCGGTCCAAAGCCTCCTCCACAACAGACGTACTCTGGGTAGTTGACAAAGTCAAACAGCTCCACGTGTAATGGAGACTGACTGGTGGACAGCCGCCAGGGCTCAGACAGAACCTGAAATACCCACAGGAAGCCACTGCGTCAGTTTTCTGAAGTTGCTGTTGCATTGGCTCTACTGAACAGAAACATACT
Organism: Echiichthys vipera; assembly: GCF_963691815.1. Taxonomy (NCBI): domain Eukaryota; kingdom Metazoa; phylum Chordata; class Actinopteri; order Perciformes; family Trachinidae; genus Echiichthys; species Echiichthys vipera. The sequence goes on along the minus strand of NC_139843.1, from coordinate 13,719,633 downwards.
CAAACTGAACTGGAACGGCTGATAAATATAAAAAATTACAAGGGAAAGAAATAAACCTCTTTCAAGAAAGGAGACTCCACTCGGAGGTATTTGGACACCACGTAGAGGCAAAAGAGGTGTCTGTCAACGCCAGCTCCAGTCATAGCCAAACGGTATATCTGCTGGTGCTTTTCTGTTGCTTCCTGGAACAAACGCCTGCACACATCTGCTGCCTGGGGGAGAACGACACGGGTGGCATGACTGCTAGGCATAGCACATGTTAAAAATAAACACTGTATGATGTATGCGAGGAAAAAAACAATTAGACAGAAAAAAAATGCAATGCAGATTCATTTTCTGAAGGGAGCCCATAATCGTCTCCTTTTGAGGCACTTCCAACACCAAAACGTTCCTCAAACTCTGTACAAAAATGATGAAAATCAAGAGACAGTTTCCATGGTCTCACCTCTCCACCCTCCAGTGCTCGAATAAAGGCGGAGCTCTCGCTGGTGCAGGAGCGAACTGTCTCGGTCCTGCCCTCCCTGAACAGGCGGGTCATGGAGGATTCGTACGTCAAACAGAATCTCCTCTGTTCCTGAAATGTTAAAATAAAACTTACATACAACAGATAATAGTCACAGTACTGACAGTACTAGTCCCACACACACACACACACACACACACACACACACACACACACACACACACACACACACACACACACACACACACACACACACACACACACTCTGCTTCACAGAAAGGCTTACCCTATAGTAGGCTAACTGAAGAGCAATCTGAATGACAGCATCTGGACTGACTCGACACTTCTTGATCCTTCCTTTGCCAAAGTCTTGGAAGGAAAACACGTGGAGGTCCACATCATCGGCCAGAGCCTGAGCCACCGCCAGAGACTGGGAGATCTGCTCCTCACACTGAAACAGACACATCCGAACAGTTAACATCGACAGGACTGTGACACCTATAACCATCGCCCTGTTGTTTCAAAAGAGAGAGCCATGCTTCCATACTGTTACAAAATAATGAGTCAGCGTTAACCACTTGGTTGGTATTGGGCAATGAATGCTGTCTATGTAAACACGTAACTTGAGAAGGGCACTATTCCTACCAATGGCGCGGATTTGCCAACCATTAGTCCCCCCATGGTGCTCACTGGCTTGTTGCTTTTTGGATTGTTGCCAACAAGGCAGTAAGACCCTGTCCTGTAAAAGGTGAAAAGGAATTTAGGGAACGTGTGACTGGATAACTTACTTCTGGAGGGATTTCCCAGTCGAGCTTCTGTGGTCGTGGTAGAGATGAATCCACTTCTCCTTTGCAGTGACCCTCTGCATTGTAACCAAGCTGGAAACAGTCAGTGGACATGGTGTGCTGGAAAACACAGAGTTATTAGTGGTGGCCTCTCGGAACCAGATGATAACAGTTTGGAATCTTTCCTTACCTGGGCTAAGTGTGACACCACCGGTGCATCACCCCACGAGTGCTCTCCATTGAAACCCAGCTTTCCATTCTTAAAAAAAACTACTGAGAAGGACTTGTCAAACCACCTGCATGACAACCAAGATAAAGATTAAGCAACTACGAAAACTAGTTAACGAGTTACATGTTTACAAGACAGTGGTCAGTTTACCTGTGTAAAATTACCTGTCATAACATTTCCCATGCAACAAGGATTTGGCGTAGAAATCTAAACTAGCCCGGTCATCTGCCTTTATGTCCTGTTCATCATCGTCGTCCAGCGTCACAAAGAAGGCGGCTTTCTCGATGCAGTCCAGAGAGTGTTTATTGACCCCACTGCTGAAATACTTCTTTCTGGCTTTAGCCCATGGAGTTCTGGGAAACATTGCAGAGGAAAATGATGACATTAGATAAGGATGTATTGTCCGTGTGATTTAAGCACCGGTGGCTTGTCGAGCTGACCTGTCTCCAGCAGTCAGGGCCCCTAGTTTGGACTCTCCTTTTGAGGGAGATGAAGGGTCATCAAGGATCCTCTGAATTTGGAATTCAATATCCCTGGGCGACAGGAGCCTGCCCGCTTGGTACATCCTAAGACGGAAGTAGCGACCCCTGTGGTATACCGCTATGTAGTCACTGTCCTGCCAATGTTGCACAGTGTCTTCGCACATAATAAGGAAGAAGTAGATATTTTGTAAATTGAGTCAAAGGCATGTCATACAAACAAAAATACAACATTGATGATGCTCTTAATACGCAGGGTATAATCCACAGATGAACGGTGAAACTTCACAATACAACTCTAACATCAGCGAATATTCGGTGGGTGAGCAGCATGAATCAGGAAGGAGTGTGCGAGCACCGCGCCAGAGCGCATAACTCAGATGACTCTAAGGCCCCGTCCACCCTGCATGGGTATTTTTAAAAGCAGTGTTTTGCCTTCTTCATTGTCAAAAAAAATCCCATCCACACAAGCACTGTTTAAAATAAAAGTATGAGGTACTTATGGATACTCAGCGTGTTACCTACAATAGGTGACAGTAAGTATGACCACAGGCAGGTAACATTGGCAGCACTCTAGACGTATTTTAGCCATCTAAAAAAAGATCTATCACTTTAAATGTGCCATATACTGTATTTAGAACATGTTCACTGCTTTACCTTGCAGTCAGTCTTCCCCCCCCCTCTTTCGGCTGGTCAGTCTCCCTATGCAAACGTTTCTCTTCCGGCTCCTCTCTTCTCCACAGTGAATGGCATTTAATCCTCGCTGTTACAATCACTCATTTGTATTTTCTTGTATTTGTTTATTCCATGAAGCGTGGGAAGTCAGACTCAAACATATCTGTCTCCCTTATGTGTACACTGCCAATGCTGCTGTCTGCTTCTCCGAACTGGCAGTGTGTTAACCATCGTCTGCTTGAGATTACACACTGACTACAGATAAGTACCTCATACAACTCCATTTTTAAAAAACTATCCCTTAAAGGTCTGATTAACAATTGGAGCCTGAGTAAATGTTGAGGATGCTTTGTTTTCATTGTGGTCTCTAATTTGAAATGACTGACAGGGTGATTATCAAGAGGTTGGCTCATACACATAATGGACAAGGAACATTTACTATATATGGGACCGGGATGTATCTTAAATTGTGTGAAAAAAATAATACTACCTGTTAGTGTTCCAGGGATTCGACAAGTGTCAAACATCCGTTCAAACTGATAAGAACAGCAAGGAACTGCAGACCTCAACAACCACTGAGCAGGATAAAGAAGGATGAGCAAGGGTGAAAAGAAAGGAAGGGAGAGAGAGAGAGGGAGAGAGAGAGAGAGAGAGAGAGAGAGACAGAGAGAGACAGAGAGGGAAAAAAAAGCAAAACAGTAAAGAAATGCAGGAGTGTGCAGGAGAAATGGAAAGAGAACCAAGTAAGAGAGGAAGGAAAAGATGAAAAAAACAAAATGAGTGGGCAGAAGAAAAAAGACATTAGTTACAGACAGACCCGTTCTAGAAACCCAGTCAGACCTGTGATGAGACCAGAAGGCATGAGGAGACAGATGAAAGATGACAGGACGGCCTGTACAGCAGACATATTATGACTCAGTGAATCACGGCGCCTTGCTTCCTGACACCACACAAGCTCACACGCAGTCTTTCACACAATTATCTATCCCACGCTTAAAACTCCAGAGGGCTCCGACACCTTCGTTTTGCCTCGTCATCTCTGAAGCGGTGTTGTCTTAGCATTGCTCACTTGTTGAAGCGACCTGCCATGTCTGCTAACGTTCAGACTGTATCATATATCAGCACTGTGTGAAACATCACATTGCCGCAGTGTGCGTGTGCATGTCAGTCTCTTTACCCTTCTCCTCTCCAGGAATGCGTGTGGAGTTGAATACCCTCTCCCACTGAGCTGAACACAGAGGAATGACAGTGCCTGGTATATGGTTCTGGGAAAGGGAGAGGAGAGGAGGAAGGCAAGAACAATGGAGAGCAGGGGAGGGACCGTAGAATCAAATAAAAAAAGGGATTTTTTTTTTTAAAGAATGAGAGGAAACGAAGGAAGTAAATCAAGAGAAATCAAGCAAGTGAAAGAGAGGTTTGAAAGGGAAGGGGTGAGAGATGAGAATGGTGGGAGAACATGAGGGAAGTGTCTTCACATAAACATGAAAACTAAATAAATGAATAGGGATGTTTATCTACAATAAACAGTCACAAACAATTACTAATAGATGTTACTCACCACAGTCAAGACACAATCATACAACCATCATACATCTCTATTGTGTCTCATACATTTGAGACATTTGACTACCAAGTCTTCTGTTGCCATAGCAAAGAGAAATGAAATAGGGTTGACTGATGGCTAAACTCACAGGTTTAAGCTCTTCTTTGTTGAGTTTACGGCGGTATAGGAAGATCGCATGAAGGTTGTTGCCTGCCCTGGCCGCCTGGATGGGTGTCGGCGTCACATACATAAAGTCCTGGGGAGAAAACGCACAGAGACAGGAAGTCAGGAGAATCATTTGGTGAAAGATCTTGATGCACCCATTATCATTCTGCTATAGTACCGAGCTGATGCAAAATAGTGTTGGGCGGGAACTTGTTTTGGGGGAACATTTGCATGTGGGGAGGCATTAAAATGGCTAAATCCCCCATTCGATATATTATATAGATATTATTTGTGCCTGCCTTAATGCATGATCAAAATATGTCAGAGCTTTCAGGTAGCGAAGCGGATTTTAAAAACAGTAACGAGCAGATAGCGTAAGGGGAGGAGACTGTCGTGTAAAATAGCCAATGGCAGGCTTATACCTGCAATCTACATCTGGTGAGTCAAAACAAGGAAAAGTGTGACTGTCATCCAAACAAAATAATCTGTAAGTACGCCTTACAGAATCAAGATCCAAGTCCTGCTTAGAGAGGACTGTGCATGAGTATGTTCTCAATTACTACTGCTACAGTTCCCTCGATCAAAAAACAAAGGATTCTTTATGTTACAGGCTTTAGGAAATAGTTGTGTTTTTAAAAGCCATATCTAAGGGCGCACTCACACTGTCCATCCGTACCGTGCCCAAACAGGTTTCACAGGTAAAGTCTAGTTCGTTTGACCATGGACCGTTTGGGAGAGGTGGGCTTTTGTAAAGCACGTTTGCACATGTACAAGCACGAGCGTGCGCACGTGTACGAGCACGAGCACGAGGCCTATGGCGGTTCTGACGTCATTTTATGTGAGCCTGTTTGGACATAGAAAAAAGAAGGACGGACCATGCGCGGACAAAACAATGGCGGCTAAAGGTTCACGTTGGTGTGATGCGAGGTGGAGTGTTTACTGCAGATTTGGTCAGATGAAAATATTCAAAAACAGTCGCACAAGACGCACAAAAACTCAGAGGTCTATGGAAAGATTTGTAAACAAAGCGACGCATCGCGATGACGTCAATCAATCTGTGTTAAGTGTTACGGTGTGATGACGTATAGACAGGCAAGAAGCATTCCGCCGAGGCCCAGGTAGTGTGAGTACAAACGGGCCTGGCCCGTGGGTGGAGAGGGAGGGGAGACTAAGGCACGGGGCACGGTACAGATGGACAGTGTGAGTGCGCCCTAAAAAACAATATTCACATTCATTATGTGTGAAGTTGTATGAATACAATCGTGAGAATTGTTGAGAATAAACATGAATCGGCAGTTTACTTTTCCAGGATTAATAAAAAAGGAGTGCCAGCCTTAGTCTAATGAGCAGTAACACACAATTATATACATTACTTTTTAAACAAACGCCCACAAATGATTCCCAGCTTGAATCCTTAAATATCTCAAAGGCCATAAAAAAGAATAAATAAACCTAGTACAGTCAACATGTCCACCATTAAACGTGAAGTGAGGACTACACCAGGTTAAACTGGACATTTCTTAGAGCAAAAGGATTTTCATACCATGCCAAAATAGTTACTGTTGACCATTATTGGGCCACGTCCCCGTAGATAGACATATTCCTCCCACCAGTCACTGACCTGAAGAATTAGAAGAAACACAATAAAATCTTTGCGAGAAAGCTAACAGTCAATTACATATTCAGATGGGATAAATAATTCAAACCCCAGAACCTCACAAAGATATACATTGTTAATGGAATTTTAAATTTCCTTTGGCGTGCTTTGCTTTGGACATTTAAGGGAAGTTTGAAGTAGCACTGTGGTCAAACACTTACGTAGTTGGTGGCCCAGAGAGCTTTGAGTTTGAGGTACCACTGCAGGCGGTTACCAAGGCTGCTCTCAAACTCTGCCGCCAGCTTGGTCATGCGTTCATACTCTGTGTCATCCATCAGCGGACGCACTGATTCCAAGTGCTAAACAAAAGAGGTGTTTAAATAATAATAAGAGGAGGCAGTGTTAAGCAAAAATAAAATGAACGACAGGAATACAGAATCTACTAAAAACTGTATAACGTTTTATCACCTCTCATCTGTCAAAAAATCTCAATGTAGAATCAGCATAGATATCTTGCATTTTTATTTCACAAAGCTTGCTGCCAGATAAAACACTCAGGCAATGATAACGAGAAATTTGGTGCAACAACAGCGGCAGAAAATGATGAATGTGAAAAAGTGATCCATCTGTTTCATGGTCAGTAATCAGCGTGTTGTCATTTCCTCTGCTTCATGTGATGTCTCACCCTCTTGACTGTGTCCTTGACGGCAGGCACAGGCAGGTTTGGCAGCGAACCCTGGTAGCTGTAGAGCAGAGGCTTTCTGCCAGAGAAGATCCGCACCAGCGCCTGGCATAAGAACAAAGGCATTATGAAAAAAACACACTGAAAATATTAAAGTTAGGGCGTAAGATAGGGCTAATTATTTTTGTCTTCAAGTAGTTTTGTATAATATTACATGTCATACCAATCAGATATAAAAATCTATTATAAAATTAAAGGTCCCATATCATGCTCATTTTCAGGTTTATACTTGTATTTTTTGTTTCTACAAGAACATGTTTACACACTTTAATGTTCAAAAAACACATTATTTTCCTCATACTGTCCGTATGATTATACCTGTACTCACCCTCTGAAACGCTCCGTTTTGTCTCTTTAAGCCCCCCTCCTGAAAAAGCCCAGTCTGTTCTGATTGGTCTACATCTGCTCTCTCTACGTCACAGAGTTTTAGCCTCTGTATATGGGGTGCCCGCTTCACCAGGTGAGCCACTATCTCTAGCGCCCTATCTCTGCATTGTACAATATATAGACCATTTCAATGGAATTATGTTGCTAGGCAACATCATTTGCCCTTGTTAACTTCCTGTCAGCTGATGTCATTCACATACACTGCAACATGTTTTTTACATGTTTACAACTGTAAAAAAGGTCTATAGTATAGTTGTGACATCACAACAGCACAGAAGTCCTGGTGGCTCGTTTAACGGCACAGGTTTCTGAATATGGGAGTATTAGTAGTAGTATAAGTATTGTTGGTTTACAGTAACAATGGGAAAAGGTGTGAAAACAACACTGACCACCCAGACTTTGGTGGTGTTGGACATCTTGCCGTGCTTTTCGAACATCCAGCGATGGTAGGAGAGCAGCTGCTTGAGGCACAGGCGCATGGTGAAGATGAGCAAGAGCCATAGCATGGTGCTGAAGAGCACTGCTGACACCAGCGTCTTGCACTGGTTACTCATAGACTGGCTGGAAGTGGTGGAGATGGACAGATGGAGAGAGGGGAAAGGGGGAGCAAAAAAGAAACAGTGAATGAAACAAATAACAAAAGTGAATGCAAAATCTGTTCATGAAGGGAAGAATAGAAAGGAGAGAGGAGGAAAACTGGCATTGTAAAGAAGAAACAAAAAGAAACAAAAGAAATATATTACAGAAGACTATGAAAAAGGAAGAGTGGGAAGGAGTTAGTGAGGCTTATTTAAAACACACAATACATCTATACTTCTGTAAAGCAATGTACACTGAGGGAAAGGGAACATTTTGTGTCTCGTGAATCAAAAGATTAATCATTGACTTCAACCATTTCATGGAGTCACACAATGTTTTACCTGACCGGAAGGTGCTCCTGTATCTTGGCTATCAGTCCCATGGAGGGGTCGGAGCGAGTGTACATGGTGGCCAGGATCGCTATGACCACAAAAAGCCAGGAGGAAGGACTAGCAGGATATACCCCCGTTATCACGCTGTTCTGTTAACGTAACAGAGGGGAGATTTATAATTCCATTCTTTCTGTATACAATCACCGATAATTCAGTTATGATCACATTAAAGTAATACTAGTCATGAAAATGCTTATAGCTCGGCGTCAGCTTGACTTTCAAAACAAATCACAGAAAATAGAACTGTTGATTTACTGTTAATAGCTGTTGCTTTTCTGCAGATGCATATCCAACATGGTATGAAATGCTTACACATCGAACATCGCTTTTATTCAAATGAGTGGTGTAAATCGGGATCAAACAGAGACGCATGGATACCCACCTGCAAATTGTCAGCCATGACATCCATTATTGATTGATGATGAAGTCCACACATTATGAAAGTAAAAAACTCACTGAGAGCACCCTCACTCTTTTTTTTTCTGTAGCATCCTGTATACAGGGTTATACAACTAAGACTAACACATTTCTAACAATTAATTTAAGACAGCACTCTTACATTCAGCCAGTTTCAACGTTTCAGTGAACGACATGAAAGTATAAGTAACTGTAACTGTAGTAAAGTGTACCAAGTTCAAGTCTTTTCTTATTCTAAAAATCTAAGAATTATCAGAAAATGAACAAAAGCATTAAAACCACTATACGAACAGGCCAACAGAATATAATTCAGCTGTGACACAGACGCAAGTGTTGACATGAAGACAGGCACATATGTGAATATTATAGACAGGTGCACAGCCAGAGTGGGGATACCTTGATTCCAATGATACGTTTCTTCCAGGAGCGCACACCAGAGAGGTAGATCTCAGTGAGAGCCTGGTGGGACAACTGCAGATCGATGCCCTCTCGGGTGACTGTGAACTGGAAGGCCACCGCCTGGTGGGCTTCCGCCATGATGACTGTGCACGATGACAGGGACAGATGTGAGGACACAGAAACAGTGAGGAAAAAGAAAGGCTTCCTTTAGCTGTAAATGTTAATAGACAGCCAACAACCTAAAGGCATGAAGGGACAGTTGAACCTCAAACATCTTAGACATACACAAGAGTACTATCAAACATGGTGACTAACATTTGCTAACATTTGAATGTAGCCCTGTAAATATGTACAAACAAACTTGTTTAACCTTTTAACAGTCAGGCGACCCGCCTTCTGAGGCTTAACGTTACAGTCAAGATGATGGTATCATCCGAAACTAAACAGAATCCAGGTCACATGCTAGCTTGACAGGAATAACGCTCCAAAATGAGGCTAAATGGCGAGAAAGAAACTGGCATTGCCATTTTTCAAAGGGTACCCTTGACCTCTGACCTCAAGATAAATATGGTTCAATTTAGCACCAAATCTATATAACTGGTATCAACAACTTAAGACATAATAGGGCATGAGAAAGGGAATCCTAGACTCACTCCCATTTACATTGAGGGGGTACTATTTGAGAATAAAGAAAAGCACCTGGTACCAAAGGTTATTGACTCAATCCAAACCATGCAGTAGGAAAGAGGCATTAGGAGCCCACAGATTACAACACTGCCGGCAAACAGTCAACAAGAAAAATAATCAAAAAGAACTATGTGAACGACCAACAGCGACATAATGCTTTGTTCACTGTGATCACAATGCAAGTGACGGGGAACTGAGCTCTGAAGTAGGCAGCAAGTGCTGTGAAGGACTTTACAGATGATTCATCAAACTCATGATGAATTGCAACATTTGTGCATTTATGCCTCGCAAAACACATCCATCTTATGCATGAGCGTTTTTCAAGAGAAGCTCAAAAAGAGACACTTTATTTATGTATGAGTCCTCTCAAAAGCAAAGTCAGCTTGAAACTGATAAGAGTTTGATGTGAAAGTGCTGACTGGCTGCTGAATGATTGGGTATGTTTGTTTAGGGCAATAACTGCTTCTCTGCACAAAAGGAATCGATTTTTTCCACAAATAGGCTATGGATAATGCCCCGAGGCAGAGTCACTCTGACACTGGACTGCACCCCTGTGGAGGCCACGTCTGCTCTTGTTGTGTGTCTAAAAATGGCAAACACACACACACACACACACACACACACACACACACACACACACACACACACACACACACACACACACACACACACACACACACACACACACACACACACACACACACACTTTCCCTCATTGTACCCTCGTCCCATTGAGGTTCTTCAGTACATTTCAGCCTCTTTCTTTCAGTGCCAACACACCTACTCACTTCAGTCAGTGCTGACTCACTTAATGTCACTTTGTCACTTTATGAAACGCTGGTCCCACTAAATGTTATTACCAAGCCCTTTGACTTTGATAAATGTTTTGAGAGATAATCTGCATTGCCAGTGTAGTAATCCCTTAGCATCTGTGCAACTTTGATTACCAATTCACTTGGGGCTCATGTCTTTACAGCTGTGTTATAAAAAGACTGCCAGACAATGATAGAGATTAGCGATGATATTATAAATTAGGCTACAGACATAGAACAATTTAATAAAGCACTTAATAAGGGGAATGGGCTATGATATGATACCATAATGCAGAGGCAGTTCAAAGATGTTACAGTTTAGCGTTTTTTTAAGGGAAAAAGGGTTTTCTGAAGAACTGACACAACCCTGTATTTTTACTTGCTCGAGATAAAGAACTAAACATGTTCTTGGAAAACTGCCAGACAGAAAGTAATCAGATCAACATGGGTCCAGAGCAGGGAGACAGTTTGTTTAAACTAAGTGAAAGGTAAACATAACTGAGGTGTTTAGCAAATAAAAACAAACAAAATGTCACATTTAAATCCTTGTTGAATTGTTTGACTGCAACTTTAGTGTCTTCATTATGTGCATGTTCGTTTTGTGGCCTTGGCCCTCCAGGACACAACAGTTACAGCAAAAAGTGCAGTAGCCAAACAGAAAAGTAAAGAGTGAAGAGTTACTGGCAATGGGTATCTCAGCCTTATCATAACTTATCTTGACTAACCTTTTCCTGCCAGTCTAGTCGAAAATTACAGTGCTGTGCCCCACTGGCAACAATTGATAATGTAATATTGTCAGGTCACTGTTATCATACTCAGATATTACACACATAAACACACATACGAGAAACGACATATTCTTGAATTTTAAACTCTGTAGTACTGTGGCCTATATGATTTTTTTTATTCTGACCTACTTCAGTGGTTAAGTGACAGCGGTTGCACAATCTGATTTTTTTCAGTTGGTTACTTTTCATCATTTGTGGACCTTGAAAAGCCTGAAAAAGTTTAATCTTGTCACAACCTTAAGTGCCAGTGCTCAGGGCTCAGTCACAGCCACCCTTCAGGACCAGATACTACTTTTAATCAGTACTAAGATATATGATCATACTACTTGATTTGACTCCTTTACTGGGCACATACAGTTTGAAATTTGAATTTAAATGTTTACTCGCAACATTAAGGGCCTTCCTTGCTGTTCTTAAAACATATCTGGTCACCTTATCTGTCTCCAACTAACGATTATTTCCATTGACGAGTCATCTGTTGTTTCTTGATTAATCAATTAGTTTTTTGGTCTATAAAATGTCATAAAATGAAAAATGTTGATCAGTGTTTCCCAAAGCCCATGATAATAATAATAACTGTATTTATTTAAGATGACATCCTCAAATGTCTTGTTTTGTCCACAACTATCGACGATTAGTTTACGGTCACAGAGGTGGTAAGAAACCAGTAAATTTTCCCTTTTGAGAAGCTGAAGTCAGAGAATATGGACATATTTTCTTTAAACAGCATTTAAACTAAATTGATTATCAAAATATGATTTTATTGAGTAGTTGACAACTAATCAATTAATCTTTGCAGCTTTAATAGGCCTATCTAAGATGACCCTTTACTGTTCAGCTCCCTAAATATTCATCTCTTTTACTATCACCTGTGACAGCAGAGTCTAACCGTACAGATTGAGTGGATGCTTATATTGATGCTTTACACCCAATCAACTCACCCAGCCATAACTTTAAAGCCACTAACGTCAAGTATTTATTTGCGTGATTTAATGTTTCACAAGCAGGACACCACTGCCTGATGCTGTCCCTGCTGTGAAATCTCTATACGATATTAGCAGCCATGCAAGCACGGTACCACTGAGGAATATTTCTAAAAATGTTTGTTATTATTATTCATATTATTACAATATTTATATTTGGATTTAAATAGTATATATTATTATATTTTTATTGGGATTTGAATTGTAAACACTTACAAAACAACGAAGTCCCCATTCAGCAACCGCAACATATACAATAATAAAATGATAAAATGACAATAATAACACATAAAAATAAACGTTTCTTACATGTTACAGAGTTTTAGAGCCTGTGAATCAACTCAAATCCCAGTGTTTCCAGCAGGAAATTGTAAGTTAAAATGAGTCAGAAATGGCAACCATGCCTTATAAAATCTCTGGACTGAACCCTGATCGTGGGTTTCAACTCCTCAAGTTTAAAGTGTACCTTGACAACCTCAGCCCAGCGCCTGTGTGGGAGGCTCATCTCTCTTCCTATTGCACAAAATAAGACGTCTTCAAAAACGTTACGTCTACAAATGTTTGTTTGTTGAGTAAATAATGTCAACATCACCCTCCAGCCTTTTCCAAGTCAGCCCAAATTTAAGAGCAGACAGGAATTGGACATTTTTTTATTATTATAGCTAGCTAACATTTTAGTAATAAACGATAAGAAATGAAACGTAACGTTATTGGTTCATTGGTCGTGAACACAAAGTAAAAAACAAATGATTCAACAGTAGGCATTATTTATCATCTTTACGTATTTCGTTATCAACCTCTAATTATTATTATTATTATATTTGAAAGCTGCACATTAATGTTAGCTATTATGCTACACATATGGAAAGCCAGTGAATTATAGCTGCCGTTGTAAACCAGCTAACTACAGCAGGAATGTAAATGAACGCTAGCAGCAGCTAATGGAGTTAGCACTTGACACTAACGGATGCTGATGGAGCTTCAGGAAAAAGATGCGACTGTGTGTGTCTTCATTACAGCGCGATAAAACATGCCCTTACCCTGTGTACATACCTGTTGTTTTGTTGTTTTTTATTTATTTAAAAGGGCCCAGAGTAGCAGGAAAACCACTGTTTACTCCTGACGACGACCGAGTGGCCGGTGTGTCCGTTGTCGTGGTGACGGCCCTCTTCTCCACTGAACTGGACTACAGATGCTCCCTGGATGGAGCGGTGCTGCCTTCAGCGACCGTCGGAAATGTCGCATTCGCGCAGTGACAGCGGGTTGTGAGGTGTTTAAGGCGTGGAGAGAAGCCTATGTCAACATGTGACGGTGAGGACTTTATTTGACTTTCTACGTCAAATGAATTACAGTGTTTTAACGTGTGACTGGCGTATGTTTTGGATAAAAATCATTAAAAATCTGTGTTTATATATATATATATATATATAAAAAATTAAAAAACATGTTTTGAAAAAATACTTGCCACGCTTTTCTTGTTACGTTGTCATTTCAATATTTGATACTGGGAGGATTAACCCCAGGATGTGAAAGTATTACTCAGATAAACTACCCTTACACATTTCTAGTCCTGACAATAAATACATAAATAAATAAATCTTGACTCAAAGTCCACTTACTAATGTACTAATGGTTTTTGAATGAAGTAACCCCATTTGTGCTTTAACTTTTTCTACATTCGTGCAAGATAAAATAAATTATTTTTAGAGTTAGCGTTTTAACCCAGAAACTAAATAGACACACACATTCATTTATTTTGATTAAAAGTCAAACTACTAGATTTTATACCACAAATAATGTTTGCATCCAGATGATAGAACTATCTAAAGCTTTAACTTTTTCCACATTTGTGCAAGGTAATTACTTTAAACCCAGAGACTAAATAGACACACACATGAATTTAGGGTTTATTATTGTAACCATAACAATAAGGTGGATCTCTCTTTATTTTGACCATCAATTCAACCATAATTGTTCTTTTTATCACAGGCAATAGTTATAATAGTGCACTTTTTATATTTAAATTATGATACAGACATTTCATTTTTTTTAAACACCTTATTCTACTGACCCTTATGAGTGGAGAATAGTTTACAATCTTAGCCAGAGTTGGGTCAATGAAAGTGAAGGTGATGTGGTGATGATAAAAGAGGAAACTGGTGATAGTGGGATATCAAAGAGTGTGTACAGACAGTGAGGCAAACAACTTTGTACAGTTTCTCTTGTGATGATGGCTACACGGCAGGTGCAGAGGCAGACAGGGACAAGGCATAAAAGCAAGAGATGAAGCAAATTAGCAAGCATTTTAATGCGTGAGAGAAATGCTGCGCCTGTTAGGGTTTGGCTATGTTAGTAAATGTTATATTCCTGGGTAATGTCGAAATCTCTGCGCGTGATCAGCTCAAAATGCATCTGTTGCAACGTTTTCATCTCACTTAGCCATCATCCACCCGTCTCTCTCTCTCTCTCTCTCTCTCGCACTCATACACACACACAGGCACACGCACACATGTTCCGGTTACCAGAGATAAGCGTGGGAAAACAAGAGTTATGTGAGATATAAACAAAGGTCATTGGAGAAGAACAACTTGTCAGTACTGCTATCGGCACTCCTCTTGGAAAGAAGCGCTCTAAAAAGAGTGATAATGAGAAATGAAATAGAACAGGTTTCTTGAATTAGCTCTGGATATATATTTGTTGGCATAAAATCTGGTTTTTAGATGAATACATACACAAACAACCACGTGACCAAATAAATAAATAAATAAATACATACATAAATAAATAAAATAGATGGATACATAGGTGAACAATTCTGAAAACATTCTGCACTTAATTTGTTGCATATTGTGCTGTATGGAAGACTGGTGAAAAACATCGACTAGTCTGACAGAGTGCTGGAGTAATACATGACTGTCCGAGTTGCTACGTCTGCTCGCAGAATGGCGCGACTCTCTGAAGATGAGCGTGGGTGCCGTGATGGACTACTTGGCTTGTTGGTGAACACTGAAGTGAGGATCATGGGTGGTTAGGAGACTCTTTTGCTTTTGTTTGCTTCCCATTTTGAAGTCCTGTTCAACAAGAAATTGACATCGCAAGCCTTTTTTTTAAGTCCGGCATTATGAGAAATGTCCATTGATGAATTTCCTTTGTGTGTGTGTGCGTGTGTTTGTGTCTGTGTCTGTGTGTGTGTGTGTCTGTGTGTGTTTGTGTGTGTGTTTGCTCTATTTTGTTCTGAGTCAATACATAAATACTATGGCAATAGGAGACAAGCTTGACGAGAAAGGTGGCTTCTGTTGGATCCACAGGCCAGGGAATGCTCTTCTCATTCAATCTGGACACAAACAGCTGTGATGAGGTTCATGGAACTATTCACGCATAGTGTTTTTTTTTCTTTTTTTCATATAGTAATGTTCATATTTCTTTTTAAAATCAAAAAATACTTTTCTCCAGAGCAACAGGCATCCAATGCCAAAATCTTAGATGCATTGTTTCACATTGTCTCTGAGTGGAACGGAAATACAAAAGAAAAACATTTGACTTTAAAACAAACGCCAACCAGTCAGCTTCCCCTCTCCGACATTGTTACCTTCTTTACTTCTATCACTGTGCTACTGACGCCTTCCAAATAAATATGTAAACAATAAATAAAAACGAAATAAAAAAATATTATTTTTTTCACATTCACTTACTTAGCTTACTTTGTTGGTTTTCTTTACCCCAGGAGAAGACACTGGCTGGAATTCTCCAGGATGTAGTTTCTCCTGAGAAAATCAGGACCTTTTGTTCAGCTCGTCGCCGCTCGCTGAAGAGGGAGCAGGTTGCTAACTCTTAGGGTTCATCTGCTGAGATACATCTATATTTCTTTCAGTATGGACTGGCAATTGCATGTTGCTTGATAATGAGATGAGCGCACTGGTTAATTTTTAAGAGTAATCTTGACGTGTTATTTCTTTTTGGTGTCAGATACTGTGTTACAATGATATGGTAGACTAGCCTATCTGATCATTTCAGCATCCTTTAGCAGGCTGATCTGCTAACTGGCATGCACATTAGCACTTCAAAATTCCTAGTTTGATCTGTGAAGCTGTATCTAAGATGGATACCAAACTGCTCATTCACGTATTTTCATTAAAGGGTGATTCCCTTAACATTTTCTTCTCATTTGAGGGAAGGAATCCTGGTGATCCAAAAGATCAAAAGAATGTTGAGTTGGAGGGGGGAAAAAGCATGATGGGGGGGGCTCAATCCTTGCTATGGTCAAGCACCTTCAATAACTTAGTCAAGGAAGAATAGGAGTAGCTCATGGCTTGCAGGGATACTTGGAAGTCTTCTTTCCAGGTGTAGTTCAGGCATCCTGCTGCATGGTCTCGCTTTCTATCCTATGGTTGGGATTGGGTTCCGTTGGAGGACAGAAGTCGGGTTCTCTCTTTTGCCGAGCCTCTGCGCTGCAGGACTCCTCCGCTGCCGCCTATGCCTCCACCATCCGCTCGGTCGCCCCACTCGCACCTGTCACCCCCACCCTCGGAGCGCCTCGAGTTTTGGCGGGTGGGGGTCCCGTGGGGCCGGCCGTTCTTCTCATCTGGGAAGGGATCAGGAGACGAGAACAAAGGAAAGTCACTCTCAACGTACGCGTGCTACAGTGTCTATGGGTCAGGGCCAGAAATGAATGAAATGCAAGTGTGATTAAAAAATAAATTGGTTTGTGAGCCTGAATGCGAAGTCGTTCAGGGGTAACTACCGTTCTCCCTCTGCTTCGGCCGCTACCCGAGTTGGGATCCTATCACCATTCAACAGCTTTCAGGGCAATAAAAGTATTGTTTGAACAGAAAAAAAACAAGTCCAGACCTGTGTTAAATAACATTAAACAGACAGCAACTGAAATGAAACTGCTTGAACAAAAGATAAACTAGAAGGGCACTACTGCGAACAAACCTCCAACGAAGCCTCCGATCTCACAATGCCATGATAATTGTAATTGTGGTAATTTTTTTGATTATTCTGACACCACATGAATGTAGCGTACATCTCGTAATGTTACCAAAAGTATGGGCTCTTCCTTGACCCATGCTACACCCTTCCACCAAGTTTCATAAATATCGGGCCAGCAGTTTTTCCACAATCCTGCTGACAAATAAACAAACAAACCGAGCTAAAAAAAAAAAGGCCTCCTTAGCGGAGGTAACTATGCACCTTGTCAGAGAGCTCAATGAGCAGCAGGTTTTGGACAGAGGATACTGAAAACAGCACCACCCTCTTCTGTAAATAAAGATGTTTCCAGCACAAGGAAAAAATATTGGTCATTGGGTAAATAACAAAGATGCAAAAGAATTACACATAAAAAACGAAACAAAAGAGACTGCTTCGGTGCGTACCTAGAAGAATGAAGTCAAAATATGTGTCTCACCAGATAGGGCTTGCACCATGGGTTGATCATGGGAGCTGAGCAGCTGGGCTTGAATTGTTTCCACCACTCGTCTGAACCTGCGACTCGGACCTGGAGATGCACACACGATAATATACTATTTTTTTTACTATGCAATTATTAATTTGTTCAAAAAGGCAACTATAACTTCTCAGATGCATCACTGCGACATGCCTACACAAAATACAGCCTTCAAATGAAGTATTTGAAGTAACAAAAGTATGATTTCAATCAGGTAATGTCTAAATGAACAGGGGCAACTAGGGTCAGTTTTTTAAATTTATTTAAAGGAATAGTTTGACATTTTAGGGAATATTTGCTTTTTTGGCCGAGAGTTAGATAAGAAAATGTATTCAACTCTCTGTCAGATACATACAGTATAAGGCTACAGACAGCAGCCTGCTAGCTCAGCTTAGCATGAAGACTGGGAACAGGATGAAACAGCTACATTAGCGCGGCTCTGTCCAATGGTAACATAATAGACCGGTATTGATCCTCGTACATAAACTTCAGTCAGAAAACAATTAATTGTACTTCTCAAAATCTCAAACTTTTATTTAAAGTAGGCACAACCAAAACTACCTGCAAAATGTTTGCAGTTTAATTCGATTCCCAAAAAGTTAAAGGCTCGCGCCACTTGCCTGAAATGAGGGTGAACGTCACGCTGTAGATTCCTGTCTCCCTCCTGCCCTCCCTCTCCGTCCTCTCCCTGTCTCGCTCCCTCTCGCCTTCGGAGAAAGCAATGTCCACCTGGAACTTGACGGGCTTCTGGAAGACGGAAGGGCCGCCGGAGGACTTGTATTCGGCCCGAAAGCTGGTCTGAGAGAGAACGCTGTGACTGAGCGACGGGATCTGCGTGGTGGGGAGACAGAGAAGAAGCAGAGAGACCGACAGACTTACGAGGCGGGAGAGGTACGGGGGGCCAACGTGAGTGTAGGGAGACAAAGGGTGAGGGTCAGGGTGAGGAGAAGAGAGAAAGAGTGAGCCATTGGTGAAAGCAAAGTGATCCATCAACGTGCAGCGAGTGAGCGAGATCGAAATAAAGAGAAGAGTGAAACGATGGGAGAAATGAGAGTGAGCGTGAAGTCCTTACAGCTTTGCCAGTGAGAGCCATGCTTTCTACAAACGAGCTTTGACAGTGAGAGGCGCGGAAGGCAAGACGCTCAGATACTCACAGACAGGAAGGCGTGGACAATGTCGGCTTTGACAGAACTCAGAGGTTTGTCTCTGATCACCACAAAGATCTGCTCCTCTTTCTCCAAGCCGATGAAGTTCCCGAACCATGACTTCTTAGCCAGCCTGGTAGCCAGACAAAAAAATATAGTAGGAGCGTACACACGGAGCCGTAGAAAACACCCAAGAGCACAAACACACAGCTTATATATAATGAAAACACCACTGGACTTACTCAGGGCTGGATTCTGGTGTTAGACTGGACATGTCTTCTGATGTAGGAACTGAAAGACACAACTCACTATTAGATTTAACATTTGTGTACAATATTAGATCTTTAGCTGGAAGCCAGAGGAAAGAAATAATCAAGATATAATCCATTGCCATTTTAGAGGTCTGGCGTACTTGTATGCTGAAATAGAAAAGTAAGGTTTTACCAGAGAACAGAGGAAACTTTTTGAAACTGATGATACTTTAGTCTTGGTCTTTCAAACCTGTGCAGATACTGGTGCGCGATGACCCCCGCGTAACATCGAGATAAACTCACCTTGCAGTTTACGGCGATGGAAACGGGGTGATCCCAGCAGGTTGTTCTTGAAAGAATTGAGGCGAGTCCTCCAATGGGCGGAACTGCTGGCTGCCATGCCGCTTCCCCCTCCTGGACTGGATGGCGGGGTAAGTGAGAGCGAGCCCACCCCTCCCCCTCCCTCCGCCCGCGAGGAGGACGAGGACGAGGAAGAGGAGGGTGGGGTGGAGGAAGGATGGTGAGGGTGGTGGACAGGGGTGCCCAAGGGCGTGGGCAACGGAGAGCCCTGGGGAGTCACCTGCGGCACAGAGTGGGCAGAGTTTGGGTAGAAGCTCTTAGTCACTGACTTTAGGACAGAGGGGAAGAAGAAACGAGGGATGGGTGACAGGAGCGGAGAAGGAGAGGGTGAGCGGGAGGATGGGTTGTGCAGAGGCAGGGACTTGATGGGCTGCAGATGGGGTCGGTCTACCGGTCCCTTGGTGGGCAGGGTCTGGGTCTTTGGGTTGGGGGGAGCTTTGGGCTTGTCATGAGCCCGCGCTGAGCGAGGAGTAGTGGCGTTTCCCTGTTTGGGCTCCTTTGTGAGGGGGGTAGCGGTGGCAGAGGTGACGTCTGATTGGCTGAAAGTGAAGATGGGGCTTTGGTAGGACTGGGGAGTGGGTTTATGGGGTTGGGGGGGTGGTAGAGATGGATAACAAGAAAGAGAAGGGATGGAACATAGAGAAAGGATGGAAATGAATATCATGCTTCATGACAAAAGAGTGCATCTTGTGAGTAGTGAAAGTATCAAATGCAATACTACCAGTGCTGACTATAAAAGCTTTCATTTTCAGCGCTTTAGTCTTTTATGCCATGTGTGAGTGACAGTTGTGGTTGTGAAAGGGTTAAAAATGCCGTGACAAAGGACAGTGGCAGTGGAGGGTGTTACTGTTCGCTGATTGCTGGTTGAGCAAAACCAGGAAAGCATATTATCCCATAAACCAAAAATAAATGATCTAATTTAATCTATGTCATATTCTCAACAATTGTGCATACACCTCGTTCATGCATGGTGAGGAAGAGAAGTGACGTGAAGACATAAGAAAAATGCCACACAAGAGATTTAATCTGAGGAACTGGTGCTGTGATGACGTGTAAGAATGACTGAGGAGCTTGGTAAATGGATATTTTTGGGGGGTTGTGAAGTGTGACTGTAATGTCTTTGAAAGCAGTTTAATGCCGGGTGTGCAATACAGGCAAAAAGAAGTTGTGAAAGTTATCACAGCATACCAATATTGATAGTTTACGTTAAACATTCAAAATGACATGTAAAAGTCTAAACATGTTCATGCAGTTGTGTCTAATGATTGTTATAAAAAATGTATTAGATTACTTAAAATTAAATTCTTAGACACATATTTTTAAAATGCAAGTTATCTGTCATTAAACATATGCCAGTTGATATGGGAATATTGTCACAAAACTAATGGAGATAATTACTAATAATACTGCATTATTTCCCAGTCCCATCCTAATGTCAGCAATCTAACTAACTAACTAACTTACTGTCTATCCTTGGATTTTCTCGACAACCGTTCAGATAATTGACTTCACACTTTGTGGCGTATTGCTGAGGACTCGAGGAAGTGCAGTGTCGAGTGCGAGCTCTTGAGAGCTACGGGATATATCTATTAGTAGCGCATTACGTACAGACTGTGTAGTATTGAGAGGGGACCCCTATTAACTAAGGCTAAACGGCATGCTGGGTACAGTTCACTCTCCGACGTTCACTTCAGTACATCCAAGAATAGATGTTACATTGTAGCAAACTCAACAAAGGACTTTTGTTCCCAGGAAATAGCCTGGTCCCAAATAGCTAGCTGTTACCAAATGACGTGTATACTCTAGCAGGCACTGCACTAGTACTTTAAAATACCAAACTACAAGTGGTTAAGAGTGCCATTATCACATAACCGTCATAATATACACATCCTAAATATGAGCACAATGTACACTGTGGGGCGCAATGGATATGTTAACCGCTGCTGACTCTGCGGGTTGGGAAACACTGCAGCACATAAATAGAATATTGAGGTTTAAAAGGATAGCTTCACAATGTTTAAATGCTTTAAACGATAGGCAGGTGCCCATATAAACACTGAAAGAGTTTTAGCTTGCTGTAATAATCCCTCCTGTTCATGCTGGCTTCTAAAAGATCCCTTCTTCATGTGTTTTCAATATAAGTGATGGCGGATAAAATCCACGGTCCTTGAGCTGTGTAAATATGTCTCCTAAAAAGACACTGAGGAGGAATAATTCAATGGCCAGTATAAACTAAAGGAATGATTACAGTTTACAAGGCTCACATCAGCACCTGTATAGTGTAAGACAGAATTCATTTGAGAACCTATCCTTTAATTGCACTAGGTCACAGAGGGAGTTAAATAATACAAATAAATGTTGAGAATTCAATATTTTATAATGCATGCTTGCGTCATGTTCAAAGACAGTGCCGACCATCAAAGCAGCAACAGTATGTACAGTTTGTTAAAAGGTGGCCAACAGGCCCTTACCCTGGGACTGCTGAGAGGGCTGGAGGAGAGACCAGTTGATGCTCCACTGACTGAGCGAGACCTGAGACCAGTGGTCAAAAGATCGGTAAAAAGACAGAGTGTAATCAACCAATCAAAGTGTGCGGCTGAATGTATTCTTGGTACGCGTGCTAGGGTAATATCCTGTACCTCTGGCTGTGTGCAGCTGTGTCCAGTGCCCTGCGTGGCGGAGTAGGGGACCCCTGTTCAGTAACACTCAGCACCTCCAGGCTTTTCCTCTCGGGGCGACAGCGGCCGTGGCGCGTCAGCATCGGAGAGTCAACCCGTTTTCGAGGAGGGTCGGCTGTTAAACACCACGATAACGTTATGACAGATATGACCAGCATCAATTAACAGTTTATGTTAAAGCTAGATTTTTTAATAACATTAAATGATGTGTTGTGCATGTGCCATAAAAAACACAGGGCGGTGGTATGGTTAAAGTGTTTCCCAAAATAAAAAACAGAATTCGAATAAACCCTCTCATAGGAAGTTCCAGCATCCTGTCCTCTCTCCACTTAAGACATTTTCATTGCCGTCTTCCTTCTTCTTCACCCTCAGAAGTTTGTTTTCTTCTGATTTCGTGCGAGCCGTATGGAGCCACATGATACACATGATATGATCACACATGGGCTCAATCGAGCACAACACAGACTTTTACAATTGCATTCCATATTGCTTCATGTTTTATTGCTAATAGTAGAGATTACAGTAACTGATTCTTAAGCTAATGGCTATTAGTGCAAAATACTTCATCCAAAATGTAATAATGTTTAGAAAATAGTCAAATAATCCCAAACTCATGGGCAGAGGTAATGAGTACCTGTGTATGAAACCACACTCACAGACTGCGGTACAATCTCTTCACAGAAACTGAGGCTGAGAGAAGCAGCTCCCTTCCTTTAATGGATCCCTCTTGCCCCCTAATGACTGACCTACGTCATTGCGCGCTGGCAAGTCCTCATCCTCATAGCTGGGGTAGCGCTCTTTCCTGTCCAGCAGAAGGTAATAGATCATCTTCTCCTGGTTTTCCCTGAGAGAACGGAGAGAAAGAGGGACACTCATCGGACCAGATGTTATAACTGGGAAAGAATGGCGTAGAAAGGAGCGGTATGTGATCAGAGAAGGTAACCCTTGTATAGGATGTGGCAAGTGACCGCACAGCCACAAGACTTTTTACAGTTTATTCAACTGGTGATTTGTTTATCCCCTGCTTTCGTCTAAAAAGCTCTCTCCCTTCTCATACTACAGTACATATTCAGGAACCAAATCCTCCAAAAAGATGCAGTCCTCAACTGAATACGTCATATCAACAAAACACGCACTTTCTTTGTTTGAACAAATCTGCACATCATTTGAAGCCCTCAGTATCACTTTGTTGTGACAAGGAGCACCTGACAGCACCATGGCTTTGATATTTGTGAGGCTAAATCACACAGCTTCAGTCCATCCACCATCTTCCGTGCTTTAACCCTGTGGCAGTCAGTTGATGACTCAGAACAGGAATTTCACATGACATGACGCAGAGGAAACCGTATCCCCTCTCTGCTTTCGGACATCACTCAAAATGCCTCAATACAGAGGGAAATCAGATGTTTAAACTCATTAGGTACATGACTGAGTAAGCAGAGTATTAGCCCTGAAATAAATACTACATCTGTGCAACTTATAATATGTAATGGTTGGTGACATTGTGAGAAGTGTTACATGTTTTTTATATTTTTGCTCGTGTTCTGTATTAGGTTGTTGTCCAATTTACTGCATTGTTATCGTGGTCTTGTTACATAATTTTTTTTTTTTTTTTTTGCTCCTCTATGAATGTAAATTATATAACCTTTCATTATAGTACAGTTCATTACATCAAGTGTTTCTGTTTTTCCTGTCACTCCAGTATACAATCGATGCACTGTGAAACAATGTCATGTTAAGAGTTGAGAAAAAAATAAATAATACTTACTCTTCGCATTGCAAGTCACGTGTGAGCTTGCCTCTGTCTCGGAAACAACCCAGCGAGTGCATGCTGTCCAACACATCTGGGTCCAGCTCAGTCAGGGACAAGATTCGCTTCACACACACTCGCCTGGGAGGAGGCTGCTCGGGACACGGCTCATTACGACCTCCCCTGGGAGCCACAAACACACACACATACACGTAACGCACAAAGAAACACACATGGATGACACGGATATAGTGTATCGGATCAAATGTGATGCAGTGTCATTTTTTATTAAATTTTATTCGTTAGTCAAGTAAAAAATGGAACCTATACTCACAGATACCAGGCATGTTTCTGGATGGCCTCTAGCTGTAAAGGGTGACAGGGCAGATGGGGCCATTAGTTTCTACAGTCTGTTAACAGCCAGATGGCCACAGAGCTGTGCTGTGTAAACACGTCACACCAGATACTTTTCTTTACATGCACGAGACACCTCATCTCTCCTGAATATTGTGCGTTAAAATCACAATTTGCATTCGTTCTTTAGATTTCAGAAAACAGCGATGATGCGATCCCCCAATGTAAATGCAACTGCGTTTCTAACATGCCAACTATGGCGATGATCAAAACTAAAAATGATTTATATGAACGACGGCAGTCCAATGAAGCTGCTCTCGTCGATGCCCATATATTGGAAAGGAACGATTGAGAGGCAATCCCAGTTCAATGTGGACAATTTAACATGTATCTGCGGGTACGGTCTGCATATGAGACTCCCCGGTGTAGGAGCCTGTCGTGAGTGCAGTCTCATACCGTGAGCCTCTTTTCGGGGTTGACCTCAATCATGCCCTTGAGCAGGGACTGGCAGTCCGGGGGGATGAAGTGGGGCATGTGGAACACCCCGCTCTTCACCTTCTCCAGGAGCTGGCGTAAATTGTCGTGGTCAAACGGCAGGGCGCCCTGTAGGGGAAAAGAGGAGAAAGGGAAGAAAAAATAAAGTTGACTTGAAAAGGGGGAAGCAATGAGTGCATTTTCAAAGAGGACCCAACTGTAAAAGACTTACCACCAGTAGAGCGAAAAGGATGACCCCACAGCTCCAAACATCTGCTCTCCGCCCGTCATATTTCTCCCCCTGCCCAACACACAACACTGACTAAATGAGCCACATTTATTGATTTAATTCACTGAGATAATATCAGCTCGTTAAAGACTTTTCCAAGAAATCTCAGTCAAGAGAAACACTGTAATCCAGTTATAATCCAGCGTTAAGTCAAACTCAGTCCAAAACAAGGTGAAACCATCATCATCAACACAACTGGATAATACTCTTGTGTGCCGTTAAGAATCACTTGTACTAAAAAATGTGACTTTTTAAAAACAATCCAAGTGACACAGTCTGTATTCCATTAGTTTTTAATTAGTTAGTTAGTCTTTGTGTTGAGCTCATGTAACGATGCATTTGCTACAGAATTAATAATTAACTTAAGGTCTCAAAAATATGCTGTTTTTTAGGTTCATACTTGTATTTTGTGTTTGTACTAGAACATGTTTACATGATTTAACACATTATTTTTCTAATACTGTGTGTCTGAATATGCCTGTATGGCTGTACTGTACTGCTCTGATTGGTCAGACACACAGAAGTCCTGACGGCTCGTTTAAAGACACCGTTTCTGAATGCGTGCTGTGCGCATTTCTCTGGGGATTGAGCATTTTGATGATTTGACAGTATTTATACAGCACCTCGACCTGCTTTATGATCAAAGTCATTATCAATCAAGGTTATAATCATAGTCCTTTATATTTCAGGAACCAACATTTGAGAAACACTCACCCGTATGACTTCAGGGCAAGCATAATGTGGTGATCTAAAATGAAAGAAATGTGTGTCACAAGCAACATTACCATGGTCACAATAAATGAAGAATACATTATGTAATATGCATAGATTTACATTGTTCCTGAAATACAAAATATGACCCTTTTTTTATGTGCGCACACACTTGGTACTCACCCACAGCTGGTCTCTAACAGACTGTCTCCCACCTGTAGGGAGGCCATGCCGAAGTCAGCGATGCGGATGTTGTTCTTTTCATCCAGGAGCAAGTTCTCGGGCTTCAGGTCTCTGTGACTGCACAAATACAAAAAAGGTACTATGTGTCTTCTAGTGCTGATGTGGCATTTCAGCTTGACTGTGACTGCATGATAAAGTGGCTTTAATATTGGTTCATTCTACACAACCACTGATTTATTACTTGATACACAAAAAGTCTAAAAGAAATGTAAAGATAAGTACCTGCAAACATCAAAGCAGTATTAAGGATGATGTTTAAAGTGTAATTCCCATGGTCTTTTTTGGCAATTACATACATCAACTAAGCCATCGAGACAGTTTTTTTCGTGTAACAACTATTACATGGCTAACATTGATTAGCTCGGGGCAGTACGGTGAAGGCATTAAAACAGATTTTCTAACCACGGAATTACACTTAAATATATATATTTTCATGTTTCTGAGTGAAGGCAGCTTCTGACTTCTCACATCAAGTGACACGTCAAATTGGCATTGACTCTTCGTTGTTTAAAGAGTTTCATTTTAAAAACCACTGCTCTCCGCAGAAAACCAACCAGATGGAATGACTGTGGCAGAAATCCAAAGCGGAGATGATCTGCCTGAAGAACTTCCTGGCCTCTTTCGGAGTCAGCCGGCCCTTCTTTACCAGGTAGTCAAACAACTCTCCTCCCGACACGTGCTCCAACACCAGGTATCTGTCGACACACGGGGACAGCAGTGTGATTTAAAACTTTCATCTCTGAGAAACAGGAGGAGGGACAAAAAACAACAACGTCTAAATCTAACCTCAGAGACTCTTAATCTGTTAGATACCATCAATTTATGATGTTGGATTCCAGGACCGCAATATTGAGATGAAATCTTGCCATTTATCTTTTTTTACGTACTCACTTCCAGCCAACCTGCCTGTCTACTCACACAGCTGTTTCATATCAGTGTTAAAGCAGTTTGGAGTGTATTATTTGCCTCAAGATGTAGATCAAATATGTTCAGAATAATTGTAGCAGATGAAGAAAAAAGTGAGAATTAGCGTAGATATATAAATAGTTCTTAGAGTAATATTTAAACCCATCCCGCTCCAGGCTCAGCATTTAGCAACCCTCAACAAAAAGCGAGCAGGCTGCGCTGAAAACGAGTCGAGAGGCTCTTTTGGAAGCAGAGGAAACTCACAGGTATTTGTTATTCTCGTAAACATCATGCAGCTTCAACACATGCGGATGTTCGATCAGTTTCAGAATGGCAATCTCCCTCTCAACCTGGTTAGAGTGAAGAGGAAAGAAAAAGAGAGAGGAAGATACTGAAGCAGACGCCACACTTGCATTTCTGAAGCAACAGAACAGAGGTTAATCAGAAAAAAGAAGTGAAACAGAGAATATGGATGCGCTCGTGTGCGGCACAGCACATCTGGCTAAATATAAAAATTAACATTACAGCATCATAATGTACCTTCATCAGGACTGACTCAGACAGCTTCTCTCTGTTGACTATTTTGATCGCTACCTTCTGACCCGTGATACAATGGACCCCGAGCTTGACCAGTCCTGAAAGACACACAATGAGAGAGATGAGGAGAGGAAAGGATGTGAGACAGACGGCAGACATTTCTACGATTTAAATTGGGCGTACTCACCTGTCTGTCCCTTCCCCAGTGTTTTTTCCAGTCGGTAGGGCCCAACATATTGAGCTGACTGACTTAGAGACAGTTCCTTACTCATGCTGCTCTTGAGGCTGATACACTACTACTACACAGTGGTTATTGCAATCACTGTGATATTATTATACAGCTTATACTGTGGGATACAAGATGGTGCTCAACTTGCGAAGAAGGGCTGCCTCTTATTTCAGTGATAATAACACTGCTACTCAGAAGTTACTGGGCTGAACGTGTAAAACAAAAACAAATGCAACATCTGGATGATAAATGAACACTCTTCATCTAAACCAGGTTAATACACGCAGCTAAATATATTCTGAAACACGGTTAACATGTATAACGTTGATATTCAACAAAAACCAGAATAAAGCAAGAGAAACTGAGGTGACAGTGAGTTACTACAGGCTGTTTTATGCGTTAAATACTGACCACTGCCCTAAAGATAAAACATGACAAGGTAGGAAAGTGCTTATTTGAATCACTTACATGTATTACGGTAACTATACATGACGGTTAATAAGAAAATGATCGCAGGAGGAACGCAATAACGTTTTTATCCACGTCTGCTGCAAAGATTTATACCCTTTAGCGGGGTGAGGGTACCGACACAACGTCAAATACGTCAAATGGATGTTGGCAACTGAAAATTAAATCAGTTTTATCGTCTCTGTCAGGCCTGTTTTACAGGTGCAACAACATGCTATTTTAGCCTCGCCGCCGCTCTCCCACACAGCAGCGAGGCTAGCTTTAGCTTCAGACCAACGGACCAACGGCCGTCTCGCTCGCACCGCCTGTCAAAAGAACCGACACCTCCTGAAGTTTCTAGGCAACGCCAAACGGTTAGATTGATCACAGTGCCGCCGCATCCTCACAATACCTCGAGGTGAAACGCGTATTCCTAGCAAAACAACCATCTTTTAGCGTAGTCCTCCCCCTCCCTGCCTCTCCCCGTCTCTCCCTCTCTACATCCCGAATCACAGCATCTTCTCCTCTCTCCTTTGGCGTGTCCTCCTCCCTCACTGGCAGGTAAAAAACACACACGGATGTCCGCAGATCAACCCGCACTATTATTATCGACGGCCGTATCGCCCCTCCTCACTTCTGATAATAGTTCACGCAGGGTAAAGGCCCCCCCTGTATTATACTCCCTTCGGTTTTCTTGCCGTAAATCGATATTTTCTCTCTCCTCTTCCTTCCTTCGTCTCACTCGCATCAGCATCCGGGTCCCCACTCCCTCTCTCCATCCACTCTCCTCCTCCTCCTCCTCCTCCTCCTGATCATCTTCCTCAGTATCTCTGCATTCACCTCAGCACTGTGGCCACACCGTGGGCCCCGTGAGCTGCGCGGACACCTCCCTCACCGTTATTATATGAAAGGCATGTGTAAACATCGCCAGAGGCAGCGGATGGGACGCTGATTGTTGGGGGGATGCTGCCTGGGTGCTTTGGACCATTTCGACCAAGACATTTTGAGGGCCGGTTCAGAGCCGGTGCCCAATCTTGAACCGGCTCTCGGCCAGGAACACTGGTTCCAGAGCGGCACCAACTCTTTGCTGGTGTAGAACCGGCACCGCACCTTTGAGATTATAGAATTTGTGTATTTTATTGTTGATTTTTGTTCAAAATGAACAGCTTTTCTTTAGAGACATGTCTTCTTTAGTAGCCTATGTCAAACAGAGTAACGCAGTTTAAGTTAATTTATAAAAAAAAAAAAGTTTATTCACAGTTATGCAAAATAATTATACACGGTGCCTTTCAGAAAATCAAAGAAGAATTACTTTATTAGCCCCGCGAATGGGGGAATTCAATTTTCACTCTATAATTTTTTCATTTTACACACACAGGCCCGAAATACACACACAGGACCTATATACATGCAACCAATGGAGAGATATTAGAGCGAGGGGGCTGCCAGTGACCGGTGCCCTGAGCAGTGCCTTGCTCAACAGCACCTCAGCAGTGCCCAAGAGATGAACTGGCACCTCTCTAGCCACCAGTCCACACAGGGACTCGAACCACAACCCTCCAGTTCCCAGCCCAGTCACCTATGGACTGAGCTACTACTGCCAAGAAATATTAACAACTCGTCAAACATGAAAATGTACATGTCTGTTGTAGTGGCAGTTTTCATTGAACACAGCTGCAGTCATTTGATTCTGACGTCTGTAAAGACATGAATCATAAAGACGTAAATGGATCATTCATTTTAACTGCAATGTGATCAATTGCAGGTAGTCTGAGAATGTTCCCAAGTTGAACAGTGAACCAGCACTAGAACTAGGACTCCCAGTTGTAGTGCTGGGCTTTGGGTTGGTCAAAAAGGAGTATGATACCCCAGAATCACTAGAATCACTGGTGTTGTGTCCCCAGGGGCGATCCTGGAGTGTGATGGGGCCCTAGGCCGAAATTCACAGGGGGCCCCTCGGACCAGCGTTCATCACCATTTTGTTATAAATGAGCTGACACCAACAAAAAAATGTGAATTGTAAAATATATATATATTTCAGAAGTGCACATTTTTCTATTTTTTCTATAGCCATTTTATAAGATGACCATTTGTTTTTATGTAAAATCTTAATGTTAAAAATTAACTTTTAATACATTTACTAGGGTAAAAATGCAATTATTTCTACATATCATCTGATGGAGTAGAAGTACGAAGTATAATAAAATGGAAACATTATCTCAAAACTGTAATACTGAAATACATGCACCTATTACTTTTAATGAATAATAGCAGGCCCATGTTAAATACTCAAAATGAATGAAGGCTGGATTCAGCCGCTTCAGTTTCAGGGTCCTGGTATTGTGCATGCTGGCTTACTGTCACTCTGTCACAGCTTACTGGGACACTTGAATAGAAAGGAGCCATCGTTAAGGTAATTGGTAACACCTGCGCTTTTCCTTTTTATGACAAGTCCAAATGTTTGCTGGGAAGCATTATTGTACTGGAGCACATTATCAGGGGTTCATATAAACAATCACATATTTTTGCGTCACCTTCTACGTACATTTCAGCTCCATTTTAGGTAATATCATTTGAAATGTGTGTTTTATGACACATGATGATAACATCAGTGCAGCCATAAACAATGGGACGTTTAAACCTCACTGAAACCCACACTTAAAGCCATCATCCATCACACTGAAAAGACATGGGGGCTTATTTAAATGAAACATGCAGAGATTAGTTTTATATATATATTTAAAAAAAAAGACTAAGTAGGACATTTGAATGTATCAGCTGTAAAGTGCCTTGAAAAATCTCTAAAATCTCAATTTGAAATGTTGTGTGTGGGCAGATAATTCCCCAAAGCCCATCTTCATCTGTGCCTAGCTGGTTGGTTTACACGCAGCAGCCAGAAGGATTTGTCTCCAACCATGGAGCAGAAATAGAACTGGAAACATACTCATCCTACCGTTTTCTGGTTCATTCTGATGAGATATACGTGGTCTGTTTGAAATAAAAGAATTAAGCCAATAAGGGAGTCCAAGAAGCAAAGCCGGGGGAAGAAAAAGTAGGACAAAACGTCTCAGTCTGCAGGTGTTTTGAGGACAAAATTAAGTTTACCTCCTCCATAAACCTGCAAACATACATAAACACCTAATTTTTCTTTCGCAATTTAAATGTCTGACACCCAACTTCTCTCCTTCATGTGAATTCTGTCTCTCCAGAACTTGATCCTGAGCCCTTCCCTCAGCTGACAGCACCAGGATCTACTCTGTTCTCTAGAATTATAGAGGAGGTTATTCGTATGTGCGTAAATCTTTTGGGCTCCTTTTCCTCCCGTCTCTACTTAAAAACAAGGAAAAAAACAACTTTACTTCCAGGTCCTTTCTCCACTCCACATCGCAAAAGGCTCAAAAAACGAAAAGTGACATTAGACCGCTCAGAGCAGGTACTAATGTGAGGATTAAGCAGAGATTAACAAGCTCTTCTTAATTCCATTAAGGGTAGCTGTGCTTTGTAGAAGCCAATGGTTTGGGAGAGATTTCAACAGTCGGCACTTCTACTAGTTTAAGAACATAACACAAATGGCTGACACAATAACATCTGTGATTACCAAAGAAAAACAATGTGCTGTGTGTAGTAAATGGACAGGCTTTATATTTATTGTATTTTTATGCATACAAATGTTACAGTGCATAAGTTATCCATGTTATAGTAGAGTCCATAATGGAGTTACAACATTTCTGAAAAATGCTCAGTACCAGCAACCTCCTCTTCAGTTTTTCAGATGGTTCGGTCCAGTGCATTGAGCGGGGAAGGGAATGCTGGAAAAGTGGAGGACTTTGATAAAGTGAAGCTGTGATTAAGAAAAAATTAAAGAAGATGAGAAATGTTATGAGACTGCAATATCATAGGTAGAATATGATATAATACAATAACAAAATCATCCAAATACAATGTGATTCAATTTCTATCAAATCAAACATGGAAAACAGGAACATACTGTAAATGGAGCAGTTTAATCATTTTCAGAATATCCATTTGTTGATTCAACATGCAATTTTTCTTTTTTCTCATTTTCTTTTATGACCTGAAATTCCAGAGTTGTACCATATACTCTTTGTTTCCTTTTCTCCTTTAATTTTCCCTTTCCTTTTTAATTTAAGTCAAATCCTAGTTCAAATTATTCTCCATAAGCTTCGTGATTCGTCTCCTAATGAACTCGCTGTGGCATTCTTATGGTTATCTGCTTGTGAAATTAGTAAAAGTATGTGATAAAAAGGCAAGAAAAGCATGGAAAAATCCAAAGAAAGAAGTAACACCCCAGTATCAACTAACAGTGTCTGTCTGATTAACTGTTTTGTGGATTTGAAAGAGTGTAACAGTACTAACAAGCGCTGATCATCTGTTTTATGGTCAATTTTTGACTCTTTATTTATAAAAAAAAACAATTCAAAAGTAATTTCTGTGAACTTACATTTTAATAAGATGTACTTCCTTGAGTATCATGATCCCTCAGACAGGGTTTTTATACAGGCCTGGAAGGCATCTATCAGATCTTTACAGGCATCTGCTCCTTTCTCTCTGACACTGAAACAAAAAGCTGGATTTACAAAACACAATAACCACTCTCTGCACATGCAGCTCTGTGGCATATAACAGGGTTTCAGGGTTTCAAGAGGACACATCATGGTCATTTTCAAGTTCATACTTGTACTTTGACTTTCTACTAGAACATGTTTGCTGTCTGTAAATAATAATAATATTAGCACCTGCCTTTTTAAGCCACCTCAAAAAAAAAAACAAGTCTGTTCTGATTGGTCAGTGTTTACAGGTCTTACGCATCTGCGTTTACTGCGACTCTCCGGCAGACGGAGCCAGATTGCAGCCGGGGAATGAATAACATAACTGTAGCGGCACTTTATACCTATATATAGTACAGTTGTGACATCAGAACCTTACAGAAGTCCAGACTACTCGTTTAAAGGCACAATTTCTGAATACAGGCTGTGTGCATTTCTCTGTGGATGGAGTGTTATGATTTTTCACAGTATTTTTATAGCACCTAAGCTTGCTTTACAATCAAAAATAAATGGAGATCTCACTTTTTACAATATGGGACCTTTAAAATTGTGCAAATTACATGGTCTATATATGGAGAGAAAATAAATGAACACATTACAGTAGAAGTCACCTGAAACTGTGTGGAGGACATAAATAATATCTCTATATTTAGTCTACATGTGCATCAAAGGGAATATCACAGTATAGCCTGATGATAAAGCACTTCAAGTCAAATCCCCCACAGCTGCTTTTATCTGCATTTGTTGAAGAAAAACATTGCATAATCTGTGCAGCAGCTTCAACTAATACTAATCACAGCTGCACGTGGACACGCACCAAACGTCTGTCGCTTCTTCGTGTAACAAGAACCAGCGGCCTGGAATGCGGCGGTCCTCTGCAATAGGTCATACATGTGGATGTCTATTTTAAACCTTAAGTCTATTTGTGCTTCTCAAGACATTTATGTTACTGTAAGGGCACCTTGAACATGTCATTACACTCACTCCTAGAGTGGATTCACTGAAAGTTGTGAACATTAACTCTAATTATATGTAATGATCATCAAGCAGCAGGCACTTGTACAAGTTGAGCCCAGATGAGAAATTAATATGAATACACTGGAGGTCTCGCATAGAAGTCAGTGAGTGATGACTGAGAATGGCCACATGGATGTACTAATAGAAAGTGACCAGTGTTTAGTTGGAACCCAAACACAGTTAATGAATCTTCCTTGAGGGCACACAGTTATATAAAGACACTTCTTTCTGACATTTACACTCTCCAAAGACTGTCACACTGGCTGAAGAAAATTGAATCTATGTATATTTGTATCATTTTAAGCATGATTCCTATCAGAACTCACCATTTGTCAACATCCTCTTTGATCACCTGGCATGGTGCTGGTATTGCTTCATTAGAGTCTGGCATTTTGACAGAGAGGAGCTGGAGTTTGTGGTGGTGGGTTGCTGCGAGAGTTAAAGTCAAGTGTGGTTACATATTGGTTACAGAGATGGAGGGAGGGAATGGGGGAGGGAGGGGGGAGAGGAGGCATGTCAGTGATGTGATGAGTGAGTTCTGTCGTTGCTCCTTCCTCTTAGTTTACCTTTGTCTCTGATTTTCTTTCCCATTTATGGACATCAACCTATAAAATAGGTGTTCTTAAATGCTTTCATTCCTGTCCTTTGTTTGAGCGTCTTTCTAATGAATATGCAGATAGCTGACCTTTTGAGTCAAGCATTATGCATTACAAAGACCTCATAATGCATCTAAAATACTCACAGGGGAGGTCCTTGACTGAAAAGAGATTGAGAAGCCTCACTTTGTTTTCAACGGCTTTGTTGGCTCAAGAGGTTGAGAGTTGTAGCATTAGTTTCGACAGTAAAATGTCAAATTTGCATCGAACGTGAACAGTAGTTTAAAAAGTTAGAAATGGTGCAACTAATAGTCTGAAAATAATCCAATTTTGAGGCTTTTAAAGATGAATATAAAAACACATGTGGGTAGTATTATTGAGGTTAAGCCCTACAGGAACACAAGAGTAACTCTAAAGGTCACAGATTTTATTTACATGCACAAAGCTAATTACTGAAGACAAAAAGTGTTACATTTGAGCAACATTTAAATATTAAGTACATTTGAGACTAAAATAATGAATATTTAATTAAAGAAGGAAATGACAGCAAATCAGAACAATAACAACTTGTATAATAAACAATTTAATTCATGCATTGTGACATAATGATATGCCACTGCATCAATTAATTCTCATTTAAAATGACACAGGGAAAAAAGTGAATGAAGAGATGTTAATGTGTTTCAATATTTTCATCAAGGCACCAGACTCTACAGGACAAAACATGGTACAACATAAAACATGATATATTCCGTCTCCCATGCAAATATGACAGTAGTTTAAAAAGTGCTCAAGTAAATGGATAAAATGTGTTTACAGAATTTTTGTTACAGAATTTCACTTTACCACTAGAGGGCAACCAACACTCATATACACAATGTATAACTGGACAGATGGGCCTCCAGGGGCTGTGCATCATTACCTGTAAACAAAAGAGATCACATTTTCATTACAGCAGTATTACCTAGTGTAGATGCCTGTTTGTGTACTGTAATATTTTTGTCTAATATCTTATTATCACACTGTGTGCAATTGAAGATTGTGACTATAGTTTGTATGATGGTAAAGCAAATTGCAGTGTGTCAGAAACCCCCCCCCCCCCCCCCCCCCCCTGGTCATAATATGAAACATGAGCATGAGCAAAAGCATCTCTCTTGTCTCAGCTGCCAGTTTCCCCCTCCTTTCTAATGACCATAAAATCCAGTGTGCCATCTGCTGGGGTACAAATCAAGTGCACATACGGTCTGGCAAGCAGGTTCTCCAAATATTAAAATGAGTACAAAAAGGCCTAAACAAGGTCTTGGTATATTTGGGAATGTTGGCGAGAAAATACCCCCAATTTGCATGCCACTGATTACAGGCAAGCCGCAGCCCATTAAGGCATCCGTCTTGGAGGCAGGAAGTGCTACCGTCTCTCAGAACAGGCTGCACAATTCGGGTGTGAATTTGCAAAGCGACCGCTGAAGGCCTATATATAAATCTGGTTATCACTGGAAATATTTTTTGCACTCGAATGCGTCTCAGCCAATCGCGGCATTCAGGACAAACAGCTGACTTGTTTTTTTTTTTGTTCGTGCAAAATGGAGTCTGCATTAACATTTAGCCTCTCAATATGATGAAAATCTGGAAAAGCATGCAGGGCTGCTTGGCAGACTGAGGGCCCCGGTGAATGGAGGTCACCGCAGACACTTGAGTGAGACTCCGCGGTGAGACAAGAGAGGGGGAGAGGGAGGACCGACAGCGGCCAGCCGCCTTCAAAAATGGCGTCTCCGGAGGAAAATGACTAAAAATATTAAAACGCGGCCTGTTTTCTTTTACACTTCCTCGTTCGGTATTTATGCTCATTCGTGCTCTGGTCGTATTTAAACCCGGTGAGGGCAAAGTCGTCGTCGCTTTTACTTGAATGGCCGCAGAAAGCACGGGAGCATTTGGGGAAATAAAGGCAGCCCTGTTTTATTTTGATGCGTCGTTACTGACAGCTAGCATCTGCTGCTAGCCCCACAGCTCTGCTCCTGAGAGGGGGTGGGAACCATTTGCATTGAAAGGAGAGAAAAAAAGATTTTGAAATTGGGGATTTCTTTTGCTCGTCTATGGGGGAGTGATTGCTACCAACGTGGCTCCGTCGATTGCAATCTTTTTCTGGCGAGCTAGCATCCGTAGCAGAGACTAGCCTCTGAAGAAAGGGGAGGAGAGACGGTGGAAAAAAAGGACGCATTCAAATCAAATGTTTATCAGCAATTCAGTGCCATCAACCGGGACAGATATCCGCGGCATCTTCATCATGAACGTGACCGATTGTGGACTGTGGAAATGATAAATGTGAAAGGAAAAGGAGAAAGGCTGGCTTTTTTTGGAGGTGGTTGGATTATAACCCCGTAGACCCCCCTCTTCTTTTTTCATCCAGCTTTCTCCTCCTCCCCTCCATTTCTCTTTCAATATGCTGTTTTCCACTCCTGAGGACTTGCTTATGAAACCGGGGAAAATAGCCTGAAAACCGAGAACGGGAAAGACTGGATTTTTTTTTTTTTTTGGCTCTGCGACGTTCTCGTTGCTTTCGTCCTCATCGCACACATTGTACACCACCATCATAAATGGATAGAAATTACCCGGGAACAGGATTTGGTGATTTGGGCGCAGGAGCAGGATGGAGTTACGAGAGATCGGCAAAAGCAAGGTATGCATTGGATTTTAGACAATGTGCATGCATCACTTGGTACTTTTGCAGGGCACGGTGTGGCCCATGTAAACAAATTGTCGCCATTTGGGTTCATATGTACGGTGCCATGCCTTTGCCATTATGTGCGGTTGCATTGTCATCCAAACAGTTGCATAGTAATAATATTATAGACAGGAATAGAGCAGTGTGCGTGTCGTGGGGGTGGTGGGCGGGGTGGAGAAAGGAAAAGGAAAGGTTGAGGATATGAATTGAATGTGATTGACAGACGTGGGTTTTAGGTGGACCTGGCGGGGTTGGAGGTGGGGGTATGTCTGGAGCATCCATAGGAATTATTGTTCCCAGTGTGTGCGTGCAGGCCTGGACACATAGCCCTGATAGACTGAATTCATTGGATTTATAGCAACTGCGAAGAGTGCAGACGCAGCAGCAAACCCCCCTGACAGACATCAACAAGAACTGATGCATATTAACCAGGGGTTTATTTAATGAAACATGTTTGGGTTTTATAAATTCTGATCTTGTAAAAAATATATATTTAAGTGGGGGTGGTGCCAAATAAAATTGAGATTTCTAATGCATTTTTTGCCCAAGCGTGATCTCAGTTAATTATGTTTTTTGCATGGTAAATGTTAATTTGCATAATGAAACTGTGGAATATCCCCACTGCATCAAACTTTCAATTAGATGTTTAAATAAAAAAACAAACCAAACCATGGCCAGGGTGATTTTTTAATTTAATTTTTTTATATCATGATGAAAAACTGCCTCTACTGTGCAACATAGCTCTGTCTTTTAGCCTTTGCGTTAGCCTGCAAAGTAGCGCTATGTTGCATGTTGTTGAGGCCTGCGATCGCAAGCATCATTGCTTATTTAGCTGACTATATTTGAGATATTTTGACCCATAAGTAGCTGCCAAAAAGAGTCCAAAGTCACCAGATTCCTATCGCAATTGATTTTGGGCTAAATAAGCCAGGCTAGTTGCTGGTGTTTGCATGCAGCTTAGCATGCAATTGCGTCGACTTGCACCATCCAGCTGTTATTTACATCAACATATTCAACGGTTACAAACAAATCAATCGTTTGTCTTTTATTATATATTGAGTACATTTCGTTTTTCCACTGTAATTAAATCTGCATGGTTACCAATGTTCTATTTACACGTAAAAAGACTGGCCTTGCCGTTTGGGCCTAGTCTCTGCCTTTCTACCATAGCTGCTGTGCATTGCTGCTAAGCTGCTAGCTGGCTAATTCAGCAGCAAAAATGCTAGCATGTTATCTGGCCAGCTAGGCAGCCACGCATTTCATCTATTCTTTGGAGAGAAGAGTTCTGTAACTGGAATATCCTCAGCATTGAATAAGAAGCTTATTTGATGCATTTATAAATTATGTAATGGTTCATTCTTGTGGGACCATTGTAATAATTGCAAATTACCTTCCCCATTATTTTTGCATGACAGGTTTGACAGATTAGCATCTACTCTTATACACTTTGGTGTAATGCCCAAGTTTGTCATTCTGCTTTAGATGTGAATGGAAGAACCCTTTCCCATTATCTACAAATATAGATCAGACTCATCAGGAATTAAGCGTTTAAACATGCAAGCTACTGTGGAGACGTTACATGTGGAGAGCAAAGTAATGAACAGCCTCCAGTTGACATCTGATGCATGGGTTTTTAATTAAAGAGCAATTTACTTGCATGGCAAGATTTTGTGCATTTTAAAAGTGACCCAAAGCCTAGGCAGTGCGTCCTCACATTTTTGGGAACAGATTAAGTTTATGTAAATGTGATCTTTGAAATTAATGACAATGTCCCCACTCCCCCTTTCTCCGTAGTCTTGTATATGGGAGTTCCAGATCATCCCACCCTGAGTCTGAGCTCCTTCACCGACAAGCCTACGCCACCCCACACCCTCTGCAGGGCTATGCCACCAATCACCACCCAGGGAGCTCTGGCCAAGGCGGGGCTTGGGGAGCAGCTGGACGGAGTTTGGGTAAGATAAATGTCATACCTTCTATGTCACCACCATAAGGGGCCCCAGCAATGAATTATGTCTCTCTGTGCAGGCCCTGATAGATTGTCATTGAGAAATGTGCACATTATACCTTGAATCGAGTTGAAGCCGTAGATGCTAAAGCCTGTAGTCAACGCATTCATTCTCATACAGTTTAACAATAACTTAAGGGTGGTTTTCAGCAACAAATCACACTTGCAACTACTGACATCCTGATTTAAATTCTTTGTACGACAGCAGGCTCGCCAAATAAACTTTGATTAAATCTACATCCTAACATCCGTTCTTTGATATATTTTTTTACTGATTGTGTTATGATTTAATCTTCTTTTCAGCAAGTAGCTGTTAATATCATTATTTATCAATTAATCATTTTCATGGTTCTTTCCTTTTTTCCCAAAAGGTCTGTCTGGGCTCTTTGACACTGGCCTGCACCATGCCAGCCCCTCTGCCCCAGATGCCTCCGTCATGAATCTGATCTCAGCCCTGGAGTCTCGGGGACCCCAGCCTCCACCCTCTGCCTCCTCCCTTCTTTCCCAGTTCCGCACGCCATCCTGGCAGACAGGTGGGGCCGTGTTAGATCTTCCCTCATGTGTTGACATTCAAACAGGCCCAACAGTCAATATGACATTTAAAGAACCGCCCAATGTTTAGCTGCATTATTATTTCGACAGTGTTGCTATTTGAGCATTTTCATCTCATTCATTTTCAACAGTTGGGCATTTTACTGTAATAGTCTTACTCTAGAAAAACACTCTTGCTTTCATTATTTCATATTTTAATGACTGCTTGATGGATACTTAGTAATTTCGTTTTCCTTTTCCTAACAGCGATGCACACACCTGGTCCTCCTGAACTATTCATCTCTGGAGCCCTTCCAGGCTCTGGCTCTTTCCCCTCCTCCTCTGCGCTCTCAGCCTATCAGCATCCGGCATCCTTCTCCAGCCGCTCTTTCCCTACAGCCTCCCTTTCCCTCCAGGACACGCCCACGTTTAGTCCCACATCCAATGGCCTGCTCTCCCCACATGACCCCCTACTACACATCAAGGCCCCTTCCCAGTCTAGCCTGGGTTTTGATAGACTCCTGTCCTCTCAGGGTGCTGCAGCAGCTGCCTATAGGGGCAGCCAGGATCCCACGAGTGCTTCATCAGCTCAGGCGTCCTCTGCCAGGCACCTGCAGTCACACCAATTCAACCTATTGTCATCACAGCTCCAGGACCAGTCGTCCCAGCTGTACAATGCATCAGTCTTTTCCTCAGCCCAGCCTCAGCCCCAGTCCCAATCCCAGTCCAATTCGGCTCAGGAACGGGCTGTTCCCCGGCAGGACAGCGTTATCAAGCACTACCAGCGGCCCACGCCAGCTCAGTCGCAGCTCTCATCCTCTGCCGCCCACTCCCTTCAGCACTACCTCAGCTGTGGAGGGGCAGGGTACCAACAAATTGCCACCCACCACAGGCACGCTGGCCTTTCCTGCAGTCCACTGGGTGACCAGAGCCCCTCATCTGACCACAAGCCCCCCTCTCGCACTGAGCAGTATCGACCAATCATCCAGCCTCCCTATTCCTCCTCCTCCTCCTCCTCGTCTTCTTCCTCAGCTGGGAAAGGAACCAAAAGCAGCTCCAGCAGCGGCTATTCTTCTGCCAGTTCAGCATCATCCTCAAGAACTCCCCACACACCCCCTTCTGCATCCTCTACCTCCTCTTCTTCTTCCTCGTCTTCTGCCACCTCCGGGGCTCATCCTTCCAACTCAATCCCCACCTCCAGCTCCAGTGCAGCCCCTTCCAGGCAGCAGCCGCCTCCTCAACCAGCTCCTCCTCCCCCAGCCCCGCAGCAGCAGCAGCCCCCTGCCACCTCCACATCAGCCCCCCAGTCTCTCCCAAAATCCTGCCTCTCAGGCTATGGTTCTCCTGTGCCCCCAGTGAAGACCCCGACCTCTGCTCTTACTGGTCAGACCCCACCCCAACAACAGACACAGTCATATTCCCCTAATCAGCCCCCTCCTTCCCACCTGGCTCAGTCCTACGGAGGCTTCAGTTCACCACAAGCCCAAGACCTGAGCTCAGGTACGGGTGGGAAAGGCTATGGGAGTTTAGGCGGGCGAAGCCAATCTTACCCCACTGATATATATGGAGCAGACTCTGCTTACGGATCACTTCCATCTTCTTTGGGTGGAGCTGGAAGCCCATCACTAGGCTATGGCGCCCCCGGTCACTCCCCTGCCCTTTTAAGGTCAAGTGGTTCATCAGGCAGTGGAGCATCTGGCGGAGGAAGCAGTAGCGGCACAGGAAACGGGAATTCTGGGTCAGGAGGAGGAGCGGGAAATAGTATGACCAATGAGAGAGGTGGAGGTGGTAGTGGCGGGGGGTCTTATCATATTCCAGACTCCAGCCCCTCTCCATCAGGCAACTCGGGCATCATCCGTCCAGGGTTGCACTCCCCGGTGCCCACCTGCCCCACGCAATCTCCAGGAGGTTCAGGCTCGAACAAATACATCTCCTCCGTTCTCTCCCCCACCTTCCTAGCCTCCCCACAGGGCTACCCTGACACCAGAGGCCCCAGCTCCCAATCTCAGTCTTATCATTCCACCTCCTCCAAAACAAAGGACACTTCCATGCTAGGAGTGGGCTCACAGAGATCCCAAGAGGAAGTAGATGATGACGATGAGTTCCTGATCCAGCACCTGCTTCAAGCCCAAGCAAGTCCCACCCCCCAGGCTGCTCATCACCATCCTCAACAACAACAACAACCCCAACAGACATCCCAACAAACACAGCCTCAGCCCCAGTCAGTACCCTCAACCACTGATTCAGGCAAAGGGCTGAGCTATGACATGGGTAAGAGCTCTGAGGAGAGGTACCACCCCCAGAGTGTCATACGTACCCACAGTGCCACATCTACTGGTAATGCAGGTTCCGGAGGGTCTATCTCAGGGCTGGAAAACCAGCTGGAGATGTCACTAAAGAAACAACAGCAACAACATCAACAACAACACCATCATCAACAGCAACAGCAACAACAGCAGCAGCAAAGGAATGAGAGGTCTGTTGGAAGCAGCAGGAGCAGTGGAGGGAGAGGCAGCGCTGAACAAGTGCACTCCCATCTCCATCACCATGACAACCTGGGCTCGGTAGTCCACTACGGACGAGGCGATCCGTACAGTCAACACTCCCTCGCTCCCCAACACTCCTCACATGGTCAGCATGTGCCCTCGCACTCACAGATACCGTCCCACACCCAAATGGAGCTCCAAAAGAAGCCCCAGGAGCGCACGGAAATCCCTTATCCTCGTAAAACACCGGAGGTCCAGCAGCAGCATCCCCAGTCTCAAGCTGCCGCCTCCCTCATGGACTCTCCCACCGATCAATCCCGTGCGCCCCCGCACCTGCTCCAGTCGGTGCTGTCCCACACCACCCGCAACAAACTGGAGCCTCATCAACAACATCAGCAACAACAGCACCACAAAATGGACTCTCATCGGCAACAGCAGTCCCACCAACCACATCAGCAACACCCAAAAATGGAATCCCTTCCTCAGCATCAACAGCACCATAAAATGGACTCTCATTCCCAACAGCACTCTATCAGCCAACAGCAAGCTGTAATGGAAGGCGCCGGTGGGACGCTGAGCTCAAGTAAACATCAGACTCAGTCTCAGTCCCAAACCACCCAGCTCCAGCTTCAGCTCCAGTCCCAGGCTTTGGAGGTTGCAGCGGCGCACTACAACCATGGGCCCCCTCCACATCAGCACGAGCAGAGCCAGGTTAAACAAAGGTCAGTGGTGTCTTCCTTGGACATGCTGGAGCGCTCCCTTTCTCAGACCTCCAGCACAGATGTAGCCGTGGCAGAGGACAGGCGCGGCGGGGCAGGCAGCGGGGGGAGGGGCGGAGGTAGCGGTGAACGCCACAGACAGCAACAAGAGCAGCAGCAGAGGCAGCACCCTACCCACCATCACTCGCAGCAACACTCAGCCCCCGAACTGCACTCCTTCCTCTCCGAGCCTGACATTGGCTTATCCACCCCTCCTCACATGCACCATCTATCGCAGCACCACCCGCAGCAGCAGCAACAGCAGCACCCCAGCTCTCAACATCAACAGACCCACTCTCACCACCCTCATTCTCAGCAGCAGCCCCAACACCACTCCCAGTCTCAGTCTGACCCACAGCAGCCGCTCTCATCCCAGCTCACCCCTCAGCAGAGCCAGCTGGACCAACAGCGCTCAGAGCAGCACCAGTTTGACACCGTCAGCCCAGTGGAGAAAGCAGATCAAAATCAACAAAGTAACCGCTTTGTACCTTTAACTTCCATTTGCTTCCCAGACTCCCTCCTTCAGGATGAGGACCGCTCCTTTTTCCCAGGAATGGAAGACATGTTTTGCGCCGAGGACTACAAGTCGAGCTGTGCCGGAGGTGCAGGACCAGGACAGGAGGAGATGAATGAAAGCCACGGTGGGCAAGAGGGAATGGATTCCATGAAAGCCGGACAGGGTGGAGGTGGAGCAGGGGGAAGCGGTGGAGCTAGCTATGACATGATGGGTCACCATGGTGGAGATCAGGGTTATGAACCATACTGTCATGGCCTAGAAGAACCCAGCAACAACGCCATGACTCTGGATCTAGACTCCCTTAAATCCCATGAGCTCCCATCCACTGTGAACACTGAACAGTTAGGATTGATACAGTCTCAGGCCCCAGCTATGGGGATGGGCTCCAATACTGCTGCGCCCAACAACCCTGGAGCTAAACTGTCCTCTGGGCCCGGAGGGACCAGCCAAGGAGCCGGTTCAGGAGGCCTCCAATCTCCCATTTTCTGTTCATCTCGTCCCAAGAAGCTCCTCAAGTCCAGCTCTTTCCACCTGTTAAAGGAGCGCCGGGACCCCAACACACTGCCTAAGAAAAGTTACGCTCAAGAATATGAGTTTGAAGATGATGAGGATAAAGCCGACCAGCCTGCCGACATCCGGTTAAATAGCCGGAGGCTCCCGGACCTATTGCCGGACTTGGTGTCCAGCTGCAGAAAGGGAGGAGGAGGAAGTGGCTCTCTCAGCCCTTTAATGGGCGACCTTGACTTTTACCACTCCTCTGGCTACTCCTCTATGGGTTCACACTCTCTTCTGCCTCAGGATGGACCCAAGAAGAGGGGCCGAAAGCCAACTAGACCCAAGAGGGAGGGTCCCCCAAGGCCAAGAGGCAGGCCCCGCATCCGCCCGATGCCTGAGCCCTACACACCACGAGGGATGATGGGGGAGATGGGTGGAACGACGACAACGGCAGGGGCATTCAATGTGGAGGGACGAGGTAGGGGCAGGGGCCGTGGAAGCCGAGGTAGAGGACAAAGGAGGGAAGATATGTACATGGAAATGAGTGGCAAGGAGCAGGATCAAATGCATCACCATCACCTCCAGCAGCAGCAGCAGCAGCTCCATCACCAGCCTCAACAGCAGCTACACGAGCCTATTCCTCCTCTGAAGGTCAGTGGCATTCAGTCTAGAAAAGGCTTTGAAATTGTCATTTAAACACAGGTGTTAAAAGATGTTAAAACAAACACTAGTTTTAAATATAGTGCCTTTGAAAAACATAAATGTATCATGTTATATATATATATATATGCGCCTTTTTTAAAAATAGAAGTGAGAATCCATCAAAGCCTGTAGTTTGTTGTCCATGCATACGCTACTAGTTTAAATGTTCCTTTTATTTAAATGCTTAAAATTAAAAATGTATTCCCATCCTGTTTTCCTAGTTTTTGGAATATACAATTATTACAATGTCACTTTAAATCTTACGGTCCATTTCCTTTTTGTTTTAGATCAAGTTACCAATTGGTACCCTGTCCTCCTCCGATGCCTTGTTGAGGACGGACTCTTTATCTGGCACTGACCCCGCTTTGTCGGATGGCTCGGTAGGTTCCGCTCCCTCACTTGGTTTAAGTCCCGGACCCCCCTGCAGCACCGAAAGCAACAGAAGTCAAGACAAGAACAAGCAGAAAAACCAGATGATGAGTGAAGGAGTGGATGATGAGGGGCTGGAGGAAAGGGTAAGAGCTACATTATT
Source organism: Echiichthys vipera (assembly GCF_963691815.1). NCBI lineage: Eukaryota > Metazoa > Chordata > Actinopteri > Perciformes > Trachinidae > Echiichthys > Echiichthys vipera. Next base: position 13,674,765 of record NC_139843.1, on the reverse strand, counting down.
ATATTTTTTCTAAGTTAGCAGAAAATCCTAAAAAAGTTTAATATAAATAATTTCCAGGTTCACTAGTTTAGTGGTTGTAAGTTTCTTTTCTACCACTTCTAGGGCGATGAGAAGGACTCAGAGTCCAAGGCCGGCTTCGTTGCTTCGTTCTTGGACTTCCTCAAGACAGGGAAGAGACCTCCGGGCTTAGACATCTCACCAGGAATGGAACCTGACAACGGCGAAACCTCACCCTGTAAATCGGGAGGTCTGCGGCCACTGTCTCCCGCGCCTCCTCCTCCACCCCCGCCACCTCCATTCGGGGACAGTGAAGGGAACGGGGGTCTAGCTCTGGGCAACTGTCCCAGCCCCAAGCGCTTGGAAGACGAGCTGAAGAGGAACCTGGAGACCTTGCCTTCGTTCTCCTCCGATGAGGAGGACTCGGTCGGAAAGAACCAGGACCTCCAGAAGAGCATCTCGTCAGCCATCTCCGCTTTGTACGACACGCCTCAGCTGACCTCAAACATCCAGACCCCGCTACCTCCTTCGCCTCCTCAACCTCAAGCCCCCCAGTCCCCTCTTACTCCCTCGCTGCAGCCCCCCACGCTTAGCCCGCAGCCGACCATGCATACCCCTCACGACCTGCCCCTATCCAACGAACCTGATGTCCTCCAGCCAGAAGATGGAGACATGGATGAGAACAAAGAGGAGGAGGAGAATGAGGAGGAGAGGAGCACAGGAGGAGATGAAGAGACTGATATGACAGAGGAGAGAGAGCCACAGCTGGAAACCCTGGGTACCCCCAGTCTTGATGGTAAGGCTGGGCATTTTCTCACATTGATTTTTCTTGAGTTTAATAATTTCCCCCTCAGGCTGAGCTATTGCTGTATTTGCTTGTCTAATAAAATGCCCCATTATGTATCTGTTAAAAAAGTAATTTGATTCATTTCCTGCGGTAAATTGATCTGTAAAATTGACCTTAATCTCTCCCTTCTTCCCTTCCAGCGCCCCTCCCTGAGATTCCTACAGAGCCAGAAACTCCTGAACCACCCTCTGTCCCTCCATCTCCAGCCTCGTCCTGCTCCCCTTCTCACTCCCCCCTCCCTCCCCTCTCTCTCCCCTCACCCCTGCCTCTGCCAGAGGAGCAACAGGAGAATTCCCAGCCTCCAAGCAGCGTCGCTCCCACATCCCCCTCTCCCCCGCCCCCCACGCTGCCTGCCGCTCTCCCTCAGCCCACCACTCCTCCTCCCCCAGCTTCCCCTCCTCCCCCGTCTTCAGATCATAAGGAGTCTCCCATGCCGTCTCCGGAGTCTCCTGCCTCTCCCGAAGAGCCCCCACCTCCTAAGATCACCTCCCTCCACCTCGCCGGGAAGCAAGAAGACGCTGCCATCGCTGGAGAGAGCGAGGAGGATGAGAGCGAAAGTGGGGGAGAAGGCATCTTCAGAGAGAGGGACGAGTTTGTGGTACGGGTGGAAGACATTCGAACTCTGAAGGTATTTATGTGCAAATGTGTGTTGTTTTATTTGTTATTTACAGTTAAAGAGGGTACTTTGTGGTAAAAATGGGGGGGAGTTGCCGGCTTTCTGGTTGAGAGGCATCAATTTTAGCTAATACCAAATCATCACAGGGATATGTAAGTGTCCGTACAGGCTAAAAATAGTGTACGCTAAGATATTTTTAAAGCCAAGGAAAAATATTTTAATGAGAAGAACTTGAATCTTTCAGTTGCCGCCATATTTCCGAATCCTTTCATACTTACGTGTCACTTGTTTGCGCACAGCTGGCACTGCAGACTGGCCGTGAGCCTCCACCCATCTGGAGGGTGCAGAAAGCCCTGCTGCAGAAGTTCAGCCCAGAGATCAAAGATGGACAGAGACAGTTCTGCGCCACAAGCAATGTGAGTTCCCCCCGCCCCCCAAGCCCTCAGTAATCTCACCACAAACTGCAGACACTCACAGCCACAGCTATACCTCCGCACACAATGGAAATAATGTAGTGTAATATATGTATATAGATTTTTTACACATCATATTGTCACATCAGTCAAAATAATGACAATGAAAATTGTGCTGCTGTATAATTTGATCTTAATAATCTGCCCCTTCCACAGTATCTTGGTTACTTTGGAGACGCCAAGAGGAGATATCAGCGGATCTATGTCAAGTTTCTGGAGAACGTCAACAAGAAGGACTATGTCCGAGTCTGTTCTCGGAGACCCTGGCGCAGAGCCGCACCTGCTCTCAGGTAGCAATATTTCCCTCCTGTTCATAACTAATGAAGACTTGCTAGATTTTGTTGGGATAAAATCACATTGCCGCACCTCGAGCCATGCCTGGGAGAAGAGCTCCCAGCTGACAATCGTGGGAGTTGAGCTGAGCCTGAAAGTGAAGCGCTCGGTTTACCAATGGATTTTAGGTTCCAACCCTCACTTGTGGTCACAAACTTTGTGGCTGAAAGGAGTTTCTTTCTGTGTCCTTTCTAAGGACTTTTACCTTTTCTTTAAATGTATATACTGTACATTATCTTCATCTCTAGAATGGTTTCCATTCCTAAAACAACTTCTTTGTGTGTCACAGACGCCAGTCCCTCCCCAGAATGGCTTCCCCTCCTGCCACCCAGGCGCCACCGAGAGTAGAGAAAGAGGAGAGAGTGACTCCGCCGGTCCAGCGTGAACAGAGGGAGAAAACAAGAACCACAACGACAAAAGAACAACGGGAGAAGAGGGAAGCTCCAGCTGCTGTGCCCAAAGCGAAGGAGAAAGAGAGGGAGTCAGAGAAGGAGAAGCGGGTACAACCTCAGCAGGACAAAGTGGAGAAACGTGCCGCAGCAGCAGAACGAGGTAGAGCGAAGGAGGAGAAGAAAGTGATGGAGAGGAAGGAGAAGGAAAAGGCTGAGCGCCCACCCAAGTCCAAGCCAGCCAAAGTGAAGGCGGAGCCACCGCCCAAGAAGAGGAAGAAGTGGCTGAAAGAAATTCCCTCATCATCTGACTCAGACTCATCGGAGGAGGCAGCTAGTGAGAATGAAAGTGAGATACCATTTTGAATCTTTGTGCTCACATTTTTGCCATTAGAAGCCATCGTACTGGAGTAATAAAGCAGTTTGTTTATGTCATGTAAGATGGTAGAAGATGGGTTCAAACTCTGGTTTCTCATCCGTTCAGTGCCAGTAAAAGGTGGAGTGAACAACCGTGCCATGAGGGAGATGTTCAGGAGCTACGTGGAGATGCTGGTCAGCACAGCCCTGGACCCCGACATGATCCAAGCCCTGGAGGACACTGACGGTGAGAACTGCAAACACGGCATGTTCTCTGCAGATTAAATGTCATGCGTTGAAATGAAACTATGATGTTTTCTTCAAGTATCCGTGTGCAGTCAGGCAGGTTGAATTAAACTTTACCACCACGGACAAGTAGCAGCTGCCAAGTTTCCGTTTAAGCCATCCTGCTGGACAAACGGATCTTACAATAGCCAGGGAATCAGTCTGACTTCTATAGCATTACATATTTAGAGTGATCTTTTCATGTTTTTTTGGAGATCCAAATACACAAAATGTGACTGGTGGAAGGGAAGCCCCAGGAATGCTGATAGCCACAAAGAACTGCTTTGAACCTGCCCTCAGTATTAAAATGATTGGCAGCTACATGAATGATGACTAATGAAATTTCCCTTTACCTCGATTGGCCTACCAGATGAGCTGTACCTCCCACCGATGAGGAAGATTGACAGCATCATCAGCGAACAGAAGAGGAGGTTATTGAGGAGAGTCAGCATGAGCTCTCAGCACCAGGTAATCTGTCCTGAATGTACCGCTTCTCTTTAAGACCCTCAGAAATGAAATCATGCAGTCCCGACAATCAATAGATTAATTAGTAGGTCGATAAACGGAGAGTTAAATTACAACTATAATCTACTAATCATTTATCATGCAAAAGTGTCAACAGATTTATTGGTAATGGAAATAATCACAATCTCAAGTACACATATCATTTTTCTCACATTTTTCCAAAGATATCTTGTTGAGTCCCCCCTGCAGCAATTTCTGACTTTTCTTCTGTCTCTCCCCTCACAGGAGGTCCTGCATGCTTACCCCCAGATCATTGTAGACCCCCTGGACTCAGGGGTGGTGAGGGTCCGGCTTAGCGGGGACGCTTACAACCGCAAGACCCTCAACAGAGTCAAAAAGACCCTTCCTAAACCACAGGTAGGTGTATGTGTGAGTGTTTAGAGTGTAAAAATGTGTATGTTTTCAGGTTCATGCTTGTGTTTTGGGTTGCTACTAGAATGTGTTTACTTACTTTAATGGTCTAAAAAACAAATTATTTTGCTCATACTGTCTGTCTCAATATACCTGTGGTCATCTTTTTAGCGCCTGTCTCTTTAAGCCCCCCCTCCTAAAAAAGCTGCTCTGACGAGTCAGTAGAAAGACATGGAAATCTCTAATTTTGCAATATGTGACCTTTTTAATAGCTATTTCCAAGTGTTAAAAGAAACTGCCCACACTTAGACTACCCCATGGTCATTTTATTAAGGTCAAATATTCATACACTATCGGGACCTCTGCAGACCGCAGTAGGAGATGTTTAGCCTATAAGCAGGTGGTTCTTTGTGGTTTCTGGGTAAAACTACAGCATCAACAAAATGAACCATTACCGTAAAAGGCTCGAAATTGACGGATCACTGAAGGCACAGAGGGTAAAACAGTACCAGCTTCCCCTCTAGCACCTGTTACAAGTTTGCAACCTGCTTCACTTCTGCTCTTTCTTACATAGAACTGTAAGAATAACATGTGTTTTCATCTGTTTGTGTTGAAATTGATCCTTACCTCATTTCCTTTCATTTTCTTTGTTTTCTAGGACCTTAAACTGTCATCGGAGACGTATCGGATCTACAGCCTCTTCCACTCCCTGCATCACTATAAATACCACACCTTCTTACAGTGCAAGAAAGAGGTAAGCAAGCACTTATTATTGCATATGCTCTAGTCATGTGGGACAAGTTTACGAATTTTTGTCATTTTGGAGCACGAACTGTGACTTCAAACGTTCTTTAGGCCTGAATAAATTACTAAAACAACTACTAGATAGGTGTAAAAGAAGGTATATTGGCTGTACGGCTGGGTGATGTGGCCAGAATTGTTTGTCCTCATATCGGTAATTTCATATCTATTGATATATGTCACGATATAGCATGTTTTCTAATTCAATAGTCTATATGAAATAACCACACAGTAAAGCTTATGTTGTATGCTCCTGTATGACTGAAATACTTGACAAGTTAAAAGTACTGAGTAGTTTCTCAATTTATTAAGAACTTTAGTGCAAAATGGACTTAACGTGTGAGGATCAGAACGTAAAGCGGCGTCCAAATTACAGAAATATTTCTTTAACGCAGTTCAGCCGCAGGTTTTTCGACATTGCGATAGGAATGATATAGATGAATATATACTACAGACCAAATCCTGGTCCTGGAGAGCTAATACCCTGCATGTTTTAGGTTTCTCCCTGCTCTAACAAAATCGGATTCTAATGATTATCAAACCCCTGACAAGCTACAGCTGATTGATACGAGCAGAGCATCAGAATCCGGCGTGTTGAGAAACCTAAAACATGCAGGGCAGTAGCTCTCCAGGAGCAGGGTTGGCTACCCCTGCTAAAGACACTTTTGTATTGTTTTGACGATATATATCTTTATTGTTTCACCTTCTTCCATACGGTGTGACATGGATGAAGCACTCTATGTAATCCACTGTGTGGTAGTATTACATTTGATATAAAAACCAAAACTGCCATTTTGAAATGATGTTCTCTCGGGTATTTCAGATAACACCGTCGGAGAAGTTTCATTGGATTTTTATTCATCTCGAAAAACCAACATACTGTAACTTTAACTGTAAAGAAAAAAAATCTGATAAAAACACGAACGGATAAATCAATTCTTATTGATTCCATCAAGGAACCAAAAAATAAGTATGCGTTTGAGAGAGCAGGCAGAAACATTGTGCTTAATGTGCTTGTTATTGCCAATTTAGATACAGCAGTTGTGCATGACAAAATCTCCATATGATTTTTTTCACGATTTCGATTCCACTCTTATTCAAGCCCTTATTGAATGATCATCCAGCCCTGATACCAGCTGGCTCTGTGTAGTCTATGACACTGGTTTTGAGACACATGTTTCCGTCCCACTTTTCCAGACCAACTCCATTGAGCAGGCAGCTGAGGACCCGGGCCAAGAGGAAGTGGTGCAGCAGTGCATGGCCAACCAGAGCTGGCTGGACACCCTCTTCAGCTCCTTCATCGAGCTGCTCACGCTCAGCACCAAAGCCTGAGCCGACCACGGATAGAGAGAGAGAGAAAATGGAATTAAAGCAGGAGGGATTTAAAAAAACAAAAAAAACAAAGTGACGGTGCGAAAAAACGGAAAGAGTCGGATCCTACTGTACAGCCCCCTGACCCTCTTCAAATCTCTAAGATGCGAGGATGAATTTTTAAGGCCCTTGACGAACACAAGGGGGTCTGTTCATGTGACCTCGGACACTGGCCTCTGTTCTTTTTCTTGTTGTTGATCACGGACTAAAGAAATGTCTTACTGTGCGAGAAGGGGGGATCCCCACCGGGTCAGGGGTCACCGGCGGGGTCAAGAGGGAATTGACCGTTGGTGAAAAGGGAGCGACGCAACGCGGCAAGGACAAAGAAGAGGAGCCGTCACGCCAAGTCAACGGAGGAGCCACTGACATCTTGTTAACTGTGCGTCATGAAGACTATAGTTCAAAGAGAAACTACTACCACTTAGTTTTTACATAAATTATTTTTTTGAAGACTAACATCAGCTGTTGGCTTTTGAGAAGAGCGGAAGAGGGCGAGAATGCTTTTTAAACTGCGTGTAGAGTGTGCCGTGAGCAGCGTGAACATGGATAGAAACATGAAATGTGTTTATTAAACTCTCTCACTCTCTCTCATCCTGTGCTATGTGAAGGGCAGCACCAGTCAGCTGTGTGATAATATATAAACACATTTTTATTATTTATATGAGGAGGTTTTTAACTTAAACTCTCACAAGCGCCGGGTTGCTGCCCTAACATTTTAAATACCTTTTTTATTTTCCACAGGATCAGTATACAGTCGCAACCCACATATCCAAGCCGTCTTTCCCTCTATACAAACGAACAGACGTCGAGACAGAAATATTGTATCAAATACAGTGGGTGTAAAATACGGAGGAGGAAAAAAAAAGTAGGAAAAGAAAAAAAGAAGAAGAGAATGGGGGAAAAATCTATTTGAAACTTAACATTGTTGTGCTTCAGTTCAATCATCAGTCATGCAGGTGCAAAGAAAAAGAAGTAAACTATCCATTTCCCACGTGGGAAGAAGGAGTATAAATAAGTAATATTTAAAGAGGAAATAGTCATTTCATTTTTATCATTTTGATGTTTGTGCATACTATGACTTATTTTGAAAACAATCTAATTTTCCATAAAAAAGGAAAACAAGGCGTGTAAATATTGTACAGTTCTTGATGAAATTCTTTGTCCTTCTGTACATTAACTCTCCTGTATTTGAGAAACAAATAAAATCTGCAAAGAACAAATGGTCTTTCATTTCCCTACAGTGTGTGGCTTCTTTTACAAAACATTTGAATCAGTCCTCACCTGACCACAAAGAGTTGTTTTGGTTTGGGTTTGAGATGTGGTTATTGTTCCTTCTCAGCAACAAACCCGTGAGATCTGGGAACACGTCTGACGTTAATGTCGTGAATGCCGCGTATGCATCCTGCATCCAACTGTACAGCCTTTTAAGATTAGCTGCACTGCACTAAAGGTGAGAAAAAGTATGTGACTAAGAAAGAAGGAAGCATCTGCGCTCACTTTAAAGTTTAAAGACCCTAATAGCATGAATTGTGACATCACAACTATGGTCCAGTATGCAAACTTAGACAGTTTGGATGTAGAGACTGAAGATTTCCAGCAAATCTGCACCTAATTAGACATTTAAGCCAAGAAGGAGACTTCTCCCACCAGGTAGTTAAACGTTCCCAGATTCTGTATTTTTCAAAGAGGTAGGAGTCAGACTTAACAATCAACACTGTTCCCCTTGAATACACAGACACACACACACACATACACTATTGACAAGCCTGTTTATTTATCTTTTTTGTGTTTTACTGTCACTTGCCTCCTTTTTAAAAACTGTGTTTAGCTATTTTTAACAGTTAAACTTGCTTTTTGTTATTACTGTTTACATAGGCTGTTATTACATTTTGCATCTGTTATTGATGCTTTCATTTACATTCTCCTCTCCTGCTGTTGTGACACTGAAAATGTCCCACTCCGGGACTAATAAAGAATGATTTTATCTTATTAGCTGTGCTTTAAGGATGTCTAACTAGTTAACTGAACTTTTATTTCCTCTAGAAAAACTGTATTAGACACAAACTATTCAAATCAGAGTATTTTTTGGGGTAATATCTTAACATATTTAACAAAGGTGTAAGGGCATTATACAGTATGTCTAAAGGGTCCTCAGAAGTATAGCACTATATGTGTGTGTGCGTGTGAGTGTGTGCCTGTGTGTGTGTGCGTGCGCGTGTGTGTGTGCATGTCTGTGTGTGCATTTTTGCGTGTGCGTGCGTGTGTGTGTGCATGTCTATGTGTGTGTGTGTGTGCGTGTGTGTGTGTGTGTGTGTGTGTTTGACTCCACCCAGCGGTCACGGCTGGTGTGGCGCTCTGACGTCACTATCAGGAAAACGAAACTGAAGCCTCGAGAGTTTCCCGAGAAAGCCGAGAGAAGTGTCAGCAGAGCGGCGAGCAGCCGGACCCCGCACGGCGTTTGCTACTGTCACACCGGGACCGAATGACACCGACCTTCAATTATTTCTCACCACAACAGTTTTCTGACGTTTGAGCCTGAAAACGGCTGCTCGTGAACTCAACACGCACTGACTGAAAGCCCGTCAGCACAGGTAGGAGAGGCAGCCCGGTACATCTGCAGACAGACAGCTGCATCTGCGCCTCACAATATAAAACAACTGCACGCTGTAGTGACACTTCCCACTGTTCAACGGTAACTAAGTACATTTACTTAAGTACTGTAAGTACCTAAGAACAGTTTCTCACTTGTATTTTTCTTGAGTAAGTCCATTTGAATGTACTTATACTCCTTTACCAAAGTTTATTTGGTAACTTTAGTTACTCGTTACTTTACAGATTTAGATTATTAATAGAACATATTGTCAACAAATGCATGAGGATATATTGTTATGATTCACACAGCAGTACATTTAATTTATCAGCTGCAACAAAAGATATTAACATGAATCAGTCCATAATTATAATCCAATTATATAATATTCTGAAAGAGGCGATTCTGCATAATGAGTATTTTTACCTACTTTAAGTATATTTAGTATTTATTTATGTATATTTATTTAAGATTTATGCTCATACTTTGGTACTTTGACTTAAGTTACATTTTGAATGCAGGACTTGGAGGAGTGAGGTATAAGTAAAAGCTCTTCTTCCACCACTGTCAATTTCAGACTTGACACGGCTTCACTTATAATATACAGTATATATATATAAATACTGAGTATTTCCACTTTTATACCCTAGTTAACTTTTACTTTAAACACAACATTACAAACTAGTGTACAAAAATATAAGTATTTGACTCTTTGTAAGGAATGATTGAATACATTATGTGTATTTATTTATATCAGAGTGGACATATTTCTGGTTTTGAGTGCTGCACCACACCTGGCCTCTTCTTTACCTGCTTCCTCTTTCCTGCAGTTCAGAAATTGCCAATATTACAAGATTTTCCCTGCACCACAGAAATCCGGATGTTGCTGCTCAGACACAAAGATTGTGTTGCTTATTATTTATTAAACCTTTTAAGATTTTGTTGGAGTGGGAAAAGACACAAAGAGTAATCCCTTAATCTAAATCTTTCACATGCATTAGAAATATGTTTTCTAAATTTAACAGTTCACGAAAGCATGCAAAGGTTAAGTTGCTTTGTACTTTCTTTACTCCCTTTACTACTATGTGTTGATTGCATTGTTTTACTCCTAACCTGTTTCTAAAATGACTAGAAAGTGCTCCCTACAGGCTAAAAGAATATTTTAAGACCGACTTTCTAATAATTAAAACAATCCTATAAATTATGATGATTAAACATCCAGCTACTTTTATTTAAATACATTATGTTTATCTTTATTTTGCACATATTTTAGAAGAAAAGACAGACATAGAAAATAAATATATACAAAATACATGTGCAGGTGAGTTAGAAACCCACTATGGGCTTTTATATAAACCTCACGTAAAGAAAAGTAAAAAAGATCATTTATGTATTAATTAAAGAATTAATAATTCATCCACCAACATTATTTAGTTTTGATACTTTGTGTTTTTCACGGTTGCGTTCACTGTGAGGTACTCTGGACAGTCATAGCTACAAGACTAAAATACTGATATGTACGAGTTTCTAGATTTTAAATTTAATAGCGTTTAAACATTACAGAACCAACCTTAACTTAAAAGCAGCATCAGAATGTATTCAATAGATGAGCTGGGAATCAAGTTACTGATGGTCAGGGAATCCAGATGGCGCCTGGTGGCACGGTTGACATGACATTTGGTCTTGCTCCTGCAGAAATGCCTCATTCTAAACCACTGCTCGTCCCGTGGCTGCGGACCCAGATTGACAGTGGCAGGTATCACGGTGTCCACTGGACAAACCCGGAGGGAACAGAGTTCTCCATCCCGTGGAAACATGCTCTAAGACAGGACTCCTCCGACACTGACATCCTTATCTTCAAGGTATAGTCACGCACACACACACACACACACACACACACACGCATGAATAACATGTTAAAAAACATCAGTGGCAGTATAGTTTTTAGAAATGTCCCTGGTTTCCCTGTCTGTTCTTTTATAATAAAGCAGATCTAGATGCTATATAAATACTGTAAAAGTATCAAAACTCTCAATCCACAGAGAAATGCACACAGCCCCTGTTTTATTTTAAAATTAAAGAGTGCAAACGTGTTCTAGTAGAAACCCAAAATACAAGTATGAGCCTCTTTAAATATTCCATCATGGATGTTCCTATGTCTCCCTGCCTTCACCCTGTGTCTTCCCTTCAGGCCTGGGCAGAGGTGAGTGGCAATGGCCGGGCTAACGGAGACCCCTCCGTCTGGAAAAGGAACTTCCGCAGCGCCCTCCGAGCCAAAGGCTTCAAACTGGTCTTGGACAACAAGAACGACGCTGCTAACCCCCATAAAGTGTTTCACTGGCCGGCTGAGTCACCGTCAGGAGGTGAGGATCCACCAGAGCGTCCGTAGACAAACGCCATTTTGTCCTTTATTGTAGTAGAAGTTAAAAAAAAGGACTGTTCTCTGTGATGAACTGTATTAAAAATTCAGTGTTCCCCTTCTCTCAGTGGGGCCACATATCCAATCACCTCATCACTCATTACTCATTACTACTCATTACTAACTGTCTTGCATACATTTACGTCCAGATCTATGCTTCTGTGGTTGAGATTTGTCAAGATAATATGCAAATACAGAGCCGATACCATTTGTTAAAGGGGTATTATAATATTTTAGAAGGAATTATTTAAAAAAAAGATAGCATGCTACAGATGTTAACTAAGCTCTTTGCTCTTCCTCTCAAAGCTAACTCTTCTGCTGGGTCACAGGACCAAGATGACCCTGATTTGTTTGAGGATTGTCACCTTCCTACACAAGAAGTAAGTGAAGGATGTAAAATGTGTGTGTGTGTGTGTGTGTGTGTGTGTGTGTGTGTGTGTGTGTGTGTGTGTACGTGTGCGTCTGTCTGTGTGTGTGTGTGCGTGTGCGTGTGCGTGTGTGTGTGTGCGTGTGTGTGTGTGTGTGTGTGTGTGTGTGTACGTGTGCGTCTGTCTGTGTGTGTGTGCGTGTGCGTCTGTGTGTGCGTGTGTGTGTGTGTGTATGTTTGAGCGTGCGTGTGTGTGTGTGTGTAATTATACGACTGCATGCAAACTCATCCTACTGTGTATCTGTGATGTCTTAGAGCCAGGTTATCCAAAGCGTCGATGACTGTCTATATCTTCCAGTAGACCCTGTGTTTTCCGGTAAGGGACTATGTATTATCTCCTCGCATGAATTTGTGCATCGCAGAACGTAAATTGACCTCAATAATCACAGAAATTTTAATTAATTTGACAGCTGTGAATGTGGAATTACTTTTCTGAATATGTCTGAACAAACCGTTATTTTGCAGCAGAATCCTCTGCCAGCCGTGATATCCTCCAGGAGAGTCTGAAGGGACTGAACATTGGCCCTCCAACAGGTAGACTTATCTGCTCATCACCCCCCCCCCCCCCCCCCCCCCCCCCGCTGCTGCAGTGTGAGCAGAAAAACAATCGTATTCAAGGTACTTCCCTAGAAACAATTTTTCAGTTGCTCCAACTTTTACACCGCAGGCTTTGAGTCTCCTCCTGAGCAACAACAGCTCCAAAACCCGGGTGTGATTGGTGGACATGCGTTGCCTGGGCAACAGCAGTATCCAGTGATGTCTGAGGATGCAGTCGGTGAAGCTGGGTTTCCTGAGCAACCGGCACAACCAATGGAGGGAGCTGTGGGAGGGGCCCATGATGGGCAGTTTGCGGAGCAGTTCCTGCACAGAATGACTGAGACTGGAGATAATTTCAGTAAGTTTACGGATGTTTCTTTAAAAAGGAAGCGTACACTCATCAATCACAAAATATTAACATGGAATATTTTCAATGACGCCATTAAAACAATGTTCCCTGTCAATATGAATTATATCAGACGTGATTTGCAACTTGCACAGTTCCTACAGGTGCTTGAAATCCTTGAAAATGCTTGAATTTTAATGTTGTGTCTACAAGGTTTGAAAAGAGCTTGAAGTTTGGATAAGGTGCTTCAAAATGCTGGAAATTGTATCAGTATTGCATTTCTTTCACAACAAATAGCTATAGAATAGAGATTTAATTTCTTATCCTTCTGTGTTACAATTTTACACAATTTTAGGTGTTTATAGCACAATACCATCTCTTTTAATGGGGTAAAAAAAGGTGAAATAATCATTTTCAATATGTATTAGTGGAAATCTGTAATCACAGCCCTAAGGTGCTGAAAAGCTTGAAAGTGGACCTTGAAAGTGCTTGAATTTGACCATGTAAAAGGTGTACGAACCCTGAACTTGAATAACGTGTTTCAAACAGGAACGCGGTTAAGAGTGGAGCTATTAAACGCCTTTTCTCACTCACTTCTCTTTCTGAATCTCTAGAGACTCAATTCAGGATAACGGTGTACTACAGAGGAGTGAGAGTGTCCGAGCAGGTGGTGGAGAATGAAGGTGGAGTCCGCTTAGTCTACAGGTAACATCCAGATAAGGCTTACCTCAAAAGAAACATGTCTGTTCAATATCAGTTTAGCTTCAAACTGGCTGTCACAGTTAAAGGACTAGTTTGATATTTTGGACAAAAAACACAAACATTCACTTCCTTGCTGAGAGTAAGAGAAGGGAAGATTGATTCCAGTCTCGTGTCTGTACGGTAAATATGTAGCTGGAGGCAGGGGCCTATTAGCTTAGCGTAGCAAACAGCTAGCCCAGCGTTGTCTAAAGGTGAAACAAACACACGAGACAGTAGTGAGCTTTAGAGGTTATAGCAGGTCAATTTTGTTACTTTTGAACATAGCCAATCAAGCTGTTTCCCTCAAAACACTTTATGCTAAACTAAGCTAAAACCAGCTAGCTCTGGAGGCTCCAGCTTTATATTTGGCATACAGACATTCTAGTACGTATGTAGCTGGAGAAAGAAAGCAAGTAAGTGTTTTTCCTTAAAGGTTAAACTGTTGCTGTCACACCTGTAAAATGTCATGACTGTAGCCTATTTTGCACCATTGCGACGCTATCGTGGTGACAAAATCTTGTCGTAGACAAACAGACATATAAACTATTCAAAACCTGTAGGTGTTTCCAGGACTAGATCTTGCCATGCTAATAATAATAATAATAATAATAATAATAATAATAATAATAATAATAATAATAAACTTGTTTTGAAAAGCGCTTTTCCACACCAGTTACAAAGTGCTTCACAATGCAATATCAATAGCGAATGCAATTAACATATTATACATTGAAACATGCACATATAGGCACATGCAGTACACACGTATATAAACACAACTCTACTCCACATCCAACCACATACTTCTCACATACACACACACACACACACACACACACATAATGCGAATGCCAGTCTGTATAGGTGGGTTTTAAAGTATTTTAAATTGAGGAACTAACCCAGCTGATTTGATGATAATAGGGAGTTTGTTCACACACACACACACACACACACACACACACACACACACACACACACACACACACACACACACACACACACACACACACACACACAGACTCACAAGGTGAAAACAATACCAGTGTTGCTGTCACAGCTGGTGATGACTAAATATTGTCTTCACATCAGGCCCGATCTTAATGGGACGGTTTTGGATCACCAGTCAGGCCTCTCCCTGGTCTCTCTACCAAGTCCTGGAGCCATGCTGGATCAAACCCAAGCTATTTTAACCCAGCGCATCTTGGACAAGCTGGGTGATGGTTTAGAAGTGGGCGTGTCAGGCCATGTGGTCTACGGCCAGCGACAGGGTGATGTCAAAGCATTTTGGAGCTTCTCCAAGCATGACAGGAGCAGACAGCCACAAGAGATCTCTAAACTGCAGCCTCAAGCGCTGTACATGTTCAAGGACTTCGTGCGAGGTGAGTGAAAGGAAAAATACCTGTGAAAATTGGCCGTATCTAGCATGTTGCAGGGTTCCTACGCAGTGTGGAAAAGTATTGAATTTAATTTGAGTAATTTCTAGACTATTATCTCACTTTGTAACATATATTAATATATACAAATCAGCACGTTTACTAACACAACACAGCCGATCTGTAGATGAAATTAAACTAATCAAGCTGGCTGTAGAATGGTGTCGGGTTACCATGGTTACCGTTCGCCATGCAACTGCAATTCTCATTTATGGAATTATTTCCGTACGTGTTGTCTACATTTTTATTAACGAACAAGTATGTTTACTCCATCTAAAGCCAATGAAGCAAAGACTTCTGTTTTCTTTAGTAGTTCCTGGTTAATTGTCCATCCCTACTGTTACTGTCTGTAGTGTTGCAGGTTCACAGTTATTAATTGCACTCTTTAAACATTTAGCTTGAATAAAATGCTGTGCGTTGAACATGTCTCGGTTTGGAATTCATTCACTTATATGAGCTACAATACGTATGTGAAGTTGTCTTGTAATTACTTGGCAACATAATGACGTATGTACATAGTCAGAATGTAACATACGTGTTAAAAGTAAGGATTTCATTTTGTTATTCAGATGTTTAATATTGACCCAAAAATCCTCGGGGAAGTCTGGAAATTTGAGTCTGATAAAATAATGGAATTTGGAGATGGAAAACGTGTAGGAGCCCTGATGTTGACTCAATGTAGTGATTGATTGTCCTTTCCCTCTAGGAATATTGGACTTCATTGGTGGGAGAGACTGCCCTCCCTGCTCCCTGTTCTTCTGCCTCGGGGAGAAGTGGCCTGACTTGGAAAACAGGCCTTGGGAGAAGAAACTCATCACAGTGGAGGTGAGAAATCCTTTAAATTATTAATAGGCACAGACAGCACGGACCTTATGGCAGTATTTTCCTTGGCGCTCACACGTCTATCAGATTTCATGAGTGATCAAATCCCCCAAAATTGCCCACTCAAGGGATCTGTAGTCAGCAGCACTTTTCAAGAGGCAATTGTGTCTGTGTATTGATTAATAGCACTGCAAGAACAAAGCCTGAATACCGGTGGTGACAGCTGGTCCCTTGGGTGTAAATGCCTCCACGGAGGAGTGCATGAAAAGCTTATACAAAAAAGTTACTTTCGAGAAAGCCAGCTTTCAAATTGAATGGCTTCTGTCAGGCTCAAACTTGCCGCCTCGCTCTCTTGTCATTCTTGACATTGCATCTGACTTTCTGCTTCTCGTTTTTTTTTCTCTTGTGTCTCAGGTGGTCCTAACGTCTATGGAGTTACTGAAGGATATGGCTGTCGGAGGTGGAGCCTCCTCCCTGCAGTCTGTGGACCTGCAGATGTCCCTCGAAGAGATGATGGAGATGTACTGATGCATTTTCGCCTTGAGAAAGTCATTGTTTACCCTTTTTGTGGGTAATCCTTACCCTCGAAAAGAACATTTAAGAAATAATCACTTGTTACATTACATGTCACAGCTACACCAAAATCAGGTAGATGAATGCTCTGGGACAATGCTTAAATATAAATATGTGCTTTTAAATCCCTTTACACTTTAGCATTTTGCATGAAATAATGAATGTGATCAGAGTATTGGTGCTAGTTTTTCTGATGATTAAAACCACATTTATTGGATACCGTGCTGCTATCTGAGGCAAAGTTTAGTGCTCAGTAAAAGTAACTCAGTAACTCCTTTCACAGGCCTTTAACTCATTCTAAATTACACCCTTGCAAATAATGTGTTTGTGCTGAAATACATAAAGAAATGCACTCTTAGTTTCGTATAAAACTCGTAAAAACCTGAGATACTGTGTTTGGAGTGAACTTAATAGAGTGTAACAAAACTAAAACCTCTCATAAATAGAAATTATACTACAGCCTTGAACCCACTGTTCAGCTGAAGTTACAATCAACCCGTATAAGTCTGTTTAACAGTGCAGATGTTTTAATCTTGTACCATGAGGGAACAATATTCACAATATACATCCGAGCATAACCTGAGACAGTTATGTACCGCAACACACCAGAGACTACAGAATATGTGTAAATATGTTGTGCAGATGTTTATTTAATAAACCAGTGAGTGTGTGTATCAGATGTGGCCTCATTGGAATGTATTATATTGAAAAGCCTTAATGAAACTATGCACACGTAATATCAGTATGCATACATTTTCAAGACTTTATTAAAATGACAATATCGTCATGTTATTACAGTACCTGCCTAGGATCTACGACCAATTCATTTCAAACCAGTGTGACACTGTTGTCTGAATCCAAATATGAACAAATAAAAAATGAAAAAAAAGTTTTTTTCCTTTAGTTTGATCAGTTTCAGAATGGCTTGCTGGGTCTGGCTGAGAACTACAATACTTTGTTTTCATGTCTTCCATATGTTTACACATTATTCAAAACATCAGAAATGAGACATTTCTAAAAGAAAATAGATAAATTGAACGACTGGATTTGACATGTTTCAGTTCTTCTCTCCTTCCTCCGCCTCTCCGTCATTCTCTGACCCAGACCTGCCCTCCTCGGTGAGCTCATTTTCCCTCAGCCCTGACACTGAGACCAGCGTCCCCTCTGAATCCACTCCCATCGGCTGGATAATGTTGCCTCTGCAAGACAAATGATGGGTGGAGAACATGGACCACTTATTAATTAACATTGTTCTTTCTGTACTCATTCAATCCTTGTCTGTTCCCAGTCTGCACTGGTCCCTTCACTGACCCGGACAGCTTGTTGAAGAGCATGATGAGTCTCTTGGCCTCCTCCTCCTTCTCCTCCTCTGTCATGCCCTCCATGGGGTCTGGCTGTTCCTGCTCCACCCGGCCCGTCACTGGGTTGATGCGATCTTTGACCTGCCGGTACTCCTCGGTGTCCGAGTCTGAGTCGCTGGAGTATTGGGCATCAGAGCTGACGGTCCTGGACCCCATGCCGCCCAGGAGACCCCTGGAGGCCAGCAGGCCCGCCGCGTTACCGTAGCCTGTGTACTTGACAAAGCGGCCCACTGGAAGAAGATGTAAAGGTGATGATCATTTTTTCACATGTTTAGATAGACAAAGATGATAGATAGATGCGAACTTTATTGATCCTCTAGGGGAAATTCAGGGTCCAAATAGCTTACAGACATATGGACATCACACATAACATACACCTGCTACATATGTAGGGCTGTAACAAAAGGAGATCTGTATAAATACAGTAGTATATAAGTAAATAAGAATAAAGATACTAAGAAAAAGATGCCAAATAGCAAACAAGGTCCACATTAAAGTGCTGAGACTGTGTGATAAAGGGTGACAGGGCAGGGACTGACCCTGTGGTTCAGGTGAGTTCAAGTGATTTTTGTAACGTGCATAAGGATAAGGCAAGACAGTGCAAGTATAGTAGAGTCAAGAGACCAGCATTAAATATAAAATATGTCATATACATATTTAAATATGTAGATAAATAAATAAGGTAAATATGTAGGCCTGAAGCAGCACAGAGATGGATTTGAAAACACAACAATAAATAGATAAGGGCATTATAGTGAATAATAATGTCAATGTTAGAGTTTGAAGTGAATTCAGTCCAGGCTGAGGGGAGGGGGAGGCTGTGCTGTGCTGTGCACAAGGGCTCGCAGAGCCAGTAAACGTTGTGTTTAGTGAGGTACAGGACAGTGATACAAAAAAAACCTCCATTATTGCTCAAAACCACTGAAATGTATTTCAAATTCTCTTGGGGAGCCCAAAGTTTCAACATATGGAGAGTGATGTGCTGTCTTACCATTTTCCTTGCAGAGGACAAAGATGAGATCAGCAGCGCAGTGTTTCAGGTCTGTGTCCAGGTGAGTCATGAGACGGATCAGACGGCTCTTCACTGTGGAGCCTTCCTCTGGAAGGTGTGATGCGTCTCTCAGAGGAGGCAGGATCTAATGACGTGAATCAATTAAAATTTCATAGTCTTAAACATTTGAAAAAAATTACTAGTTTAATCCAAATATTGTGAGATTTTGAGGGTATTACATGTTTCCTGATGTAGTGGCGTGTTTCTCTGTGGGCCCTGCAGCTCTCTGTCAGCAGGTTGAGGATCGGTGTCAGCTTCTCTTTCATCTTATCACCCTAACAAATAAGCAAAAACAAGAAGGTCGCAGGTTATTTCAGTGTCAGCTAACAGCTGCTCTCTTAAACTCAAACTTTTATATAGCCACAAATTTTTCATTTTCATAGTTTGACCACCAAGCATTCAACCCTTCCTCTGCATTTCACTTTGTCCCTCACCGACTCCAGGCGTCTCTCCATGAACAGCATCAGGGTGTGGACGCAGTCCATGTTGACCCCTTGGCACTGCTTGGAGCTGGGCTCCAGAGGCACCGTCAGCAGCACGTCGAGACACTGGAGAGGCAGCGCTGACAACAGGTTGACCGTGTGACTGAGGCAAGATTACAGCAGCAGAGAGCACAGAGGCAAGTATTAAGTTCAGTTAATTATTATATTAATACTATGACAATGGATAGCAAGGCTTCAGTTTTATCGGATGTCCTCATTAACTACAAAGTTGACCAGTTATAAGGTCATCCTTATGTTCCCCGGGTCCCATGTTCCACGGTTGCATAAGCCTTTGCCTTCGCTGATCTAAATTCTTTTAGGGTTAGGGTCAGGGTTAGTGGTTATTGTTCGGGTCAGGCTTAGTGGGTAGTGTTAGGGTCTACATAGGCTTATTTGCTGCGGTATTAGGCACTGGTTGTGGAAAAAATAACAGACTTTTCCTTTTTAAAAAAGGTCTGATGTCAGGTCACATACAAAGCGGGAACATAAGTATGCTCTCCTATGAGGCATGACATGTCACGTGTGATGGAAATCTCAGGTCTATCAAGTTTCATTCATTATCTTTCAAATGAATTATCTCGTTATCACAGGACAACCGAGGAAATAAAATGTATATATGTATGACCCTTTAGGGCTTCCTTAAAATTCCCCTTCCATCCCGCCTGACTTTGTTTAACGCTCACCCCTGCAGTTCATCAGCGTCGTCTGAGAGCAAACACTTCTTCATCAGGCAGAGACGCAGAATCGCCACCAGGTGTCTGTAAAGAGCTGCGACATCCTGAGGGAGGAGGAAAACGGTACAGTACAGATGTTACATTTTACTCCCTGACATCAAGTCTGATGGCTGTGAAGGTTTTATTGTGGTCACTGACTTCACTCGGCTCCTGCCTGTGGGTGCTGTAGGTGATGTTGAAGAGGATTTTGAGGATCTCTATGATACGCTGAGAGGCCTCCAGTGAGATGGGTGGTGCTGCTGGGTCCAACACGCACTCGTACTGGTCCTTCCACTGGACCTCCAGGCAGCTCTCCAGAGCTGCTGTGAAGATGGACACACCTCCCTCCTGCAGGAGCATCATAATGAGTGTGTGAGCAGGAAGGAAGCAAGTTCAGAGGTGGAGGATTTTCATATCAATATTAGAAGAAACTAAAGGTGACATGATAAGGAAAAGGAGTAACTCTGTAGTTAAGTGAGGTTTACGTCACCTGTTGGAGCTGAGTGCTGAGCTCTCGCCGTAGTGCAGTAATGAGGAACATGAGGCGTAGTTCGTAGAACTGAACACTGGAGGGGGATGAGCCGCTGGCGCTGGAGGACAGACGCTCTTTGAGGCCACACATGAGCCTGATGGAGACAATAACGAGAGGTTATAAAGCTGTCTGGAAATATGCTGATTTGTACACAAGCCAAAAGATAGTTATGACAAATGAGAACAATAGTGTCACTGATCCACAATTTTGTCTCTGCTTTACTCGAAATAACCTTGAGACTGTCTACATTTGACCATTATATGGAGAAACGCAATTTACACAAGCCAGCAGCTGTGTTCTACAGTATCTTGGGTTGTTGTGGGTGCATGTTTATGTCCGCGTCCTTTGAGGGAGCCCACCTGAGAGCACTGAACCTCTCCTGCGCCCAGGTGCTGTTGTACACCACATTACACAACACCTTCATGGCCTCTTTTCTCTGCGCCTCCTCTCCTGACATCACACCTTCCTCCTCCTCCTCCTCCTCCTCTGTCTCTATCTTGCTCTCTCTGCGGTCCTTCCTCCCTCTCTCCAGCACCTTGTGATGGATGCCGCCCCTGTGCATTTCGTTGATGTTGGTCCTGTGGCTGCCGAACCAGCTGATGCTGTCCTGATCTCCGCTGTTGGCGACGCTGACGTCACTCTCGGCGTCCTCGTTGACGCACTCTTCGTTTCGGTCGCTGGCTTCGCCATCGTCTTCGTTGGTGCGATGGTGCAACACTTTGGCCTCGGCGAGAGAAGCGATGATGCTGTCGTAGAAATCAGAGTCGGGGTCGCTGGAGTCGTCACTTGCGTCAGTTGTGGTCAGCCCGGCGAGTTTGGCCAGTGTCAGGAGAGCAGGGTCGGTCACCAGGGGGGCCAGGACCTTTTTGTCTCTGGAGAGGATTCTCAAGGTACGTAGAGATACTCTCAACAGACGACATTTAACTCCTGTTCTTATGAACCTCACCAGGACAAGAGCTAAATTCTGAGAACAGGAACAGAGAGCAGACATTTAGTTTCCTTTAAAAACACACTTCTGGGCGAGCGGAGGTCACAGTGTCAGCAGGCACCTGTCTGAGGATGAGGCTTCGGTCCTCCTGGTCGTACTCGTCACCGTCGGAGTCAGAATCAGGGTACTCCCTCACTTTATTCTTCCTGAACTGGTACAGCAGGGCAAAAACACGATCAGCTACAGTTTGTGAATTACTTATTAGGGTGCAGTCGTTTCTTAACTTTGGCAGCACTGTTACCTCTTCTAGTTTTCTTTGCTTTAGAGGGAGGACAGTCCGATTTCAGTGAGCAACGCAGCAGAAGAGGGAGAAAATAATAACAGTACATGTTTGTGTCGTCACTGTGAATCAGGTATATATATATATTACAGTGTGTGCCGTCTTTAAGCATTAGGAGTTTGTTCTTTTAAGAGCTATTCATAAAGCTGCTGACAGAAACATGACAAGGTGCAGGGTGGATCCTGTTGCCATGGAAGTCATCATCATTCTGACTGTTTATATATAATTATATAATTAATTACATATAATTTACTCACTATGTCTATACTGACTGACGGGAGTGGTCTGTGTCAGTGAATCTGAAATACAATATTTATCAATAGATAGAGATAATAATAAAAATGAACAATTTATAAACTGAATTAAATTAAAATTCAATTCTTTTTTATTAAAACTAAAAACTAAAATAGGTCAAGTTAAAATTCAAATTCAAAATGACATAAAATAGAAAATCAACTTCTATTTCGCATGATTTACATTTATGACATTTATTACAAAATAATCATAAATTCAATGATTTAATTCAAAATGAATTAAATTAAAAATGTATTCAATAAAATTATTAGATATAAGGGAAATAATACATTAAATATAAGATTAAGAAATGTATCAATTAAATGTAATGGATTTCAATTAAATAGATAGGATATTAAATTAGTTGGATCTGAAGGTGAGATGACTTATTAAGAAGCTACTTTTGTCCTCAGGATGTTTGAGAATACGTCCCCAGATCTGCTGTTCAATGGCTGCAAATGACAGATCTGAATGAATAGATTATCACGCAGTATGGTGGTTGTTCAATCTCTCCACCTGAGCAAGCACGGAGAGAGGATCAGGGATAACTGATACAGCACAATTACTAATCACAGACAGACTGTGGAGTGGGGGTGGGGATGAGTGGATGAGATGGAGGAGTTTGGTTAAGCAAATGTGAGATATGAGGAACACATAGGGCAGGGATGTGACACTTTTTCTCAGTGTACGGGTGCAGGGAGCATAAACCAACATACTTTCCTTCGGTCACTCTCCTCTGCATCAAAGAAGAAGCACTGGGCGTACTGAAGAGGAAAGAAAAGATAACATCTAACATCATAACAAGTCTGAGCGGCAGTGTATCATCCAGACACAACAATGTGTGAGGTTCTGTGTGCCGTTTACCTCTTTGTTGAACTCTTGCAGCTGTATCTGAACACCGTTCTCATCCCCTTGCTTGATGCACTGGATAATCCCCTCCAGGTCCACGTCCATGCTTACACACACACACACACACGCGCACGGACAGAAATAACCATTCAACAAAATTAAAGTTACACAACAATAATGATGAGGGTGGTTATGCGCGATTAAACACAATGACAAAAAAACATCATGTGTACTGATATTCACCCAGAATATAGAAATACAAGAAAATAAATGAATAAAATAATAAATCAAAAAGCCGAAATGATAGACTTTCAGTAAAATACTCATCCTACCATCTTATCTTCTAAAACGGTCTTTTACATGACAGTTGTCCACACTGGGTTGTGTTAAATACTCACATAAAGAAGATTGCAGACAGATTGCAGAAACATTTAACTCCCTTTACGTTTGTCTAATCTTACCTTGTGCAATTTCTTCTAATCAGCCGGGTGATATAAGATAAGTGTGCCAAAGGAAAGTGCTGTCACTGCTCCAAGTTTACTTCAGCTCACTTGTTTCCCAGTGTTTCTCAGTCCACGTAGGCTCATACAATGTTCAGCCTTACCCTCATGCACTCAGAATCTCTCTCTCTCCCTCTTTAATCCAAGAGAGATGCAGGAGCCACAGCGTTGTTATGATTATAATCCACTAATGGACTCTAAGCTCATATCTCCCAGTGTTAACCCTCTAACCTACAGGTTTTCCAGACATGTGCTGCACTCTTTCTCTCTCTCTGTCCAGCTTTAACACACTCTTTCACTCAAATCTCTTAATAGCATGAGCCGAAATAACCATTAACATTTAGTTGTTGTTTTTTTTATCACGCCTCTCTATAGCTGTTGCATAACCACACGAATGCATCTGCAACTAAGGTCACATCAATATTCCTCACATGACAGCTTACTGCTTAAACTGTCTGTGTTTTAAAGAAACTCATGACATCATGTAAACATAAACAAGTGAATGACATATTCAGCGTACAGCGTTATATTGCTGTTTGCGTCTAATCCCACATGATGGGGCTATTATCATGGCTGAAGTCTTACAGGCTTATTCATCGCTTACATAATATGTGTGCATTCTTGAGTGTTTTCATTGAAAGTAAACTTTAAAATGTTACTAGAGTCATACACTACAGATGGCATGATCCATGGATTAAGGTGGTAAGGGGCCCCCAGGCTACTGTTTGTTTGGGCCCCCAACATTATTAATCGTGCTTTATCAGAAAATAACCCACTAGAACAGAAGAAGAGTTCGCAACCTTGAACAATCCTGTCAATTTAGGAATTTTCTTTAGTAGATCTTGATCCTGTTGTTCTTTCAGTCGCTGTGCTTTTCTTTTTCATGCTCCGCTATCACATTTCCTTTCTGACATTTTGCTGCTGTACAGTCCAGTAACAGTGAGTGACAACAAAACTGACCTTATGAACCCAGCCACATGATGGTAGCTGATTGGGTTAATGTGTCCCATATCTATCCAATCAGCAACTTAATTTTTTTTTAATGGGCCCAAAAAGGAGGCAAGCTTTTTTTCCAGTGTAGTAAATAAAAAATAAAAAATAGTCTGGCCAATCCGGGGCCCCTGCACATCTAGGGCCCCTAGGCTGCAGCCTAGGCCAGCCTGTGCATTAATCCACCTCTGCTTAGAGTGTACTGTAACGATAAAGTTCACACACTTGTCGCATGATAAACTCCGTGAGAAGATGAGATGTGATGTAAATGACAGGTTTTCCTGGCAGGATGCTCACTCTTGTGCCCAGTGGGTAGAGGAAACAGGGAGGCTGAAGTGGCCGGCTGGTGGCTGTACGCGTACAACAACAGGATGCACGCTACGTCAGCGAGAGCGGGAGAGAAGTCAGAGAAGTCCTGACAAAGTTCCCTCAAGGAAGGAGACGCATATTACTTCAAGATGGATTCGACATTCGAGATGTAGGATATCATCTAGTTAGTGCTACGGGAACCCAAAGACCCTCAGTGACTTTTAAAACCCGCAGAAGAGAGCAACCTTTGTCAGTGACGTACCGTATGCAATCAGGGACTATCTGCTTTAATCATCCTAACACAGATTAACTTCATGACTGTCATAACGGCTCCGACACAATATGGAGCCCAAACTCGGTGACGTCTGTAAGCTTTCACGGGTCAATACACTTTAAAGGGTTTCGGTTTTGGACAGTAAGAGTGTATGTTCGTATGTAATGAACCATTTATCAAATGTTTAAGTGTTGACAACTTGGTAAGTTATACATGTATGAATATTCATAGATTCTGGATCTTTCAATGATGATGTAGATGTAATTTTAAGTTTTAACAAATATTATTATTCAAAGCAGAGTATTTTTAAATGTCTTAAAAAATATCTTCATTGGATCTTTAATTCATTGACAAATATGGTAATTACACTTATAAACGGGTAGCTCAAATCAAGCAATCTGATTGGTTCATAGCCGTGATATAACAACCACAGACAACGGATGTGACGTACATTCATTTGCACAATTCAGTATCAATCCGCATTTGACAAAAAAAACGTTACCTTTCCGTCGGA
Source organism: Echiichthys vipera (assembly GCF_963691815.1). NCBI lineage: Eukaryota > Metazoa > Chordata > Actinopteri > Perciformes > Trachinidae > Echiichthys > Echiichthys vipera. The sequence goes on along the minus strand of NC_139843.1, from coordinate 13,649,395 downwards.
CAGACCTTTCCGACCAGAAACTGAGGCTGTTATTTTTGCTCTCTTCAAAGCCACCAGACTCAAAAAACATAATTTTACCTCATGAAACACAGGAGTTGTTGGTTTGTTCATGTTAGAAACAGCCGATGCTAGCTGCTATGCTACGCTCCATAGGAACGGCATCGCTAACGTTATGTGCAGCCAGCTCAGAAGGGCCAATTTAATTCTGCACATTATTATTTATTAAAATAAATCTATTCAAATTGGAATGTGTCTAAATCTTTTTTTATTGCCATACTCGATGACCATTTTATAAAACCGTGATAAACCATGATATGTTGGGATTATATCACAGCTATGGTGTGTTGTTCGGCCGACACTAAGCTAGTGCTTTCATTTTCACGTGGACTAATAATTAATTGTAAATGTAATTGCAGGGAGCAGAAAAATGTCCTAATACTGGATGGGGAAAGACATTGTGACATTAGTGTTGAGGTGTGACTGAAAATCAGAAAATAGTCAAAATAAAATGCCTATCATTATTAATTAAAGCTCAAGATGACGTCATCAAATTAAAATAGGGAATGTTTATCCTTTTTTCTTAGAAAACAAAACACAAACTAAAACAATAACTCGATTATCAAAGAAGTTCATAGTTCGTTAACTTATTTCCATTAATTGACCCCTTGTTTTATCTCTTATTCGTGAAAAAAAAAAACCTTTCTATTATTGCTTTTATTTGGGTTATCGTGTATTTCTAAGAAATCCCCACTTTGGTCAAGCGAGGCATCAGCTCACGTACAGGAACTAGTTTACCCCGAAACTACGCATTGTTTTGGCTCACAGTCCCTGCTGTCATGTGAGCTGTATCGTTTAAGGAGGAAATTAACAACACTTATGAAATCACAAGACTGCCTCATCATTTCAGTGCTGATGCCCTAGTGTGCACGCGCACCAGTGATGACTAAGTGCACTACTCTGACAACACAACCGCCCCAGATGGTTTTCACAGGAAAGGTGCAAAATAGACTCTAGAGGGGAAGTTGTGATTCACAGAGGGGCTGGGAGAAACACGGTGGGGCGCATGGAAAACGTGACAGTGGCTCCCAGTGGTGTTACTGTATTATTAAAATATTAAAAAGGATTATTTCCTAGAGTGGTGTTAGAATGTCGCCACATGACAAGCCTGAAACAAGAAAATCAGAATTTCTTATTTCTTAGACCATTTCTAAGTGGGCTACCAAATCTGTGGATGCCATAATTGTAATAAATAATCTGTAAAATCTGCCCTTTGGGGAAAGATGTAAGTTGTTTTTGAGGTGGGGGGTTGGGGATTTGAGTGAAGGACATTTCAGGAATAAACACGGTGACGGCAAAAGTGACTCAAGGGAAAAAGACACAGGAAAAATGGGGCGATAAAGAAAAGCCTGGAGGAGAATTGGGGTTATTTTAGGCTCTGCGGGCTTCCTGCAGGTGATGGAAATGAAAGAGAGATTTCTGGAACAATTGCTCAGCAGCAAGTGGAGCGAAGGAGGCGATGAGGGGGAGGGGGGTCGGGGGAGAACACATCAAGAATCAATGAAAACATCACAGAAGGTACAAGGTCACTGCAAGTCTAATTACAATGTTGTGCTGGGTTTGCTGTTGCTTCAAGGTTGTTTATGCGTCACATGTTCTTGTAAATAAAGTATAAAACTGCCACCAATAACACATTAAGTACAAGTGTGGGAGTTGGTCTGATGGTCTGGTCTTGGATCCAGACACGCCCCCTGGCCTCACCCTGCCATCACCCTATAAAGGGCCTGAAGTGGAGAGGGGCGACAGACTTGGACATCAGACAATCAGCGAAAGACTACGAATGGTTTACTCAAAAAGCCACTGCAGGTTTTGGGATTTCCTTTGCGGTAAGTTTCACCATACATTCATGTTTAAGCTATTTTGAACAAGTCTCCTATTCATAATTGTTAACTGTGTTATTATGTTTAGTGTTGAGACCATTTGTTAGACGTAAGTGAGGTCCGGGCAGGATGTTTTTCCTCAGCATCACTCATGGATTTTTTTCTTACACAGGCCATAACGGTATGGAGATAGCTGTTCTGCTGCTGCTGACTGTGCCTTTGAGTGCTGCCACGCCACTTCGACCAACTCACGGGTCAGTGAAAACACATCAGGAAATATACAGCTAACGATGAGAAGGGAAATCCTGACAGTAACCATAGCGATGAGCCCCCTGCTAATCTGTAAATAATATCAAAACATTAAGAAAGAAGGAAAATGGAATACATATAAGTGTCTTTATATTAAAGTATTGAAAATCAGAGTTGTTTGGTTAATAAAATTCCTTTTTTTCCTGATGGACCCACAGGTCAGACACCGTCCTCCCAGGGGACGCCGTCCAAACTCCAGGGGCCAAAAGGTCAGAGGACGCACAGCAGGAGCAGCGTGCTAAAACACTGAAGATCATCCCATTTCACTCAGAAGACAAACGTGTTGACCTGGAAGCACTGAAACACAGGTACAGAAGAGTATACATTCACAATATACAGCATGAGTGACTGTAAATAAGAAACTACACATGTATCGGTACAAAGAATAGTTGAAAACAACAGCTTTCTTATCTCATATAGCATCTTATATTGCAGCATTAAAGGTCACATGTTGTTAAAAGTGAGAACCCCATGCCATTTTTGATTAAAAAGCAGGTTGAGAGGCTATACGCTCAACGCAGCATAATACTGTAGTGTTTTATTCCGCTTGACTAATGATGGCTGTTATAGCAAAACCTGAACTGTAGGTTTATGGTTCATTTGAGAACTTTATTGTGTAAATGTATGCAATGTCTTCTAAAAGCCTATCTTTTCCCCTCTCTTTCTCCTCTTCATCATTCACAGCATGGCAGCGAAGTTGCGTCTGCGGCGTGCACCTCAGCGTGGATGCCAGCTTGGGACATGCCAGCTTCACAACCTGGCCAACACTTTATACCAAATCAGCAAAACAAATGGAAAAGACGAGTCGAAAATGGCCAGCGACCCGCAGGGGTTTGGCAGATAGGGCCAAGAGGAATAATGGCACTAAAGGACTTTAAGGAGGTGAAGAGTTCTCAACATCACCTCCACATATTTACAACCAAATATCTCCGTTGATGTTCTGACTGACTGGTACTTATTATGGATTTATGCTCATTAACCACATAGAATGTGGACGTTTTAATACTGTGTGAAATGCTTAATCATATAACTGTTCATAAATATTATTACAATATTTAAATGCAATGTACAATAAATATTTAATATAAAAGTGTGTGAAGTTACAGTCCTTACAAACCGTGAGTAAAAATGCAATAAGAACTCCTGAATGCTGCTTACTTAGCCATTTCCCATGTATTATTAGCTTTGGTGCTTTTTAGGAGGAGGTAAAGGGGTCCTGAATTACATTACAGGGGAGTAGCCTCAACCAGAGATCTTCAACGGGGGGTGAGAAGTCCTCGGAGTTACTGCACGGGGTCCGCCAATTGTTTGATAATCTTTCCAATGTTTTTTTTTTCAAAAACATGTCTGATAATATTAATTAACATGACTACAGCGTAATATAAGCAAAGATAAATTTGTGGGAAAAACAACATTTACACAAGGCGAGGTAGCCATACAGATACGGTAGCGCTGAAGGACTCAGTGCACCTTCATAATGTGTTTAACATGAACATATGATGCATAAATATATGAAAATGTTAATAATTATCATTGTTATATCTTTGTATTGTATGCACCATATAAAGCTATGTGTGTATAGGTTTTAGTTCACCCTACCTGTTAGGCCCAGTCTTCTTTTATTAAAGAAAGTGTGACTTGTTGCTCATGGGGGAATTGTTGGGTTTCTGTAAATCATAAATAAGAGTGTGGTCTTTGTATGTAAAGTGCATTGAGATGACTTTTGTTATGATTTGGCACTATAATTAAAATTTAACTGAATTAATATTCAACTCAATTTAACACAATATTTGCAGTAGGGATCCCTGCTTCATCTCTCTCACAGCTAAGGGACCCTTGGCCTCAAAACGTTTTAGAAACTGTAACCCCTAAACTGTTTATTTCTGTCATTTTAATTTTCAATTTTACATTATGGACCTGTACTTATATAGCGCCTTTCTAGTCTTCTGACTACTTTAGGCGCTTTCAAACTACTTGTCACATTCACCCATTCACACAGACATTCACACTGATGGCAGTGGACATCTACAGACCATCTAATCTAACCATTCACACCCCCATGCACAGCACAAGGAGGAATTCGGGGTTCAGTGTCTTGCCCAAGGACACTTCGACATATGGACCGGGGAAGCTGGGGATCGAACCGCAATCACTCAATTGGAGGACCACCCACTCTTCCACAGCCGCCCATTAAAAATGCTACTTACTGCATCTGTCTTCCACTGCCCTTGGTGGTGCGGGGCTGATTTAATCATCCACTTGCCATGTTGTAAATCCTGCCCTTGGGCCTGTGTGGTATTTTTAGTCGGCCTTGGCAGCAGCAGATTGTTGTCCTGTCTGCAACTGAGGTGTCAAAGCGTGCATCATCACCAGTGACCACGTCTGACACAAGAGAGTGGGGGTCTCTGCAGTGAAATGAATTGGATTTCAATCAGCAGCTCACACCCTTAGGTATGAAATGTGTGTGGTTTTGACTGGCCCCTCCTATTTTTCAAAGTTTGGAGGAAGGTATTTGCAAACGGTGTGTGCCTCTTATAAAAACCACACCCTCACCTGTGTGGTGTGTCTGCTGCCCACCTTTCCTCCCTGTCTATCTGCTGAAAAACATTTGCTAATGGCATTTCCATAGCTTCAGGCGTATTCAACTTTGAGCTATCTAGTGAATAAGGCTGAACATGTTTAGAGAGAAAACCTGAAGCATCTCCCCTCAGTATACTGTCACTGAGTCGGAACAGAAAGGAAACAAAAACATGAGAGACACAGGAGGAGAAGGAGGCGACGGGGACAAAATCTGTAAATCTGAGAAGGACCAGGTGGGTAAATAACAGCGCTCCTGCTGTGGTGGCGGGTTGGCAAGTAGGTCATACCGTTTCACCAAGGCGAAGTTGTGGTTAAAGTTGTGGCTGGCAGTTATTCCGAATCCACGCGAGCTTCTGAGTCACGATCACGAGCGTTAGACCACCGTTTGCCTGCTTCAACGGTTCTCAACGGCCGGTCGGTGACGGGACACCCAACAGTTCAGGGTCGGTTCTCTGTCAACCGAAGACCCCGTAGCGTCGCTGCTGTGTGAGTAAACACACCCGTGTTTCCTTACAGTTGTAGCTAAGGCCAGCGTCTGTCTGTTGACACCGTATACCCGTCGGACCGGCGGAAGTTAAGCTAGCTTACTTAGTTAGCTGTTAGTTGAGGAAAATAAACTCGTCCTTTTTACAATTTACACCAACCGCTTATTTGCACCGGGTCAGTGTCATTGACTTGCGAAGAAAGCTTAATGAGCACTTTTATGTATATTTGACTTAGTTCCTTTAACGTTGTTACTTATGTTCGACCAAGACGAGAGCACGCCCATTGTTGTAACTTTACGGGTTGTAACGTTAAAGGGTTAAGCTTGAAGTTAAAGCTGTGACGTAACGAACACCGACGTTACAGTGCAGTTTGGTGCAGTTCTTTACTCGACAAGCACAGGTGTCACTAATAACGTTAATGACGGCCGCATTCCGTTTAGGTGTGCCACTGCAAGGGCTCTGGTGTTGTGCCGCTGGCACACTGGCAGGGCTCATGGGCATAACTAAATGGAACGGGGCCATCATCTTAGCAGCTGATTTTTATGTCACTAATAATACTTTTTATTTGAGGTCATCTTATCGTGCATGGGAGAAAAGCTTATGTGTGTATACACTCTTTTCCATGTATTATAAGATGGCCTCAAATAATGTATTATTATTAATATTATTATTATTATTGACATGTAAAATCATATACATGCATACACATGTGCATACATACTCCAAAGGTAATAACAGCAAAACATGACAAGTACACCCAACCGCCTGTGAGACAGATGTGTTCACATTATCTCATAGGTTATAAATATGACAGTGGTTTAGAAATGAATATAATCCATTTTATTAGTGTTAAATGAAATGTGTAAAGGGAGTCTAGTTCTGAGCTGTAATCCAGTGGGGCTCCTGTGTTTAACATGTAGGTTGCAGTAGTACACACTCTCATTTAGGGCTGAAATGACAGCACCACGTCAGAAGTCACAGCCGGGTGTTGAAGCACAGCCTCTCACCATCATACACCTTCTGAGCCAAAGTCAACGTTTCTCATTTGAACAGTTTCCTAACACCCTGCAGCCACATGATTTCCAAGCATAGAAGGGTAGGGATGGAGTTCTCATAGTGAAATGTCTGTATATCATTTCAGTGTATTGACCTGTTAAAAATGTTTTCAGAGTTGGATCCCCAAGATCATCAAGAAAAGAGTGTGCACCACCTTTGTAGAAGATTCTTTCAGGTACTGTTAACTCGGTCGGACACATTCCTCTTTGATAGTAATGTCTCTGTTTACTGTGGTCATGCGTCTGACGATGATCGTGTTTTCACGTGTATTATCCTCTCACCTCTCTCAGTAATGGCGCCCTGTGCCAGTGCGGTGGTACGAGAGATACCCATGGCTCTGTGGCTCTCGGTGACTATTTCAGCACAGCAATTGTCAATCACTGGGACAGCGCCCAGCACTCCTCTGAATACCCGACTGATGCCTTTGGAGAGTTGCAGTTTGCAGGAGCCAGCAAGAGGCATAGCTATGTAGGTCGTATTTCTGTTCTGCTTTGTTCAATGAATGGCTTATTAAATATGGTATCTTCACATACTTAAGAGTTTATCATCAAATCTGTAGTGATTTAAAGAAAAAAAGCCAAATAATATTTAAAACGCACAAAGGGCTGCAGTAGTTAATGTTTAACCTACTGCTGCAACTGTGTAAATAAACACAATGCACTCGCCCTGAGATCACATATCTGTAACGAGAAGCCCCTTTATCATAACTAACCCAAACACTTGTAGTATAATTTAGCACATGTTGTTATATTAAAATGAAGTCATAGTTTGTCAGCTTAATGTCTTTGTTCCTTTTGATCAATCAAACGTCTCTCTTGGGAATATCAGTTCTTGCGTCTGTCATGGGACTCACCCCCGTCTATGGTCTACACCCTGATGACAGCCCACTGGGGTCTTCCTTCACCTAATCTGGTCGTTTCAATAGTGGGTGGAGAAGGCAGGACAAAGGTGAAGACTTGGGTACGGGAGGTCCTCAGGCAGGGACTGGTGAAAGCCTCACAAAGCACAGGTAAACATATCGTGAAAGCAAACTGTAACTTTGAAGTAGCTCAATCCCCACTTCAAACACTGCTACAAAGGTGGGTCATAGGTTACATACCAGTTAGCAGTACTGTGAAACCCATATAAACTGTTTACAGAATCAAACATGTCATGATTGAACCCCACAGACTTGCATGCTTTTCAATTTTGTATGTTTTTGTTTGTGTAAGATTCTTCAAATGAAGTCAAATCCCTCTAAATTTTGTAAACTATGTCATGTGAAATCATGAATCACAGCTTTCTTGGAAGACACAGAAGCTCAGAAACTTAGTCATGTTTTGCAGGAAAAATACAGCTGTAGTACAATTACACTAAATGTCTCCCTGGGGTCTGATGCTAATTTGGTGCTACAATGGCCATTTCCTCCTGACTACTGTGCCAAGTGCAGGTGGCACACACGGCAATACTGATCTCCCGTCATCTGAGGTCACTTTAACAAGCTGTTTTCTCAGAGACTCCAGATCGGATAATAACATGTACTGTTTACACGCACTTTTTTGTGTAGCAACACAGTCCTGAATATTACATAGTGTGAGAAATCAGAGTTTAGTGGCATATGGCTTAGTCATTTACTTGATACTAAAGAGGTAATTGAGCCATTTTTCAGGCATAAAACAGCGTTGAATTGCAAAACTGTCACGATATTTCCTTTTCTTTACCGCAAATAAACAATTTCTCTTTTCTATTTGCATTCACTATTTTGACTTCTCTACCCAGGAGCGTGGATCCTGACGGCCGGCTTGCGTGAAGGTGTTGGCAGGTGTGTCGGAGAGGCGGTGAGGGATCATGCCACTGCAGCCGCCTCGTCAGTGTCCCTCAACAAGGTGGTGGCGCTCGGCATCACTCCCTGGGGGCTGGTGCACAACCGACAGCAGCTGGTCAACCCTCAGGTTGTACAGGCGCTCCCATACTCTATTTACAAATAGATCTACTGCCCCAAAAATATCTTGCATCACGAAAGAATCTACACACTAGGAGTCATTTGGGATCCACCTGCAGGTATTGACCTTCAGCTGAAGAAACCCTGCTATATCATATCCCTGGATTCTTCCTCTTGCAGGGCAGCTTTCCTGCAAAGTACTACGTCCAGAACACGACCCGGGACTCCTGCTGTCTGGACAACAACTACCAGGCCTTCCTGCTGGTAGATGACGGCAGTGTGGGACGCAGAGGAGGAGAGACGGGGTTCAGGGCCAAACTAGAGGACTACATCTCCCACCAGCGCACGGGCATCTGGGGTAAGAGATAAAAGTATAATGCTGTAGTATTGGAATGGAGTAATTGTTTGCCGTGGATAATATAATACTTTTTAAGGAAAGAAGTAGGTCTAAACCTTTTTACCTTTATCAGAATTGTTAAATATGGGAAACCAAAGTAAGTGCCTGAAGAATCATTATCTAGGCTGATCTTCAACTTTCTTCTGTTGCTATCTCTGATTCCCCTGAACCAAAATTCCAAGAATACATTTATTTTTGTAAACTCTATGTAAAGAAAACGGAGGTATGTCTACAGGACAATTTGCTCTTACAACCATGAACATGACAATGTGCATTTGTCCCTCTTGTGGTGATTTTTAATAAATGCATGTTGATGATAAGATGATCCTTAGGCATCCACTGGAAGAAATCCATTGCATGCCACTGCAGGAATTTCAGACATGGCTCTTCAACATGTAAAATCAAGCAGGGATTTGTCCAACAAATGTAGCAGGGTGCTCCATCTGTGTCTTTGCTGTCTCTAAGTCCTTGTGTTACAAGAAAAACATGCAGTTTGTTTCTGAAGTCTATAAGAAATTACCATAATGTCTGCGTTAAAGTGATGTCAGTATAAACACTTTTCCAACGCACTGTAGGAATGAACTTTAAAATGTTTTTATTTTTGTAGGCAGCGGCAGCATTGACATCCCTGTTCTTTGTATGCTGATATCAGGGGAGGCAAGCATGCTGGAGGTACAATAACTAAGTTTTAATAATAAATGTTTTACATTTTATTTTGTCTATATGTGTTCAGTTAAGATATCTCTCTATCTTTTCCGAATTTCTAGAGAGTGGATCTGTCTCTGAAAAACTCAATGCCCTGGCTGGTGCTGGCTGGCTCAGGAGGCCTGGCTGACTTCTTGAGTGATGTCTTAGACAATCTGTCCTCGGCCCCGGTCGTCCAGTCTTCCGGCGAGGGAGACGGAGAGGTGGGTCCCAGCGTGGATCTGAAAGACAGAGTGGCAGAACGGGTTAAGAAGCACTTCCCTACTGAAGCGGAGTCAGACAAACTAGTTGAACGGGTAAGTGCTGTGTGGGCAGAGACGTGTTTTCATTGTGTGGCTTTTAACATGCAGAACAGGAAGAAGCTGTATAATCAGCAGCTGGTGGCATTTTATTAATTCAAATGGTATTGGTGACATCTGGACTTTTATTTTATTGCTTTAAGGTCAAGATTCCAGTTCTACTCCCGCATGCTACAGTATAATGGGCAGACTGCCAATAAATGTGCAGTATGTGTTTATACCCTCACAAAACGCACCACAAAATGAACCACTGCCTCAAATCTCTGCATGGGAACTTTTAATTAAAAATCATTACGTTGTTATTGAGAATCAAGAGTATCACAAAACATAATATGATGAAACTCAAGTGTATCTATGTTTTTTTATCCCTAATCAATTTTTGAACAGGATTATGTGTCGCCAATAAGGATCAAATAAAAAGCCTTAGTAGATATCTATTTTCAAGATCACTCTTACACACTAGAACTGTGGCTTCCTCGAAAATTCCCAGAATGCAATGTAAAAAGCATCTTTGCTCAGTACCCTCGCTTGGCTCTCAGTGGAAGAGACATCAATACACTCAGTGCCCTCCCAACACACCGTCCTCACAGCTGCAGCTTTGTAAATGATTTGTATGCATGGTGTAACATAATCAACACCACATGCTGCCTTAAAAGAGTGACTGGTTACTGATCCATTCATCAGGGTCCTAATGAGGATTAAATCAGTAATGTAATCAGTGCTGGAATTTGTTGAACTAGGGACTGATTGAATACTAACTTTTAATCTTATTCTTTTCTTCTTGCTGGTCAAGTATCACTGTTGGTGCCTAACTTCAAATGCCCTGATAAAATCTTTAAATACCAGACATCCTGCTCACTCAGCATTTGGAGGCAGTGCACTGAACGACATCATGGATTTGACAATACCCTTTGTCACCAAATCTTTCTTCACTATCACCAAGTATTTATCCAATGTATTAAAAAAAAAATCATGTTTTCTTGTCTTCAGGCTCTGAGCATTTACCAGAACAGAGACTTTATTACAATCTACCATGGAGAGCAGGAGGGCCCAAATGACTTTGATACAGTCCTGCTCAAAGCATTGGTGGGAGGTACATACAACTCATTTGAATGATACCAATTGCTCTTTCTAGGGGACAAGGTATCTTTGTTTACATTGTTTTTGTTTTTTGTGATTCTGTGTTTTTCAGCTAGTAAGCATCGTGCGTCAGTGGATGCCAGCCCTTACAATGAAGAGCTGAAGCTAGCAGTCACATGGAACAGGGTAGACATTGCCAAGAGTGAACTCTTCAACGGAGACATCCATTGGAGGGTAAGAGGGAAAAGAGAGAGAAAAACTACCCTGAAATACAACCAACCCTAGTCACTCTGGGGTCGTGAGGCCTGCTTGATTTCTAAGTGTTATAAGACAACCTTTTGAAAAAAAGACACAAGACAAACAACAACAAAAACCTCACTAGATAAGGGCACAGAGAAGAGCTGGACACAAGATATGTCCACAGAGCTTTCCCTCTGCTAAACAGCCTCATCCTACTTTAGAAAGGATGCAGTTAAAACAACCCAAGAGGCAATAGATCAATGGCCAAGTGTCAGGTAGAAGAAAACACTCAATCTGTCAAAAAGGAAGCCTGTTATGTATGTATGATTGTTAAAATATCTAAGAAAAAATACGTAATACACAGAATTGTGTTAAAAGTTCCTAAAAATAAGAAAATAAGAAAATTCATCCAAATAGCATTTTACACAAACCTCCTGTAGATATGCAGATATTGTTTATCTGTTGTTTTGTATTGTTAATGTTATACATTGTATAAAATATGCCACTTAGTCAGGGGTTGTCTGTTTACTCAATAATAGAAAAGTGGTCCTAAGGAAAAAGGTTGGGGACCATTCGTATATTGTACCACTTTTGACAAATGAGAGACTTTCAGCCCTGCAGTGCAATTGCATCGGTATGAAATAAATGAAAATGTCTTCTTAAAACAAAGTGTTGACCTTGTATTGAAACCTTTTCAACTCAAATAGTATGAAGACCTGGAAGACTCCATGACAGATGCCCTGGTCAACGACAAGCCTCAGTTTGTTCGTCTTTTCACTGAGAATGGGCTCAACATCCTGGACTACCTGACTGTTGGTAGGTTGGAAAGCCTCTACCGCTCAGTGGCTGATGGGACGGTGCTTTACCAGCTGCTTCAGCGCCGTCTAGTGGAGCGGCTTGGAACTGCAGCCACTGGGCCGACATCCAACCTGCAGGACTCGCCCTCCAAAGTGGCAGCAGAGAGCATGCAGAGTGGCCCAGAGACAGAGATCAGCCTTTTTGAGGTTTGTTTTTTCTGATAAGGGAGACATCTATCCCTCTGATCTAGTTGTACAATCAAGAAAAAAATATGTGTGAAGAAAACGTTTTTTTTTTTACACATACACTTTTGTTTGTTTGCTACTCTACCCCCCTTTTTCCCCTCAGGTTGCGGGGGTCCTGGAACTGTTAATGGGTGACGTCTGCCAGCCGTTTTACTACGATGCGTTGGGCTTGGAACAGATCTCATCCAAGAGGAGAGCTCTTAGGGTAACTTTTCTTAATATGTAGATGTATATCAAAGCTAATAAACTACTGACATGCCACCTGTCACTGTTGCTTTCTCATGGTCAATCTGACACCCTCTACCTTGCTTCTTTTCATCCATCCCAGCGTGCCAGTAAGCTGCTGCGCGGAGAATGTTTGTATAGGGAAAAGCGCTGTCTCTTCCCCTGGGCTTCGCTCTTCATCTGGTCCGTCCTGCAGAACCGCAGCGAGATGTCCACTTTCTTCTGGGAGATGGTGAAACTTACAGAATGAAAAAAAGTTTTCTGGTGCTTTTGTAAATAAGCACATGACACTCCTTCAATCCATAGCTCATGGTGCAACAAAGCTCAGAAATGTGCCTGCAGCACATATAATTCTAAATATGTTAAATTATGACTGACATCCTCTTCATTTCAAAATATTGTATGAGTACCTGAAAGACTTCCTTTGTCTCTAAGGCAGGGGAGTCGGTGCTGAGCGCTCTGAGTGGCTGTAAGATTCTGAGGGAACTGTCCAAACTCGAGGTTGAGACTGAAACCAAACTGTCCATGAAAGAGCTGGCCCAGAGGTTTGAGAACCTGGCACACGGTGAGACCATCAACACACCATCCACTTATGTTCGATTAAAAATAAATAAAAATTGATCAGTCATTGCATTTCACATCCTTATTGTTCTAGTACTATTTGGCCTTATTGTTAACGGGGCTCACATTTCTCAGGCACCATGTCTGATTTCAGGCATTTGGAAATTTAAGACTCATATAATACTTAATTTAATACATAACGGACATTTCCCTCCCGGGCGATATTTCAGGCTCACAAATTGTTCCTTGCTTTAACCCCTGCAGTAAGTTTTGTAACACATGAGTGATTTAGAAATTAGATTTTTATGAGTCTTAATATTGATTTTATTAATTGGTTGGTATTTAAATTCTTTGTGAAATGAACACATGCACGTCCATTGTACAATGATTCATTTATATTCAGAATTCAGACTTTCTGCATTACACTCTCCCTCTCCTCAGACGTCTTCAGCTCTTGCTATCGGAGCGATGAGAGTCGCTCGTTCACCCTGCTGATTAGGAAATCTCCAGTTTGGGGTGGTACCACCTGCCTCCAGATGGGCATGGGCGCTGACGCCCGACTTTTCTTCAGCCATGACGGAGTACAGGTGTTACATTCATGGACTTAGACTCCCTTTATTGATCCCTTTGGGATGACTCCCGCAAGGAAATTGAGTTTCCAGCAGCTTACAAAAACACAAGGGACGTATAAAAAAAATACAGTATAAGATAACCAATAAACTGTTTTCACACCTGTGTGACTGACATAAATAAGACTTTCAAACAGACTTCATTTTGGCAGTTTAACCAGTTCCGTTTATGTCAAGTCCTATTTTAATGCTTAAAGCTGTATCTCAGGCTTGATTACTCAAATTTTAAGGCTAAAGCTACATTCCTATTTTCTTCTTAAAAAATACTAAACCACTCCTTTATTTTGAAACGTATTCTCTGCCAATGTTAACACTTAATTAATAGAATCAAGGAATAGTGATATGATACTACACTTACAGCTAGGGATGTATTGATACGTTTTTAAAGGACGATATTTGGCTGTTCATACGACTCAATGACTTGATATAAATACAGTAACTTTTTTTGCCAAAAGGTTTGGAGGAAAATAATAATACCTGTATACTGGACAGTGCAGGTGAGAATTCCTGGAAAAATACTAAATAAATAATTATGGATACAACCAAAAAAAGCAATTAATGGCAAAAACAATTCACTTTTTATCTGAAAATAAAGTGCAACTTCAGGACCTGCCAACTCAGTGAAAACACAAGGTAACTGTGGAATACTCTTTTCAATGCTCTTTTTATACTTCACCACCGCGTTGAAGTGAGCAGCTTAGTTCCATATTGAGCAAATGAATTGCAGTTGGTGAAAATGGTCTAATTGTCTCTTGCCCTCCAGTCTCTGTTGTCCCAGATCTGGTGGGGTGACATGAAGAGGAACACAGAGGTGTGGAAGCTCCTGCTCGCCTTCTTCTGCCCGTTCCTCTGCTACACAAACCTCATTGTCTTCAGGTAAAATCTACATTATTATCATTATTATTATTTTGTCATTAGTATTCAGATTTCAGTGTCTGATACTTTACAACGTACTCCACCCCAGGAAACAAGAGGGCCAGCACCAAGAAGAGGAGGGGAAGCCTAACGAGGACGGGCCGGGAAAGGACAGCGACAGCCTCTATGGCACCACCATCTTCTCTTTCTCCGACATCAAGCACATGTAAAACTAAAAAGAAATCTACAAAAATTTGTTTTGTCAAGTGGCAAGTTTCTGCTTTTTACAGCATGTTTTTTTTAATTAATGGCTGACTGGGATGCACTGGTCTCACAGTTTTAAATGGAACACATTGCTCTATTGATTTATTTTAGGATGAATTTCATTTTTTTCGAGTGTGTTGATTCATTAAAAATATGTCATTGTTGTACCAGTGAAGCTGATACACAAGGACATAACACTCCCAGGACAGCGACCATCAAAGGTGAGTCCTCTTCAAATGCAGCACAGCTGATAAAAAGATGTAGAAATAATGATTTTTAAGCAGCCGTTATGACTGTAAGAAGCTACTGATCCATGTCTGTTAACCTTCCTTACAGGCATACCCCACTCTCACAGACCACCGAAGCGTCCGTTCATAGTGTCACGATGGCGTCAGTTCTGGTTTGCACCTGTTACCGCATTTTTGGGCAACGTCCTGATGTACTTCCTTTTCCTTCTGCTGTTCGCGTACGTGTTGCTGGTGGACTTCCAGCCTCCACTGCCTGCTGGTCCAGCCATTACTGAGTATGTGCTGTACTTCTGGGTATTCACCATCGTGTGTGAGGAGATCCGAGAGGTGAGCACGGAAACCGTAAAATACAACATTTAATGCTTAATGCATCTACTTCACATTGAGCCACCACAAAAGTAGATATAATATAAAATCACTTGACATTAAATGTTATGCCAATACAGTAGTAATTTGAAAGTTATACTGCAAAGATCGGCACTGAAAGAGCTTTTCAGTGTATGACTATCTGATGTTCTGGTCATAGCTCTATGCATCTGTTAAGTTGTTTTCTTTCCCAAGACGTTCTTTTTGGGAACGAAGAGTTGGCGTCAGAGGATCAGGGTGTACATCCAGGATGTCTGGAACAAGTGTGATCTCGCTGCCATCACACTGTTCATCATAGGAGTCATCTGCAGGTACAGACAAAGCCCTCCCACAATAGTATTTCAAGGTTCAATAAGTTTTTTTATTTTATTTTGCAGATTCCTTAAAACAGAGCAGTGTTTTGCCACTTGTGGCACAAGGTCACAGGGTGAAAATATTTAGTTTAACCAAATTGAGTTTTAAATTGTTTGAGATAATTACTGTAATTATTGGGGAATGCGATGCCATATTGTTTTTTTTTAAAAGAAAAGCATACCGGAGGCAAATCGGACAAAAGCGGCATGATAAAACATCACACAATAATACATTTTATAAATATAGCACATTAAACAACTTATATCGCAAAGTGCTTTATAAGAGAAACAAATCAATAACATTGGTACCGAAAACAGGAGATGTGAGGAATAAAAACCTAGTTCTAAAGAGATAAAAAAACCCTGAATAATACTGTTCATTAAAAACAAGTTGATAATGATAAAACACTATTTTAAGATATACAATAAATATGAGAAACATAAAAAAGGTGTATCTGATTAAAAGCAAAATCAAAACAATAATTAATCTTTTATATTCTGTCCTGAATCGAGTAAATTCAAAGTATGCGGACAGCCCTCACCTCCATCCTGAGTAAGATTCAAAATTAATTTGAGAACCTCATGTTGTTTGAGCTGTAAACTAAGACTGTGCTGTGATGAAACACATTTATGCTGCTGTTAATATTGACATTTCTCACCAAATTTATACAAATCTTTGTTTAAAGGATTGAAAAGAGCTCAACACGCCCCCTGCTGTTTTAAATCAGCCCTAGCCTTGCAAGTCAGTGCTAAGGTAGAGTCAACTGGTTCCACTCTGTGTCATCAAATTTATGTTAACGCCCTCTAATCTGAGGTGGACAGCCCCCTCCCCTTGCCCCCTCTCTGAGGCCCTTGCATACTTTGTTGCAATTTTTTTAAATTTTTGTTGTGGGTGGATTTAAGATCAGTCCTGGGGGTGAAGTTACATTTAAGATTATTTTGCAAATTGACCACTGTGTGGTGCTGTCATCACATTGTATCTGCTTCACTCTGTGTTTTAGGATGTTCCAATGGTCATATGGATTTGGCCGGGATGTCCTGTGTGTGGACTACATGGTCTTCACTCTGCGTCTTATTCACATCTTTGCTATTCACAAACAGCTGGGACCAAAAATAATCATTGTTGGCAAGATGGTGAGAAATATTACCATAAGTTGAGATCATATGAGCAGGGTGTTGGAAATATAATAAGGGGAATAAAAGACTGCTTTCTCTTTTTTCAGATGAAGGATGTCTTCTTCTTCCTTTTCTTCCTGATGGTGTGGCTCATGGCATACGGAGTGGCCAACCAGGCTTTGCTTTATTCCTACGACCCTAGCTTAGATCGCATCTTCCGCAGGGTTTTCTACAGACCGTACTTGCACATCTTTGGACAGATCCCTGTGGAGGAGATGGATGGTATAAGAGCTTGTGTTTGTGTGTCATGCAGCTTAAGAAACTAATATTAACAGTTTTAAACCGGTCTAAGAATAATGTTGTAGCCTGTCCCTGGACTTTTATCATATCCATTATAGCTTTTTAAAAATCACCACTACACGCACAGACC
Source organism: Echiichthys vipera (assembly GCF_963691815.1). NCBI lineage: Eukaryota > Metazoa > Chordata > Actinopteri > Perciformes > Trachinidae > Echiichthys > Echiichthys vipera. The sequence goes on along the minus strand of NC_139843.1, from coordinate 13,632,356 downwards.
CACAGATTAATTATAATATCAAAAGACATGACACATTTTAATCTTCCCTATATTTGTGTGTCTATGCCAGTGGGGAAGCAGTGGGACATGCCCTGCACAGACAACGTGACATTGATTGAGAGCGGTGAGGAGCCGTGCAGGGTGCTGTATAGTAACTGGCTGGTGGTAATTCTGCTGATTATATATCTGCTGGTCACTAACATCCTGCTCATCAACCTTCTCATCGCCATGTTTAGGTAAAGCACAAGGAGATCAGTGTCAATCAGTATGTCTCTGTGGCTTCAGTGACATGTTCCCTAGAGTTCACCACCAACACTTGTTACTCTGCTCTCTTTGCGTCCACCCAGTTACACCTTCAATGAAGTGCAGGCTAACAGCGACATCTACTGGAAGTTCCAGCGCTACAACCTGATCGTCCAGTACCACTCTCGTCCCTGCCTGGCTCCTCCTTTCATCATCCTCTCCCACATCAATCTCTTTATCAAGAGGACCATCCGCAAGGTGCCCTCTATCAAGATCCACCACTTTGGTCAGTATTTAAAGAGTCTTAAGTAAGTTTAATTAACCTTTTACCATTCCGCCCCTTTTTTATTAGATTTGAGGGGAGCAGGGGATGTTTGGGGGCGGAGAAAAGGTCAACATTAGATGCCAAATGGAAGTGGTGTATACCATCTGAAAGCGGGGAATCTGAAGAAATAATAACATGACTGTGTAATACATTGTTAATGTATAGGTCTTACAACATCATAATGAATGTAAATGATGCTATATTATGTCTCATAAGTTGTTGCAAATTGCATTTTCTGAATTTAACCATTTTTACCTTGTAACAATGATCAGAAATCCCTTTGAAATATCACATTAAGACACCAAGACCTTGCTGTGATTTGGTATCAAAAACATTTGACATTTGGAGATTTCTGCATTTATTGCATTTCCTTTTTTTTTGTGTGATTGGATGGAGAGCACTTCTGTCCTGAAACCTGCTCAGAAACCTCCTTATTTTTAACATACCTGGGAAAGCCATACATCCTCTGATTGCCCCTGGTCTTTAGTTTGTGGATTTAAAGTTTCATGAGGCTGTGATTATCATTGAGAACATTTTAAACAGTAAGGTAAAGTTTCAAAAATGCTCTCACCACAATGAAATGGCTAGTATGGGGACTTACATCATCACACACGAATACACTTGGGCTCATTGAATCCACAAGAGTCTCCGCTTTCCCATCATATGCAATACCAAGCCTGTGTAGGGACCCCATTATGCTGGAATATGAGGATTCCTAAAGTTCCTTTGGTTGTCTAATTTCATGTGATACCGATATCTTCACTCTAGCTTTAAAACTGAGCCAAATTCAGGCTGTGATTGACAGAATGTTTGCCGTGCCTGCCATCAGGCCCTTTAGATAAATATGATGTTAACGTAAAAATATTATTGCCTGAAACAAGTGTTGTATAGTTGGTCTTTATCAAGTGAAGTGTTTTGAGCATCTAACAGGAACCCGATCATTGTTTTCTTGCATATCTGCGTCATTTCAGCCGCAGTGGTCATCCTGCTTGGTTCTGGAAACACCACAGCTGAGTTGAATGATAGCAATGATATAAACCTTTTTTCTTTTCTATTAGTTTTGCAGTTACGAGGGAAAGCAGCCAACAGGCTAATGACTTGGGAGACCATTCAGAAGGAGGACTTCCTGACTGCCCAGAACACGATTCAGAAAAGCAGTGACTCGGAGAGGCTCAAACGGATGTCTGCCAAGTGAGCGCACCTTCCTACACAAACACTGTAAATTACTTATTTTTAAGCTCCATCGTACTGACGTGAATGTTTTTTGTTTTTTTTTTCAGAGTGGATGGTGTGCTCAAACATATGTCGGAAAGCAGAGACTTTGACCACAGGCTGAGGGCTCTGGAGAACGAGGTAAAATGAAAGCACTGTGTTCAAAGAGTTAATCATTCTGAGCCATTTCAGTCCATTCTTGATACTTACAGGGGCATTGCTGTAAAAGAGCAACGTCTGCACAGTCGACCTTCTCCATATAAAGGCTAAACATATGTCACCCGTCTAGATATAGCAGGGCTCATGCCATCTAGAACACTGTGTTCTGATACTGATATGACAATGTGTTCATATAAATAACACATTTGTTTGTGGGAAATAAGCTTATTTTTGTTCATGAGTTAGATGATAAGTTCGATACCACTCTCTGTTCTGTACAGTAAATATGCAGCTGTTTGACTTCCCTTAGTATAATGAGGGAGAGACGGGGAAACAGCCAGAGTAAAAGCGACAAAACAAAAAAAACAGTCTGACTTATGTGTCCGACTGTTTCTTGGTTTGATCCAGTGACTTCCTGGTGTCTCCACTGGTTGCCTGGAAAAATGTGTTACCTAGTGAGTTTTAAGCTAGCAGTTTTCCCCACTACCTGTGTTAATGCTAATCTACGCTAACTGGCTGTTTGTGGGAGCCCTGATATGAAAGTGATATTCTAATCAAACTCTCTAACAGAAAGCTTAAGTGTCTTCTCCAAAGTGTCAAACTATTCCTTCAAGTTAATGGTTAAATGGGACTGCATTATATTCATTGGTCAAACTTGAACCCTCATTTTCGGTTCTGTTCTCAAGTGAAATCCTCTGCTTGATGTCTTACTTAAGACAAAATCCCAGCGTATAGTTTCAAAGATGTACAATGAACAGTGAATGTCAACATGTAACCCTGCGCGGTTTTCCAAAAACACTGGTCCTTCTCTCAGATGTCTTGTTACAGTTTGTTAATACACAGCTCTTTTGCTCATCCTTCTCAGATGGAGTATTGCTCAAATGCTCTGAGCTGGATCGTCGATACTTTGGCACAAGGCAGCACGTTCAAACCGTCTCGTCCTCCACCTGCATTGAGAGGTACAAACTAAGAACATGCGTATATCTTTACAGAAACAAGAAAAGCTGCTTGTTGAATATCACAGGTTGTCTTCACTGTGTAGTAGTAACCTTATTCTGCCTCTCCTGCGCAGATGCCTTCCCTTCTTCTACCAATTCCACCTGATCCAGCCTTCGGTGATGCCTTCACTTGCTCAGGGTCGGTATAAGACAACATTTTGCTGCTCCCATACTATCCACCGACCACTCACCACTCAAACAAAGTGTAGCAGCCACCACTACTTGTTACAGTATTGATTCAATTCCAAAGCTGATATTTTAAGTGTGCAGTTTATCTTATTCAAATGCCAAAGTCAAGTTTATGTATTTTTGATGTGGCATGATATATTTTATGTATTTTATTTGCAAATGTATCATGTCTTTATTGCTGTAGTTTTAAGCTGGAATTCTGTTTTTATATAGGTTTTTACTGCTATATAGAAACTGATAATGTTTACAGGTGGGTTACATTCAGCACACATTACTGTTTGACACTTTTGTGTTCAGTTACTTGTTGGCCAAATTAAATGTTATTGTTACATTATTGTATTCTGTTCAATAAATTGTTTATACAGTATAATCAATGTATTATCTTATTGTCTAAAGAATAATGCTAGGTTGACAATTTTGGAAATTTACTACGTTCACTTTCTTACTGGGAGTTACACGAACACTGAGCCAGCAGACAGTAAGCTTAGCACAAAGACGAGAAACAAGGGGGCACAGCTGTTAATTAGTGTGGAGAAGTAAAACTGCACTACACTGACCTAGGCTGTTAAAATGTGTCATTTTTACAAAAGAATCATTTGGGCAAAGTGTGACTAAGACATACTGTAGGTGCGAGGCAGTAGGATATACTGTAGAGAGAACAGGATATGGATAGTGTGAAAGGTGTACCATGGTGCCAAGTTTCAGTATGCCAGAGCTCTATTGAAGGTCACATAGTGGAGCAGAGCTATTGAAGGAGCCTTTACTGTAAATAGCCAGTCCGGCCACCTGTCAATCGCACCAGTGGCTCATACTGAGAGAGGCAGTGTCATCACTTTCTGCCTTCTTGCTGCATGACGGCTGCATGTCCAAGTATGTACCCATGTAAGTGAGCATGGCCAACTCACTCTGTGTACTCGCATCTCTTTTTTAATGCTCAATAATTTAACAAAACTTGCAATACCACCGACTCAAACTCTCCTCCTGGTCTCTACTCTGGATGTATCATGAAAACTGTGTAATAAAATCATTCTGTACTTGAAATGTAAAGCATTTCTTTGGAATGTCAGTCGCTGCACATGTGCAGATCGCCTTCAGCTCCATTTCCTTCTATTTACATCCATTCCATTCATCATTCTGACATGTTCTCCTCTGCTTTGGGACTGGCGAGCACATATCACCTATGCTGTTGAGACTGTGTCTGAGAGGTGTTGGTTTAACCCTGAGGTTTATTTTATTAGCCACCGTTATACAGTGGAGATCAAAATTAGAGATCAAAGTATTAATATTTCATTTATTCAGATTTTTTTTTTTCTTTTTTATCGTTCAGAATTTGACAGAATACCTGCTGTGGCTATACCACTGCTGTACTAGTGTGTTTTTTTAAATAAACAAGGCACTTCAACAAAAAACCGTTACCAACAGTAACCATTGTGTCAGAAGAGAAGATTTAACAATGTTTTCTTCGGGCTATAGGATTAAAAAAGGAATAGAAAGTGTAGAGGCGCTGCACCCACAGGACATCACTAGTTTCTCACACTGCTCTGGTTTGATCTTGGTCCATTCTTCTTCAGTCTCTTCCACAGTTCAGTAACTGTAGTGGGTTTCTTAGACAATACTTTGTTGCCAAGGATTTTCCAGAGATTCTCTGAGGTTAAGATCAGATTACACCTCCTACAACAAAAGCTATCCCCCCAGATAATCCTGTTTCCCGGAGGTGTATACATATACCGTCTGTTTTTGTTTTGTGTCTCATTTAGAATTTCTTAACTGGAGAATCATCCTTTTTCATTCAGTGATTTATGTTTTCTTTATCGGACCATTTCTGTGTTGGTGGATATATGTGCTGAAATTACATTACACATAAACACGATGACAGCAAAGATCAAATCAAATTAAAACGTCAATAACTTCAACTAGAATTATTTAACGTCTGTAACTTAACTTTCCCTCCCTCTCATTTCCATATGTTCTTTGACCTCTCTTTAGCCCTCCCTCCTGCACACACCACCCCCCCCCCCCCCCACCTCTCTAACACACTGCGTTAAGGGCATCAGGAGCATTCTTCCCAGACATGTGCTCCTGTCACTCATGCACATACAGCCACACAACTGCACCACACACACAGTTGTATTTCCACTGTGTCCTCTGTGTTCCCAGCACAAGGTTGGCCCACTGCTCTGTTGGTCTTGTGAGCGCGACCCTCCTCTCCTCGTCCCTCTGCAGCTTGGAGCAAACAGCTTAACAATATCACTGCGGCTTTAAAACCGTGTCTGTGGATTTTAAGCGTTAAAAACCCACTGTTTTTTTTGGTTTTGGTGGAAGAAACAGGGTAGAAATATTCACCCAGTGTGGATTTCAGAACTTCAAGAGGTCCTCGGCTAAGTCTTCCAAAATGGCACCTGTGAAAGGTTGGGTGGTGGGGCTCTTGCTGGTTCTCCTGTGTCCACCTCAGCTCCCTCTCTCTGGAGCGGTAAGTGCCCAGGACGTGGCTGAAGCAGAGGAAGGCCTCCATGCCAGAGATGTTGAGGAGGTGGTGGCTGAAGAGGGCGAAACCGTTGAGGGTGATGATGGCGTAGACGAGGAAGAGGAACAGGTAGCAGGGGAGGACGATGACAAAGATGATGAAGAATCAGATGAGGCAGAAACTGACAAACAGGAAGAAGAAGGGGAGGCTGAGGAAAATGAGGAAGAGGAGACTGCTGAGGAGGAAGAGGAGACTGCTGAGGAGGAAGAGGAGACTGCTGAGGAGGTAGAGGAGGCTGCAGAGGAGGATAAGGAGGCTGCAAATGAGGAAGATGAGGAGGAGGCTGCAGATGACGAAGATAATGAGGGAGATGAGGAGGAGGCTGCAGATGAGGAAGATGATGATGAAGAGGAAGATGAGGAGGAGGCTGCAGATGAGGAAGATGAGACGGCTGAGGAGGTAGATGAGAATGATGAGGAGGAGGATGATGATGAGGAGGCTGCAGAAGAGGATGATGAGGAAGAGGAGACTGCTGAGGAGGAAGATGAGGATGATGAAGAGGAAGATGAGGCTGCAGAAGAGGATGATGATGATGATGATGATGAGGCTGCAGAAGAGGAGGAAGAAGACCAGGAGGAGGCTGCAGATGAGGAAGAGGATGATGATGATGATGATGATGAGGATGATGAAGAAGAGGATGAGGATGATGATGACGAAGAGCAGGCTGATGAGGCAGCAGCTGAGGAGGAAGATGAGGATGATGCTGATGATGAAGAGCAGGCTGAGGAGGCAGCAGCAGAGGAGGAAGATGAGGATGACGCTGAGGAAGAGGATGATGATGATGCAACCGATGGAGAGGAGTTAGCTGAGGCAGATGATGCTGCGGAGGAAGATGAGGATGCAGCTGAAGCAGAGGAAGACGACGGTATACCTACTACAGATATATCTTAAATGTATTTCTAACTAAGCAGTCATATAGTTTGAAGTGTAGCAGAGTGTGACCTGCGTCCTGTGAGTGTTGCCTGACTCCACAGAAGCCTTCTGACATAGTTGGGCAGCACTGTCGCACATATCAGTCTGAAAATAGACGGGCTTATCTGTGAGCAGGCACCCGGCAGCATCTAAACCATTCAGGCCTTTGTTCAACCAATGGGGCTATTTTGAGACCCCAAAACAATTACTGAGTAAAGTGAAATTCCGGCGAAAAATCATCCCATGGTCTTACGGGCACGTACATACATCACATAAGCCATCAAGACGATTTTAATTTGTGTAATCACTATTAACGGAGAAATGTGGGAGAAAATAACAGCAAACCTCTGCAGCAGCATTATAACAGTCCTTACACATAAAACAAAGCACCAATGGGCTCCTTCCTTTTGGATTGACTTTGGTAATTGACTTGAATAGACTTTACCACGAGAAGAGCTGGTACCGAGGCCAGTTAGTAAGTCTTTCAAAACACTAACTACGTTGTTGGTGCATCGTTTTATGTGTAGGGACTCGTATCATGCTACTGCAGAGGTTTGGTGTTATTCTGAGCAGTAATAGTTAGTTGGTTAAAAAAGACGTTTTAATGCCTTTACCGTAATTCCCTGGGCTAATCAGTGCTAGCCACATTCGGCTCTCTCTACCAGATACCTCCGTTACATGAAAAAAACTGTCTCTATGGTTTATTTGATGTATTCAAGTGCTAAAAAGACCTTGGAATTTGACTTCAAGTGCGTAAATTCAGAAAAACATTCAAATAGAAGCAATATTCCAAAGGAGAGCTCTCTTTTATACATAACACAAGTCGAATCCTCAGTCCTTACAACCAAATCATGTAAAATGTTGTTATTTCTTAATATTTAACATAACAATGTACCACTTTGCGTGTTATTTAAAGAGCTGTGACCAAGATACACACAGGCAGAACATTTTACAATGTAACAAGAGAGAGTGGCTCTGTCAGGCTGCACTTGAACTCAATGCTCACATCAGCATTCCACCATGCTTACAGTGATAATACGAGCATGCTGATGTTCAGCAGGTAAAATGTTTGAAATGTTCACTATCAATTGCTTATTTGGACTAGACAAAATACAGCTGAGGCTCATGGGAATGTCAGGAGTTTTGCTGGTATTTGGTCATAAGCCAAACTGAAATTTTGACCTGATGTTGCTACAGACAGGAGATCAAAGTTTCAAACAATGAGTCCCCTGGGGATCATGAATGTGCCAAATTAAACAGCAATGGAGATATTCCTCTTTGAAACAATAATGTCAACCCTCACAGGGATGGAAAAGTAAGGGAATCACCAAAGTCAGTAGGCCTCGTCTCCCGAGGACCACGAATGTCAGTATGAATGGTTTCATATCTGTTGAGACATTTCAGTCTGCACAAAAGTGCTGAACAAACTATTTAATGGTGACGCTGTTTTCTAAATGAAAATCTACCATTTCTGTTCCGTCAGCAGCTGAGCCAGGTGTCCTAAAAATGACGTTCCCATACAATTAAACTGCATTTTCAATGTATGTTTTTAAGAGAAATGTAATATTTTCCCTCCTGGATTACGTTTGTTTTTGACATATTCAAAAAAACGCTCCTAATGAAAGTCTGCTTAAGTCCATATAGAAAGAGGAGTCACAAAAACACAGACCTATAGGAGATGACGGTTTGTGTCCTCTGTGTATGTAATAAACTCTTTTTAACCTAAACCACAATCACTTCCTGGACCTAACTAAGTACTTTTGTTGCATAGTCCTATAATCCGTGAGGAAAAACGTAATTGCTAATGTAGTTTAGTTTAATGGAAACTTATTTTCTGTTTGAGACAGAGTTGACACAGCGACACCGATATGGCGTCAATAAGTCAATATCGGCGAGGCTGGTGTATCGGTGCAGCGGTAGAGGCCTGATTTCTCATTGACTCTTTATAGATGAGCCTGAGGATGACGACACGAGCGAAGAAGAGCACGCCGCTGACGCTCTACAATTCCGCTCTGGCTCTTTGTGTAGCGTTTGCTCCATCTGTGAGGTAAAAAAAGAAGAAGATGGCTTTAATGGTGCAACGAATAATGACCTCCTACCAGATATGTAAAGTTACGATGGAAAGACTGATCATAACTGTACATTGTGTCCCCCTTCCTCTTTTAGTACTGCTCTAATAACTGTGACAAATGCCCCTGTGAAGAGGGAGATGAGTCGGATCACTGTGACCACTGCCAAGTAAGCGTCTTTGCTGTCGTTAATACACGTTAAAGGGAAACATTTCAGTGGGACAAGAGGCTCCTCATTTTGAACACTTTGTCTTCCAGGAATGCTCGTCCTGTTTCATTTGCCCCATACTGTGCGACACAATTTGCACACCAGGTAAACACCTGTAGTTATCACTCATAGTGTGCATGTTTCTTTATGTATTGAGCTTGGCGTTTCTTTAATTTTGTATGTATTTTCAGGTGGCCTTATTGATGAGCTGACTGGGACCATCTTTCAGTAAGACTTCTCACAACACATTGATATTTAGATGTATGATAAGCAGCAGCTTGGCACAAGTCTTAGTCTGGTCTTTGTTTCCCAGGACTGTTTCCTCTCTCCTCTGAGCGGTCCGGAGACTCCACCCTTTAACGCCACCCTGTGTTCGCGCCAGGTACCATGGTTGGAGCTGTCTGGCTGTTCTTACCTCTCAAGCAACAAGGGGACTTCCACAAGAGCTCGTCATGAATCTGACAGCTGACGGAAATACAGGAAAACACATTTAGGTTATTAACTCATGTTTAGATTTTTAACTTGTAATGAGAACTGAAGTTTCAGTTTGTAGAGAGTTCGAGTTCATTTTCTTGCCTACTGTACATTTTAAATGCAAAAGTGGGTGATCATTTCTAAGGCTATTATTTCTAAGGCTAATTTGTTTCGATTTTTTTTTTAAGTTGCAGGAATCTGTTTGAATGCACTAGACAGATGCCATGCTGTCTACTTTTACAATAGGATTTGATGTATTAATACAAAAACAACTTCTACAATTGAGCCTCATTCATCAACCATCCGTAAGAGGAAATGTCCACATACGCAGTTTTCCCACTGATTGTGACATTCATCAATGTGTTCTTATGTTGCATTTGTTTGTAGGTAAGAACAGAATCTACGACACTCAAGAGCAGCACTCTTACACACATTTGTGCTGACATGTTTGTGCAAAAACGACTGATTATTGTGTTCTCTTCAATTCTACGGGATCTTAATTACGAAACGGTGTAGTGGTGACTAATATCTCACACCATTTCCAATAGTAAGTAGGCCGACTTCTGCACCCATGTTCGTTGTGCACAATGGCATATTTACCACTGATGCGGCAAAAACACCTGATGACTGGAACATTGCGATCTAAATTGCATCAATCGTCTTTTGGCACGTATGCAACTGCAGCTGCCCTTTCAACGTGTGCACTGTTGCTTGCAGTATGCATACACCTGGGACATACTACTTTGCCACCTTGAACTTTTGACCCTCTTGCTCAAATATGCTGCACAGAGGATTTAGGGTCATAGCCAGGACAGGACACTGGCCTGCATGCTGCAAAATCTGACCAGATGTAGCAGGACATAAGATAAGATATTCCTTTATTTGTCCCACAAAGGGGACATTTCCTTTTTACGGCGGCACAGTGGAAAGCAAACAAAGATGCATCAATTGGAAATAAAACAATATATTAAGCAATATAAACATGGAAATAAAGAAAATATGAACAATATAAACGCAGGGAAATATAAGACTTATAGGAACAGTAGATACAACATTTATACATTTACAACATGACACAGAGAAATCCAAATTAGTTTTGCACATTGAGATTGAAAATAGTGCAGTTACTGTCCGTTTTGATGCGTGTGCTCTACGTCCTAGTACTTTTGACATGCTGCATTTGACAGAACATGTTTTGGGACATACTGAACCATTTTCTAGCATACTAATGGTAGTTTATATGTGTAAATCTATTTGCAGAGAGTAAGACTCATTCACCTCATCTGGCCTTTTTGGCATTTGGCTCCAGCTCAGAACTATTAACATTGTTTAAATGTTTTGCTCATAGCCCTGCAATCTCATGCCCTTTTATGTGGATTGGCGTGATGTTTACATGCTAATTATGATCAACTGACAGGTATGATTCCTCGTTCACCAGGAACACGTGTGATCACATTTCTGCGGTTTAAGAAGGCGTCATGAATCTGACTTCTCTTAAGAGCTTTCTCAAGAACAAATATAAAACTTAGGACGTTGAATGAGGCCCAAATGTTACCAATTATCATCTGATCATAAATCTCTCCTTATCTGTAAAGCTTGTTTAAGCAGCTTGTATCTGTCACCAGTTCGCTTTCCAATGAGTTGTTTTGCTATATGTTTCGTTTTCTATTTCACATTGTTTACTGACTTCTCTGGCATTTCTAGAGTTATGTTTGTGCACATAATAGGTTCACTATATAGTATATGATGACTACGGCTCATTAAAACTGGAGTTGATGTCAAAGTAAACTTATTTTGGTAAATAGGCCTATAAAATACAACAGTTTTAACTCACAACTGTGCGTATAAAGTTTGGTAATTCCCTTTAGCTAGCTTGGATATAATGCTGTTTCATAAATAAATCACTTCTCTTCACCCTTTCACCTATTTATTTTTTTTACTGTATCTGTTAAAATCTGATCAACACAGACAGAGCCAGGACTTTGTGTCTGGGAAGGGTTGACCTTCTGAGAGCAAAAACATTGATACAGCCTGATTTTTAGCACAGCAACATTTTTAAGGCTAAAGTGCCTGTCATATTCAACCTTATGAACTTTTGGACTATTTGAAATCAAGAGTCGCCACGAGAAGACTAAATACCAAGAAGTCTCGGCTACTGTTGAATTGATTTTCACTGTCCTCCTCACATGTCTTTGTGAGCCCGCCCATTTGGATTGTTGTGTGACAGTTGCCTTATTATCTTTTATGACAACCTGTGGTTGAGAAGAGAGGAGGATTTGATGAAGGGCAGGAAACCTGTTGTGTTGCGTGCGTGTGTGAGAGAGAGAAAATGTGCGGGCTACAAACACAGGAGCAAATACGATAAACACTACCAGGTAGAAAAAGACATTTGGCTCTCTGTCAAGAAAACATGACAGTCTTTAGTGTCAATGTTATCAGGGTAAACATGCATCTGTCAAAGATGCATCAATTTCAAATACATCGTTCCATGTTTTGGGAAATGAAAATATTTGTTTATTTTGGCAGAGTGTGGGGTCAAGATGATACCACTCTTAACACACAATTTTTTTTTTTGGCTTTAAGCAGTTGCTGGGCAACCAGTGGAGACTCCAGGTCGCAGTGTCTGTCCGGCACATGACCTCCAGTAAAACAGAAAACTTTTAGCTGTATGGACAAGCAAACAAACAAGATATAAGGCTTTAATAGAGAATTCTTTTAAAATGAAAGATCAATCCTGGAGCTCTTATTCTTTTTTTTTTCTTCTTCTTTTTGTTGCTAACTGCTATGAGTCATACGTATTTATTCATTTCATTTGGAAGAAAAACAAATTCCTTTGGTTGTTTGATGCAAAAGTACATTCATTGTCTCACCTAGGATTACTGTCAGCTTTACTGAGCAGCTGAGAGTTAATCATGTAATTGGACCTATACTTAGATCACCTTTCTAGTCTTCTCACTACTCACAGTCACACCCATGTGCAGCACATCCACACACCCATGGGCAGCACAGGTAGCAATTCGGGGTTCAGTGTCTTGCCCAAGGGCACTTCTACATGTGGATCCAGAGGAGCCGGGTATCAAACCACCGATCTCTCGAATGGAAGATGTGCCGCTCAACCTCTGAGCCGCAGCTGCCCAATGTGTAATGATAGAAATGGCAGTGACCGAGCACAGAGTCTCCAATTACTGCGGTCAAGGCTTGAAAACAGACATAATTCAATGTGTAAACACCGAGTCTCCTTCAGCTTCTACGGTGTCCGTTTACAGGACGGCCTGTGAATTAAACTCCTAATCTAGCTGTGTCCTGTGTGTTAAAAAGGGATGTTACCCAAATTGCAGTGGCATGTTTATCCTTTATCTGGATTGTGCTTTTGTTCATGAGTATACTATGGTTTCTGACGACCACAGTAAAGGAAGTATCAGATATCACTTTCACGGGGTTCAAATAGGAGTGGTGTCAGTCGGTCATTTGCTGGAATCTGCAGTTCAAATGTTATTGATGGATTAAAAAAAGTCATCTAAAACCAAAGGTTTTATTTATTTATTTTTCTAAGGCTAGGGTTAAGGTTAAATTGGCGTCACATATTCCACCCTTATTGAGCCAGCATTGTGTATAGAAACCATGGGACCTGTGTCATAGAGCTGGCTAAGCTTTGCTACTTGCCCCCCCCCCCCCCCCCCCCGCCCATGTTTTACCAGATTATTGGCTCACTCTTAACCTGTGTTTTGATCACAATGTCCGGAAAAGAGACCTGTCGTGTTACGTGTCTCCCTCATACTGGTTTAGTGTTGTGTATATGCAGTGCCCCCCACCCCTCCCATTGCATGCCCCTCCTGCTCTATATGACTGCCCTGATGCATCCTGGGACTCTGTTTTCACCACCTCACTGAGGAACTTGGGCAGACATTGTTTTTTTTGTTTGTTTTTTTACATGACACCTCATTCTGACTGTATATAAATATCTTTTTTTTAAATCTTTTTTTTAAACCTAAGGGACTTCAGGCCTGGATAAAAAGGTAGGACCTCCGTCAAACTTTTATCACATGCATTCTTTTCTCCATTCACTTCCACATTATAGAAAGCTAGGTACATATAGATGCAGGTGCTCTGGCAAAACTTCAGTTTATTCTGCACTTAAATGGGATTTCAGTTCACTGATGGACTCAGCTTGAATGAAATGGGTGGATGACTCCATTTTCAGACCTGAGGCTGCTAAACACAGAGTTCCTGTTGATATTCTTGTCCCATACAAGGTCAGCGTGAAGTATATTAGCCAGAAATCACTGAGGCTGATGCGGAGACGTTTTCCTCCATCTAAGAATGACTTTAGACATGAACAAGACGTTTAAACTGGCTGTGAAATCCATGCAAGAACTTGTGGTTGCTAACAGGCTTCCTTTTCTGTCTAAAGATGCATCTCTCCTTCCTCCTGCTGTGTCTGAGTTTGGTAAAATACGGTGAGTAAAATGCATGTGATTTCTACCAAATGGAAATATTTGTAATGATTTATGCATTTCAGCATCCTGTGGTTGTCTATAATTTGTGTGAGGCAGGATGCTATTTATTAAGGATGCGAAGAACCCTTTTTCTTAATTTGAAGCCAAAGTTGGAAGCTGTTTGTGCAGCAACCTAAATTGCATCCAATACTAAATTAACAAAGTTGTGGAAGCTGTCCACCACACGGCCCATGCCGGGTATCTTTACCTTCAATATTTATTACAATGGTGCAAGAAGTCCTCAGTTAAGTGAAAGTGGCAATACAAAAGTCATGCACTTGGTACAGAAGACATGCATATATATTTTTAAATAAACAACCCTACATTAGTACATGAGCAGCGTTTTGCTTTTTTTAACTGGTGAAATTTAGTGGTTCCCAACCTAGAGATCAGGCCCCTCAGAAGGACATAGGATAAAACTGAGGGGTCCGGACATGAATGGAGTAGAAAAGAGGCAAAAGATGTTGCTGGACATAATTTAATAGTCAAAAGGTTTTTGTAAGCAATTGGCACTGCAGCGGTTTTACTGTTGCCATCAGAATCTCCTGTTGGAAATAAGAGTTAAGGGCAAACTCGTATATTAGCCAATATTTCTTAATCTACATTTTAAATCGATTTCTCTTTTATTTAGTCTCTCTTTACCTCCCTTTTTCTCCTCCCGACTCCAAGCTCTGTTTTCTAAAGGAGTCACAAGCTGGGAAGTTTGCAAATAACTAATTAAATCGTTAGCTTTCATAACCTATATGGCTTAGGATTTTATATTGCAAATATGTAAAGTATTTATAGTTGGGACATAACCGTAGTGCAGTAGAGTAAAGGTACATTTCCTTCTGAAATGTTGTAGATTAGAAGCATAAAAGGTTGGTACAAGTACTTGTTAAATTTAAATATAAAGCTTTTGTATCAGTACAGTATTCACAGTACGTCGCCTTTATTTCTGTTTCAGCTGCTGGAAGTGATTGGTGCTATACTGGCTGCCGTAAGTACAGACAATGTCTCACTTTTTTATATGATTATGATCAGTCTGCATTAGTATGTGGCGTTAAGACTACCTCTTACCTTCACAGCGCACACCCCGAGCCACTGGGGAGACATCTCTGACGCTTTCTGTGGAGAAAAAAGACAGTCGCCTATTGATATAGCCACCGGCCATGTTCAGACTGACCCTCACCTGCTGAACTTTACCTTTGTCAACTTCTCCTCTCCGCATGTCATCAAGAACATCACACACAATGGACATACAGGTTCAGACTTCAACTCGGACTTAGACTAGAATGTAATATACAATTTTTGTGACAGGTCTAGAAATCCCAAAAACAAATTAAAGGTGGCATATTTTAATTTTCAGGATTAGAACACAGTATTTTGTATGTACATTATCATCAAAAAGAGACATTTCCTGTATATTGTATTATATATTCTGTATTTGTTTTGATTTCTCATTTTAATTTTTTTGTTTTATTTTGTGGGGTTTGTGGTTGGTGGTGTGATTTATTGTCTGATGTTTGAAAATTGAGAAAAATCTAAAAAAGAAAGAAAGAAATGTTGACTTTACTTTTACAATATGAAACCCTTTTTTTAAAAAGTGTTTATCTTCTTTATACACAGACTGTAATTACATAAACACACTTCTCCTCCTTTAGTGAAATGCACGCTGGAGCCCAATGAAGTTGAAGTGGGTGGAGGTGGACTTAATGGGACGTATTCTACTCTTCAGTTTCACTTCCACTGGGGTGATACAGAACATCATCCGGGTTCAGAGCACATGATCGATGGGCACAGATATCCGATGGAGGTACGGTAGTGTTCCGCACCTGCCTCCCCTCTTTATAAACTGTGTACCTCGTCTGACCGTGCTTTTGTTAATCCATGTAATCTTTTGCAGATGCACATAGTCAGTCTGAAGAAAGGTCTTTCTGTGCAGCAGGCCACAGAGGATTCAGAGGGAATTGCTGTTCTTGGGTTTTTCATAAACGTACGTCCATTTCAAAGAAAAGTGTTATAATTACTAACCATTTAATACAAGTTAGCCTGAGGTAAAGGCAGTTTCTGAATACGACTGTGTGCATTTCTTTGTGGATTGAGCACTTTGATACTAACAATAAGGGACCTTTTTTAGCTGTGTTATAAGTGTTGGGGGTGGCAGTAGCTCAGTTGGTTCGAGTCCCTGTGTGGAGCGTGGACTGGTGGCTGGAGAGGTGCCAGTTTATCTCCTGGGCACTGCCGAGGTGCTGTTACGCAAAGCAAGGCACCGACACCCCCCCCCCCCCCCCAACTGCTCGGGGCGCCGGTCACTGGCAGTCCCCTCGCTCTAACATCTCTCCATTAGTTGCATGTATATAGGTCTTGTCTGTGCATGTGTGTGTATTTCGGGCCTGTGTGTGTGTGTGTGTGTGTGTGTGTAAAATGAAAAATAATTATAGTGAAAATTGAATTTCCCCATTGCATGACAAATAAAGGAATTCTTCCTATGTCCTCTCCCTAAAGGCAACAGATGATGGAGATACATCGGGACCATGGGACATGCTCACATCTTACCTGACGAAAGACATGGGTCGGTGTGTTTCATTGTTATTGCAATGCAGTCATTTGCAGTTATTGGTCTGTTGATGTGTCTTGTACTTGACATCAGCAGGCATTTCCCTCAAAAACCAGGATGTTAAGCAGAGTCACACCTTAATGTTTGAAATATTTTTTTACAAGGACAAAACTAAGAAGCACTCAATGAATTCAAAGTGTTGGCACTGTGTGGAAGAACCTGTCAAGCTCAATGCCAACACATTTTGACGCTGTGACACGGCCTGTCATGAGATTTACTGTGCTGTATTTTGTCACTCCTGCGCTCAGGCAGGTTTACGACTATTTGTAAAAAACACAGTGAGTTAATAAGTGTCAGAATAAATCAAGAATTAATAGTTTTTCTGTCATTTTGATCTCCACTGTATATCTGCAGATTTTGGCGTTCTACTTTTATTTTGAAGGTCAAGTTAGAAGTATTTGTAAAGTCATTAAGGAGTCGGTGAGGTTGGGTTTGAGGTTATATAACATATTTATATTATATAACATATTTTGTTGTGACCACTCATGATGGTGCCATCAATCTAAGGACACTTATTTTGTGCTTTTAAATCTTCTTGACTTTCATTTAATTACAGCTCTTTTTTGTTTTTTACATCTTTCTCCAGGCACTAACGTTGCTATAAACCACAGCATCTCTATCGATGACCTGATTGGAAATGTAGATCGCACAAAGTTCTATCGCTACATGGGCTCCCTGACCACCCCCAACTGCAACGAAGCAGTCGTGTGGACAGTCTTTCAAGAGCCAATCAACATCAACAAAAGTCTGGTGAGTAAGACTTGTTCAGTCGACACATGCCTCCCAGTACAGAAAGAGGAATGTAAGGACCTCTCAAACGTTTCAAGTACATTGACCTGCAGTGTTGAGACAGCCAGATCACCTTATACACCAAACAAAAACAAAGGTAAAATGGAAAGGGTTCATTTGTATCGATAAACCTACAGAGAATATCACTTAAATCTGCAGCTCACTTAGATGTCCACTCAAAATGGACATCATTTCTGATGGTAAAACAGGAATTCTTTGCAGCATACACAGGAATTCATGACATTTCTGGAATTTCCATCTCGACACTCCCTTTGGACAGAGGTTGCATCGCCCCTGTTTGTAAGAGTGAAGTGGCAAGTGTTCGAAGTTGTTATACTGTACATCCGGTTGTGGGTGGAAGGGTCTGTGGGTCTTTGATTTTTTTGTTTGACGACATCTCTGGTGGAGAGGATGATGAAGGTCAGCCAACTTTGGATGCTGGCTCATTGACTTGAGCTAAAGTGTGTGCGACTGCCAGAGGGAACTTTTTGAGAGGCAGCAGTAGGGGTGGGTGATATGACAATATTAGATGGTGAAGGATCAGAACACGTTGACGATAAGAGGTCGTAGTATTGTCTGTGGGGAACATTCTATCCACTGCTGTTCTCTGCTCTGCACAGACGCATCAGGGTTTTATTCCTTAGCAATATCGCACTATTGGCTAGTCAGTCTCATGCACCTATAACGAACTTCAGGCAGTGACGAGGATTTCTCTTCGAGAAGTCATGGGTGACAATGTAAACGAAACTATCGTGTCCTAACAGCACACGTGTGTCGGACTATAGTGTCGCATCGGCGCTATCTGTCCACACTTAATCACAGACTTTGTGGAACAAGCTGTAAAATATGCACCTGTAAATGCCCCCCGAGCAGCTGCAGACTACTAATGTGTTTTACAAGGAGGCAGCGCCATCACTTCACAGAGGACACCCCATGCCCAAACCTGTCACATAAGGTGGACACATTGGATAGTAACACAATGAACATTTTCAACCAACTAAAGAAAAAATATCCTAAAAGGTCTGCTGAGAGTGAAACAGTGAGGCGTCAACTCTCACTGCAGCCAGCAGAGGCAACAGGCAGCTTTAGGCAGCTCTTTGTAAAATTTCCAGTGTATTTGGCACAAGTTTGTGTTTGTTGTGTCTGTTTATATATTTTCTCTTTTAGGGCTATATGTTTACAGAGGGAAATACTTTGGTTGCACTGTTCCGTAACTTGCAAAATAATTAAAAATCAATGTAAATAAAACATGATAAAACCGTGATTGGGATTTTACTGTACAAAAATTGTGGTATGATATTTTTGCCATACCACCCACCCCTATTACGCACCATGACCTCTTACAAAGCTAGTCATATGGTTATACCCAAACCTAGTCAATTTTAAATAATTAAATAATAGTAACACCAGAATTGGTTTTAATTCTTCAAATATATTCTCGATATGAACAAATGGTACAAAATATTTTGATAAAATATTTTTCATCAAATATGTAATTGAATAACAAATTAATCATTTTAACAACACTAGCCCTTTTGTTCATTAGTAGCTCATTTTAACAACATTAACTGGCTTCTCTACCGTTACCATAAAATGACAACTCAACCATTTGGTGCAGCATGTTTTTGAACTATAAGACTTATTTTTGTTGAAACGAATTACATAATCCTGTTAAACAACTCCTGAAATGATGTCAACAAAATCGTTTTACCTTTTAAAAGTCCCACAGATATGCGTCTTTAAAGGAAGAGTGAATTTTCACTGTGTGAACACTGAAAAGGCAAACTGCTCACAGACACAGTGCCATGTAGTGGATTTTTCTGGGACTGCACAGCTACACCAAATGGTAGAGATTCAGGTTGAGTCAAGCTTGATGCATTCTTCAACAAAATATCGTGACTTAAAATATGGTCTACCAAATGGTTGAGTAGCATCTTAAAGGGTTTTAATTAGATAGAGATAATTCACATCACAAAATTGTTTTACAATCAACTCTCATTGGCTTTTTGGCGACCCAATTAATTCGGGCCCGCTAACCCATTTTGGGTTAGCCTCGTGAGACCATCTCGATCTCGCAAGCTCCATTGTGTTTTACTCGCAGATCAGTCTGGTATCTTGGGGCGGAGAAAAATTGGAGCCATCAAAACCAACGCTGATTGGACGTGGGTTTTGATGGCTCCAATTTTTCTCCGCGGATCGAAGTATGACGCATCAAAAGCGACTGTTCAGTACTGTTCAGCAAACCGCTTACACCTTTTTCTCTTGGATCCTTCTGTTGGAATATGGACTGGGCTATTGAAATTGTGCCTTTTTTAACCACAAATTTGCATTACACAAAGTGCTGTTAACTTTTTAAACGTTTTCCACAACAATCTGTTAGTACGTCATACTCTTCGTTGATCTGATTGGTTGATTTGGCCAGTATGTTGGTGATAGACAGATGGTTTATCCAATCAGCAACCGGTATTTTCGTCCTTTCCCAAAATATCTCCAAACGAGAGTTCCCAGATGGATTTGCTGCGCAAATGAGAATCAATTCATCTGGCGGAGTTTTGGGTCCAAACTGCTCTAA
The DNA here is from genome assembly GCF_963691815.1 of Echiichthys vipera. Taxonomy (NCBI): domain Eukaryota; kingdom Metazoa; phylum Chordata; class Actinopteri; order Perciformes; family Trachinidae; genus Echiichthys; species Echiichthys vipera. Next base: position 13,612,587 of record NC_139843.1, on the reverse strand, counting down.
ATGAAAGCAAATGTTGTTCTGTATCCCCAGATATGTAAACAAGCAACTGCTTGTTACCACGTTTACCATATCTAAAAAAAAAAGTGAGTTTTCAGTTTTAGTTCGAAAAGTATGTTGAATAGACACTGTACAATGACAGTTTGAAACAGTGCAAGGGAAATTGAATTGAATACTTTTGTTTGTTTTTTTGTCCTCCCACATGTGGCATTCATTTATGTTACCAACAAAAACTGTCAAATGAATATGTACTGCACACCAACTGTGGATAGTCTCTCTCAGAGAGCACTTAAGGCAGCAGGCAGGTAGAGTGTGAGGTCATAAGTTGTTGAAGAGGTGAGATTCTGGCACATGTTCATTGTCAGATGTAACAGGCTGCAGTTTACTTTGACCTTTTAACTTTTACTAGTGAACAGTAGTGGAAGTGAAGCATCTAACCAAAACAATTGAATTTTACACCTTTTTGTCTGGACAAAAGCTTAATTAATCCACTTCTCAGTCATACAGTACACCTTAACAAAGTGATAAGCCATTGCATGTGGCATTACAAACAAACTGTTACACAAGGGATCAAGGAAGCACGCAGGCGATTGTCACCAGAGACAACACGGCGTCGAGACATACTGGTACGTGCAGGTTTCCTGTTTTGATAATCATGTTTGATAATCAGGCTTGTTTTTATTTCTGTGGACTGTTACGACAAGAGAAAATGCTGGGCAAGCGGTGTGACGGGACAGTTGAGCTGATATGTGCAGAATGACACATTATTTTTACATCTTATCTCACAGCCATCAGCATTTAGCAGATAAGACAGTGCACATGTTTCAGCGTCAGGTGGCTGAGCAGGTGCATGACCTAATTTTTTTTTTTTCAAAAGTATTTTTTATGAGATGTAGATACAAATACAGTAGCGAAATGTATTTCAGTTGCATTCTCTTTACGCATAGGCTCATAGGTTGTACTGCGCAGCTTCCAGGTGTGAATTTGATCAGGGTGTTCCTGAAAAAGACACAATTTCTCTTAGTGTTCTCCCCCTGAATGTATAAATAAAGGTTTTTAAAAAACTGTATGGGGTGAAATTCTGAGCAAAAATTATATGAACATTCTTAGAATAACGTTTCAGTATGTGTCCTTTGACTCTGCTGGAAGGAAGAAGAAACACTACAAGTTTGGTGTCACGATAACAGTCGTCTCATAGTCGATGGTGTCTTATTTTTGCTAATAACGTCACTCTGTGGATCCATTGGAGAAATTTTGTTTTCTTCTGTTCTTAGATTGAACGCTTTCCCTTGAAGGCAGGATTCTCTAATGTTTATCGGCCTGTCCAAGCTCTAAATGGACGTCACGTGTATGCCTCCCCTGCAACTCCATTACCACCCAGTGAGTTGTGAAACCACTCACCTTTATGACCCACTTTATTCTTGACTGTTGACAATAAGTTTTTCTATTTTTTTTAGGTCCTCACTGGTGCTATGACGATCACTGTGGTACGTATCGGAGCATGTATAAATCTGATGACTTGACTGTTTCAAGGTCATAATGCTGTTATAAGATGTGGTCCTGAGCTGTTTCCCCCTGTATCAGAGTACAAGCCGTCTCATTGGCACCATCTTCCTCACTCCCACTGTGGCGGTGAACGCCAGTCACCCATCAACATCGAGACACTTGAGGCTTTGTCGGACAAAAATCTCAACGCTTTCACCTTTACAAAGTTTGACGACAAACACGCCATCAAGTACATTGTTAACACGGGCCACGCAGGTTTGTTCTGTCATATGAGCTGTTCCTGTGGTTATTTATTGAGGCAAAAATTACTAAATGTTGGAAGTAGATGAGGTATTTTGCTGATTTTAATCCACACCTATGTCATGGCAAAGTGGGAGGAACGCTTTATGGTCTGAGTGATGGAAGTCAACGCGGAATAGAGCTGAAGAGAAATAATTGTTTGTCAAAAAAAACTTATACTTGTCCTTGTTTTCACTCAATTCCCAGTGAAGTGTGTACTGGAGGAGGATATGGTGGAGGTCTCAGGGGGAGGTTTGGGACACGTCTACTCCACCCTCCAGTTCCATTTCCATTGGGGCTCCGCATCACATGACTCTGATGGCTCAGAGCACACTATGGATTCAAAGAGATACCCAATGGAGGTAGCTGCATGCATTGAACTACTGTCGTTGCATTGTTGGCATTGTTTTCTAATGGACTAAGCTTTTGCCAGAGTAGTACTTAGGGTTGCAAAGGGGCAGCAAATTTCCAAACTGGAAACTTTTAATCGGAATTTATGGGAATAGACAAAATAAGATGTTAACATAGATATAAACTCTATAAAACAGACAATATATAATATATATATATATATATATATATATATATATATATATATATATATATATATATATATATATATATATATATATAATATGTCATAGGCAGACATCCATGAAAAATAATACAATTAAAAAAACATATTTCAAAAGATTTATTTGTACAAGAATTTTATCAAGTTTGAATTATTTTATTGAACAAACAATTCTTTCATTGAACAACAAAAACATGAATGTTGAGCAAAAATTACTCTTCCCCCAAACCCACCCATTCAAAAATTAAGTTCAATGACCCGTCCCTCTAAATAAAAGTCCCATTTTTAAATGAAGGGCCCCCGCTCTCTCTAAAAAAAGGGATATTTAGTAAACTCCAGGTTTATTCCCATGGAAAGTTTCCAACTTTAATGTCATTAACTGTGTCTTTGTCCAGATGCACATAGTGAACAAGAGGAAGGATCTCACTCTGGATGAGGCGATACAGACTCCTGATGGTCTGGCAGTGCTGGGATTCTTTATTGAGGTATCATTCAGTGCATTAGACGACTCACATTTAAAACCTGCTTAAAATTAGTACAGTGTCTCCATGCTGGGAAAAAATGACTACTGGTGAATAGAGTTTGCTGTTGATGGACACTATCCTCCAGCAATGCACAATAGAAAGGGTGGCGCTACCGACAATTCAAAGAATTTGCTGATGGTTGTGAAACGGCTTAGCAGTAAAACTGAAAACAGAAGAACTATAAACTTTGAAGGACAACATTTCATTTGTCTTTTAAGTTAAGCTGGTAGTTTGAGCTCTAACTCCTTTATTTCAGGTTAGTACAAAACAGATTACTATGAAGGCCAAACAGCTTCTTGTCAAGCAAAACAGCTTCTTGGCACATAGCACCTACTGTAGATGCAACCAGGTTGCAACTCACGTTTGAAAAAGTGAGGGAGAGAGCATGATTCATTTAAATGTTATATACAATTTTACCTCCGTAACTTCCAAGTCAAGTCTTGAGTCATCTGTCAAGTTGCAAGTAATTAACAGTAACTTGGGCCAACCACCTGTCATTACTACATATTTCATAAAGTAGTGTGTGGCCTGACTTTTGCCTACAGTGATCTCACCTGTAATTAGCAGGTGAGGGCTATACCTATTTTTCGTTCGTTTTTGGTTTGTTATATTCATGCAAGTCCAAATGTATAACTTGTGAATATTTGTGGCTATATACTTCTTTGCTATGTCTTTTTTCTAGTCTACGGATACTACCAAAAGCAGCAGCAGCAGCAGCAGTTCAGATCATCATGAGGTAAAAGGTGTAGCTTTCTTAGAGCAGCACATTTTGCTTTTCCTATCGTAGCACAATACCTGAACTCCTGTACAAATGTGCCTTAATCATTCACCATGTTTGTCTCTGAAGACTCAACCCTCTTCGGATATGGAGGCCTGGAAAAAACTGACCGGTTATCTTTCAGCTATTCAAAACATCAGTGAGTGCACACATGTTTTTGTTGGCATGGGTTAAAAGCACCAAATGTGGCACTACATCTTGTGCATTTTTTTTTTCCATGCAGGCTCACAAGTTAAGTTCACAGAAGAGATCTCTATCGATGACTTGCTTGGTGACGTGAACCGAGCTGCATACTACCGCTACGACGGCTCCTTAACCACCCCGTCATGTAACGAAGCGGTGGTTTGGACAGTCTTTAAAGAGTCTGTAAAGGTGGACCAAAACCTGGTACGTGCTTTTTATAAATGTATATTGCATGCAACTCTATTCTAAGATAATTCGGAACTATTGACACTTGTCCAAGGGTCAAATATGAGATTTAAACAATCGTTTCTGTTCCTGTAATGGCAGCCCATTATCCTGGGGGGAAGTTATAAAGAACTGTATGTTCCAAGGTACAGTATCTCAGGACAATCACACATAACTACGATGAGCATAGGGGTAGATAATAGTGATACACACAATGATGCCACGTGTGCATGTCAGAGATTTCAAATCCAATATTACAAACACTTTTGGAGGCCCTTCCCTACTTCGCAATATGCCACTGAAAACATCTCCAGTCCGCATGTTTGGACAGTAAAACACTGTCTAAACATGCTCTCTTGTTCTTCAGTCCTGTTGGCATATTTACCATGGGAGGTTATGTGGAACAAGGGCTTTGGGTCTGACACAGTTCACCCAATTATAGACATGAAGAAAACTACAAATCATCACTTTAATGTCAGTCAGATTCAATGGGCTGGAGTTCAAAGCAAAACAAATGTTTCAGTTTCCTTGTACCTGCTGAGAAAACAGGTGATTCCCTGCTTAGCTTAGATTCGAAATGGCAGATATCCAATGTCTCTCAGTATGACTCTTTTAGACTTTGACTAGAGACTTAGACTTCTCTTTTTTGATCCCTTTGGGGTGACTCCCGCAAGGAAATTGAATTTCCAGCAGCTTACAAAAACACAAGGGAGGTATAAAAAAGATTACAGTATAAAATAACAATAAACTCTTAGCTAAATAAATGCAGGAAGTATAACAAAAAAAAGCAACCAATAAACTCTTATCTCACTAAATATATATGAAGTAGATGTAAGAATACAGGTAAAATAAAATTTTACAGCAAATTAAATTAGATAAGGTAAATGTAGAGGAAATGCATAAGATATAATATGTGTGACTGTATATTACAGAAATGAGCAGAAAGATTAAATTATTGCACTTAAGTGGTGGATAAAGTTATTGCTCCAAAAGAAAGTGTCCAGGTATATGAGAAGATTATTAATCGCACAGTGAATGGCTCCCGCTCCTTCCCTTCTGTCGTCTTTATTTCCATATCCCCCCGAGTGAGGAGTTGTACACTTGGGCAGGGGCAGCCTTCCAGTGAACATGCTCCTCTGGCTGCCGATGACTGTGTGCAGGGGGGGGGCTGGCATTGTCCATAATGTCCTCCTCTCTACCACCGTCACCAGTGAGTCCAGTTTAATGCCGACCAGAGCCAGCACCCCTGATCAGTTTATCCCCCCCCCCCCCCCTCTTATTTGTAAGAGTCCACAGCCTCCACCTCAGCTCCCTCTAGCAGAACTGGTCGTGGTCTTGGTCTGGACCTCCCAAAATCAATGACCAGCTCCTTTGTCTTGGAGGTGTTGAGCTGTAGGTGGTTAGTGTGGCACCAGAGTAAAGTCCCCCACCAGACAAATCTAAAATAACTAGAAGACAAAAAAAATTAAACTTTTTTTCATATTCTCCGACCGTAAGTTTCCATTTCCACAGTAAAGCAGCTGTGAGGATGCTGCTGGAGAGGGATTCATGCTTCTTCTTTGATATTTTGACTTGTGACACCACATTAAGGTCCTGAGGGGTTTGACTGTTGGGAGTTGTGACTGGTTTTGTCCAAGTGTAAATTCTATCTTGATGGTTTACGGCGTTGTTGAAATGCTAGCCTGTCGTTGTTGCCATTACTACAGTGAGTGATTGTGACATGCTGTCTGACTGCCTTCACCATCACAGAACAGGTTTTTCTAGGCCAGGTTAAATGGTGCAGGGATGTAATTTGCAACGGAAGGAGTGGCCCTTTAAAACCTTTTATTATGTACATCAAATCAAGGCTAACACTTACTTTAACCCCACCAGATGATGATGTTCCCAACTCAGGCAGGATATCATGACGTGTTTCGGCCTACGCAGCCTCTTCATAGCAGGAAAATCTACTCCACCCAATCGGCATCCACGGCCCCTGGTCCCATCGTACTGCTTCTGCTGCTGGCATGTCTGTGTGCATCTTCATTTAACTTGAACTTGTGAGATGGTCAGCTAATTGCATATGCTGTGAAGAAGTCTATTGCACTAATTATCAGTCTTGCCTGTTCAAATATTTTTTAGCAAAATACTTGGTGTTTCATTGGTGATTTTCATAAACATTTTTAGTATGCAATTTAATCTCTTAAATCTCATTGCGGAACACAAACATCACCACTCGAGTCCTCATGTTTGATTTTCTTTATCACAGCATGGGCAGTAGAATTTTAAAAAGATAAAACATAAAGGGTCAAAAGTATTCCCACCACTTCAAAAAGCATTGAAATCTACACAGGACAGAATATAAACACACACAAAGTAGCTTGAAAAAAAAAACCCCACTACTGCTCAGTGGTGTTGCTTTCGTTGGGAAAACTGAGGTTTAGTTTAGTATGAATGCACACGCGCTTTAGACAAGATATAATATAAAATCATCAAATATATACTAATCTCTATGACGGTTTTGAGTTTCTTAAATGTTATCCTCAGCATTTGTGGCTGTTTCGCACAAACAAGCTCTAATAAGCTGCTGCTATGCAACCTGCATAGCAGCAGCAGCGTCTTGTAAAATGAGCCGCTTGCTACCAAAAACAAACAAACAAGCATCTGTTGTAGCAAGCTAAAGGAGAATATAGTGAGTATTTGAATGATAGGATTCATCATTTGACCAGGGGCTGAATAAATGTGACTGTTGCTTCGTGTTTGCTGGATATGTTAAAACATTTGCTTTTGTTAGCTAAAGCTAATGTTGGCCATAACAGCTGAAAAATCATGTGATCTGATGGCAGGTGTGTATCTGTCTACATGTGGTCAAGAATAAAATTTTGCTTAAAATTTTGCTTAAAAGTGTTATTTTGTTTTTAAAAAGTGATTCCTGTGTTGTTGTTTTTTAATTATCATTATTATAAAGCAGGTTGAGGTGCTATAGACCTTTTCAACAGAATCCCATTGCTAGGCAATAGCCTGGGTCCTTAACTTCTTGTCAGTTGTCTGTTGTAACTGCAACAGGAATCAAACTTGGACACATTTAGACTGTTAGTTTACTTTGAACCGGTCTATATGAATATTGTGAAAGTATCAAAATGCTAAATCCATAGAGAAATGCACACATCACATATTCAGAAACTGCCTTTTAACACGTTTTTACTGGGGTGGCAGTTGGGGTGCCCTGGTAGATTTGCCCCTGCTACTTAAAGTGAGCAGACGCACAGCTGTGTTTTCACCTGAAGGTTCTGCATGTTTATATGTATTACTGGGAAATTAATTTCCAGTAAAATATGATAATTGAATGTGAATTAAATTGACTTTATTCAAACGTTGACACATTGTCCAAATCATTTGATGATCTGAGAAAAAGAAACAGCTCATTTGTCTTCTGTTTTCATTGTACTACTTTTTACAGTAGCTACTCAACTTTGAATGCTGACTAGTAGCATACCATCTGAATGACAGTAAGGATTCTCTATTTAGGCCAGATCTGTCTCTGTCAACAATCTAAAATACTTGTGGCTGCGCTGTTTAGCTAAAACCTATTTTACCTTTTTTGTGGTAAATTGCTCGACTGAGATCGCAGGGTATTGAGTCATATGGGGATCTGTGGAGTGATTACTATCTGGAACCAGGTCCACCAGGTGTCAGTTGTTTTTGGGTAATCGGATTCATTGCAAACTTAAGGGAATTTGTTTTACATTAAAGGTCCCAACTGCAGACTGAGAGAATGAAAAAATGAAAAACTTTTTTAAACATTAAAACATGTAAACCTGTTCTAGAAGAAACTAAAAATACATATGACGCTGTAAATAAGTGCATGTCCCCTTTAAATCCACTTTATACAGGATTGAAGATGGACTGGCCGCCTGATAGCTCACTCGTGTCAGAACTTGAAAGACTTGAGCATGAACTTAAAAAAAAAAGAAAAGTATACAATCTTTTTTCTCCCCCATTCATATGCATTATAAAAATGATTGTCCCTTTGCATATGTATGTTAAGAAAATCTGCTTTTGTATATGACTGTGGCACTGCGCCAAAACTACATCTGGTTGAAGCACAATGCAAAACTATTGTTCAATCAGAGCAGACTGGGCATTTTCAGGAGGTGGTCTTAAAGAAACAGGCGCTAAAATAGAGCGTTTCAGACTGAGTGAATACGGGTGAGACAGACAGTACGAGAAAAATGTGTTTTTGAACATTAAAACATTTAAACATGTTCTAGTAGGAACCCAAAATACAAGTATGAACCTGAAAATGAGCATAATGTGGGACCTTTAAGTAATGTACGATATCAGCTAAGGCGTGTCATGCGTTATTAGCTGATGTGTGGCCCTGTCTTACAGAGGGACTCTTTGTTAACTTCTTTATTATTTTAGTTTAGATGCTCACAATTAAACGTCGTGTTTAAAATGACCACAGACAAAATAAGTATTTATTCAAGCATAGGAGTGCAGCACTGGACAGATTGGAAGGAGTGGCCCAACCGCAACTTTTTGTCTGGAGGTGTGGTGGTATGGGATAAGAGTGACTAATGGGACTTCCCGTTGTACAGTTGAGTGTAGATTTTTTTGTCAAAGAACACACACTATTTAAATTTTTTTGAACCATTTCCGTAATCTGTGCTTCTTGGTAATAGTTCCAGGAAGAACTATGAAGCCAAGGGACTATACTCAAGAACTAAATGTCCATTTAATGACAACCCCAGGGCTTTGTTTAACTGTCTGACACGCATCCTACTGTTTTGGTTTAGTCTCACCACTCTCATTGCATTGTTTTTGGACACAGGCACCTGTTTTTATTGAAAAATCTATTAATCTTAACTGCAGCCATAGATATTAAAGTTAGCAGGCAGCTGATGGACCTTGTGGGGCATATAGCAGCTAAAGGGGTTAGATATTTCCTGCAGGAGGTGGAAGGGTCCAATGTTTAGATTAGTTAAAAGAAAAAGGGTGAATACACTTCACCGGGTGGCAACCTAAATGAATAACAATGTTGCTCCGTAACTGCTGGATGTGAAAATAAACAACTGTCAAAAGGTGATAAGTCATTGATGTCTTCAAATCTTGGGTCTGCTTCCCCAAACGGACATTGCGGATGTAACCATGGCAGTGTACAATCAAAAGATTTTTCTTACATACATTAGGGATTTTGTGCTGTAGATAACCCTACATTTGCAAAATCTTTCAAAAACTCTTGTAAGACTTGTTGCCTGGCAACCCAATCCGAACCATAACCATTTGAGGTCAGTGTCTAACCTTTAACCGGAGTCATTATGTTTTGGGGTTGTCTGTCCATCCATCCATCCATCCCATTTTCCTGAACGTGTTATCTCGTAAATGTCTCAAGGGATTTTTCTTTTCATATTTGGCACATACTGTATGTCTACTTGGACTCAGGTGTGAACTGAATAGATTTTGCAGGTCAAAGTCACTCACAAGAAAGCTTTATGGACAAAATTAATGCAGTGATTATGAAGGTCTGTGTGGAGCATCCACATTTCATCCAAAAATACACTTAATAGCATTTTATCAAGTTCCTTCAACTCCAGGTATAGGCCTATTATGTAAGTCTTGACAGTTTGGATGTAAAGTGCAATGGGACTGGTTGGCTGAGGTAGACAACTGCAAGGTGGTATTTTTAGTTTTACATGTACTGTATATGTTCTAGTGCAGTGGTTCTCAAAGTTTGTACATGACGTAACACCTCAGTAAATATCAGGCTCTCTCAAGTGCCGACACTAAGACCAATGTTAAAGTAAAGTAGCTTAGATCTACACTATTAAGCTCAGACAGGAAGGTTTATTCCTAATCTTAAGATTATTTATTGTTGACTGTCTTTATCCACGCTGTAGGAAAGGGCATCAGGTCTGACATCTCAAGGTAAGGCAAGTTTATTTGTATAACACAATTCAACAACAAGGCAATTCAAAGTTCTTCACGTAAAACATTAAAAGCATTGGGAGAAATATCACATAAAACATACATTTATAAAAGGTCAATTAATACATATAAAAGATTTAAAATGCATAAAATGTCGTTTTTAAAACATAAAAGGTGGTTACCGGTACAGAAGTCGCAGTGCAGATTGCTGAAAATCAGTGGCAAACAGAAAAGTCTTCATTCTGGATTAAGGAACTAAGAGTTGCAGCAGACCTGCAGTTTTCTGGGAGTTTGTTTGGATGGTTCGGAGCTGAGCAGAAGATTAGAAATGTATTTTGGTCCTAAACCATTCAGTGCTTATAAGCCAACGTAAGTATTTTAAGTAGTATGTCATTGTTTTCAAACATGTAATTACTATGTTGCTACTACCTTGCATTCTTAAAATGTCGTTGAGGCACTGTAGGAAACCTATCACAGTTAGGCGTGCAAAGGGGCAGTAAATTCTTTGAAAATTGCTGTAAACTTTCCAGACACAAAAATATGCCAGGAAATGCTAAACTTATTTTAAATGACATTTCAAGGATCCTAAAAGTGTATGTATTTTCTGAGTATGATATTAATTTAGTAATTAAAGTACCACCAGAGAGAGCCTGAGTAGCACCAATGGTAAAAAAAAAAAAAAAGAAAGAAATACCACAGTTTGAGTGGTATAGTGCATATGGTGTAAATGTATATTAGGGGCTACATATAACAGCAGTTCTGGCAGATGTATACTTCCTGAAATAATGGATCTAACATTAAGTGGAATAACTGGTAAAAAACAACAAAAAAAAAACATAAAAACAACACCAACAAAAAACTTCCACTGAACAAACAAACACACACTCCCTTGCTTATCAGCCCCAACACATTCTTCCAGTGAGGTAAAGCCCTAAGGCCTACCGTGTAGAGGCGGTGTCAGAGGAGCCGCTGGACGGTGAGGGAATAAAAAGAGGAAGGATGAGGCTCCACAGCTGTTTGCAGACAGAGAGGAGATAGCCTGCAGGTGCGCAAAGGTAAGCCCCGGCTGTTAATCTCAACTGGATTCAGCTGCTGCGGAAAGATGCGGGCAGTCTAAACGGACTACTTTTTTGCGCAGTTGACTGTCTCTGTTAACCTTATTTTTTAGAGTAGCATATTCAAAAAGACTGCATTAGATTGATTATTTTCAATGTTTTAAAAAAAGTCATTTAAAATTGAACAAATGCGTATTTTGCGAAATGGTCGCATTTGTTTTGTGGCTCAAATAATCCCGTGTATTTTTCATGGCCCTGTTGCAATTTCTTGTCGTGGATATTATGTGGGTTCTCATTTGTTTTAGTGGTGGGGGGAAAAAATGGTGAGCGCATTTTTGTGTCATTTTAGATGAACTGGCTTGTACTTGCGGTCGCTGTGTGCGTCCTCGTGCCCAGCGCCCACTGCGCCTCAAACACAGTCGGTAAGTATCTGACCCTTATTTATTTATTTATTGATTGATTGATTGATTTATTTATTTATTTATTTATTTATTTATTTTAGTCATCTTGAGTCTGATTGCTTGGGAAATCCGTGCGCATGTAGACTGCCTTGAGTGAGATTAACTAAATGCTTTCTCTTCTCCCCACCCTTCATCAGCGTGGTGTTATCACGACTCAAGCTGCAGTGAGTAACCTCCCATAATCTCTAACAATAACATCTTAACCGCTCCTTCTCTTCGGCTACTTAACACTCTTGTTCCCGTTTTATAGATGACGCTACCTGGCCAACCATTGCTGGACAACATTGCAATGGCAGCCGACAGTCGCCCGTCAACATCATCTCATCATCTGCCACAGTTGACACCAACCTGACCGCGTTCACCTTTTACAACTACAACAGCACATCCGCCCTGAAAAAGATCACAAATACTGGCAAGACAGGTGAGTGGCGCGGGTCTTTGCAGAAACTGTTTTTTTTTAAAAAGCCCCAGATGCTTTAATGACATCAAACTATGCGAGAAGGGAGTGTTTTTTTTCTCTCTCAAAGATTAAGTCATAATTATCTGAAGGCATCCCAAGGATACGGAATTTCTAGTCCTCCTCTGATCTTACAAGTGACAGGTGGCCCTTTATTCCCCACCCTCCTCCAGTCAAAGTCACCCTGGGCAGCGGTGTTAAGATTTCAGGAGGAGGGCTGTCCGAGGCCTACGACAGCCTGCAGTTCCACTTGCACTGGGGAGACGGTTCCTCTGTGCCCGGCTCCGAGCACACTGTGAATGGCAAGCGCTATCCCATGGAGGTAGCGCACACTCTTTCGTTTCATGATCAGTTTTATGTATTTTATTTATATTCCTATTGAAATATCTTTTCTTTTTCTTTGTTTTTTTTACTTCACTTCCCACAGTTGCACATTGTAAACAGCAAGGCATCATATAACGGAGACACGAGTCTGGCTGTTGCAGACTCCACAGGACTTGCTGCTCTTGGTTTCTTTATTGAGGTGAAAACAAAGATTTATTTAAATGTTAAAAGTTTCCTGTCTCAAACGTCATTGCTCTATGCACCAGCTGCATTTTGACTGTAAATTGTATTTATTTTTGCACCCTGTTTCTGTTGGGCACTGACTTCATCATGTGGGATTTAACAGTTATTTATTTATGCCACAACCCTAATAGGAGAATTTGTTCCTCCAAAGAGCTGGAAAAAACAGTTGAGCCTAACAATAAGATTAATAATAACAATGTGTGCCCTTTTCAGGTAATGTCAGGTAATGCAACTGACCAACCTGCAAGCTGGCAAACCTTGAGTTCCTACCTGGCCAGCATCAAAAGCGCCAGTAAGGAGATATTTTGCTCTTTACTTTAGAATTTTGAATGAAATGTGTCGGCTACAGTCCCTTCAGCGGTTGTTTCTGCCCTCAGATGACGAGGCTACAATTGCACCTGGAGTATCGCTGGATGATCTCCTGGTCGGGGTGGATCGCACCAAGTATTATCGCTACCTTGGCTCCTTGACCACCCCCAATTGCAACGAGGCTGTGGTTTGGACTGTGTTTAAGGAAACGATCAAAGTCAGCAAAGAAGTGGTGAGTGTTTTAACTTTATTTTTGTCCTTTCTGTGCCTTTTATTAATACACTGTCCAGGAACCGTCAGTACAAATGCCTTAACAGTGCTTCATGTCTTGTTTCCAGATTGACCGCTTCAGCACAACAGTACACATCGGCAACACCACAACACCTCCAATGACCAATGTGTTCAGAAATATCCAGCCGGACCAACCTGTCACAACATCGGGCAGCACTTCCTCCAAAACCTGCTACTCTCTGGGGTTGATGGCTCTGAGCTTTATTCTGGGGAAGAGTTAAGAGCAGGAACGTTTGTAGTGTCACTGTAATGTAGGGTGTTCTTGGTAAACTTGTTTGCAATTAGGACACACCCTTTTCATTATCATAAGTCACCTTCCCCCTTAATGTAGTTTTCCTGACTTAAGCATTGTCCATGTTCTTAATACATAAAGTATGCACTAAACTACCCATCACTGGTGTCTTAAATGCAGGAAGCAGTACGAACAAACAACTACATCCAAGCAAAATTGAGCATTAACTGCATATTGTTGTGAAAACCTAATAAATGTGATGACGGCGGCCTCGCTCTTATGCGGTTGTCCGTCATATTGTTTCTGAAAACAATTATTTATCAGTAATCAGGTTTTAAATGTGTTGTATGCATGATTGCACCTCTTGCTTCAAAGATTTGTCAAAATGTTGCACACAAGGATTTAGCATGTTGTATGAGAGAATTGAGGCACAGCTCCCGTCCGTCTGTGGGATGCCAAAGCTGCTCTCCGGTGCCTGGATAAATGAATGCATTTGCACTGACTGGGTAATAATGGTTGTTTTCAGAAATCCAGAAATGTACCCGAACAGTGTTTAGTTGCATTAACATCTGCTGGCATGTATCTATCTAGAAAGTTAAAACTCAAGCCTGTACCAATGATTGTTAGAGAATGACTTCAACTGGTTTGCTGCTTTTTTTTAATTTTTTGTCCATCAGTGTAGATGAAATGCGCACGTGCACATGTGCCAGGCTGAACATTCAGTGGGTGTAATGAAGGATTGACGTGTCTCTTGAATGAACACCACTCATCTCAATGATAGGAGTTACATTTTTTTTTTCCTTTTTAACCTTGCGTTGTGCTACTTAAACATGTAACAGAACTGTGACCGCTTGATCGTGTGTGTCTAAATAAAACTGATTTGCTGTCAAGATCTTTTTTCTTAGTTTTACTTAAATGTGAAACAAATGCATCGACGTGTTTTAAATGAATGTTGGAAGAAATTCCAGTGAGCAAACTTCTTTTTAATGCTGTGGTGTAATGGCATCAAGTTGCACTTTGACTGAACTTGAGCCTGACACTAGAGCTTTGGCTTTTGAGAGCACTTAACTTTACAGTTGACAAAACATTAGACGACATAAAAGCCTGCTTTATTTATCCAAGAGGAAACATTACACTTTGAGCCACTCTAGTTCTATATAACCGATGCCTGTGGGAGTGCAAGTTTTCATGTTGCCTAAACACTTGAACAGAATAAACTTTCTTGAATAACTAAAATGTGCTTTCAACAAAAGATTTAATGGTTAACTAAACATTTTATTAATGGGATATTCCATGTCAAAATGAAAAGATGAAGTCCTTTGAAGTAAATGTGCACTTTTTTTCACGTCAGTCGGTTGGAATAAAAGTAAATTGTCCTGTTTTAGTTCATCACATGCACATCACTTCTTAATAAGATTTAGTGTTATAGGAGTCAACTGTAAAATCAAAATCATTTCAGGCCATCTGAAGCGCGTCAAAAGAAAAAATGTAAACCGACAGTGAGGAACAATAAAAACTTGTTTTTCAGGCTAAATGAAAGGAGATTACTTTCATTGTGCTCTTCCTCTGCTGTATTTCTCCCTTCAGTGTCCACTGAAGATACCAATCAGTTAGCCTGTCACTGGAGAATGATCAACATGAACTCTATTGTTAAAGTCTATCATGTCATGTGAGCCATGAATGCACACTGTGAGATTAGCAGCTTCTGAAGGTAAGGAGGTCAAGAGATCATTTTTAAAGACAAAACACAAAAGGAAACTCTTAATAATAACTCTGATATTTTAATGATGATATTATATGATATCACTAAAAAATTGTCCCATCTATTGATTTCTTGCATACAGACCTGCAGCTACAGTACAACATACACACAGATGCTTTATAGTAACTGCATCTGGGTAACATTCAATTGAAATTCATAAACCACACTAACTTTAAGCATAAAATGATTTATTGTAGTACATCTGCAGAGCTTAGCGCAACCTCAAAAGCACCACAGACAAATGACAAATGTTAGCAAATTTAAATAAGCAAATATAGGAGTAAAATATTTTTTGTTACATGTTACAATTAAACATGAAAACAGACCCTCTTCGCAAAGGGGCGGTCTGAGAGAGAATACAGCTAAGGATTCATCTGCTCACAGGCAAATATAATTGAATGTTCAGTTAATGTCCTACATAACTTGATACAGTTTTAAAAAACTACACCGTTTGTACCGTTTGCAGGACTAAAATCCATAAATTTGACCCATCGACATCCTCACTTTGTAACAGATTCATTCTCTTTGGTCTTGTACAAAGTTGTCGTTTTACTTGACTTATATTTGAAATGCTTCTCTAAAGCATTTAAAAAGAAATGGAAACCAGATCCATTGGTTTCCATCTTAGGAGGGACAGGGGCTCTACTTTTGGCCAATAGGTATGAAGCTCAGGCTGTTTCTTTAGGTATGGTTGTGGCGAAAAAAATGTTTCTGCGGATGTGGAAAAGTAACGCTGCACCAAGTATGAAATGTGGCAAAGGGAAATGGGGAATGTGCTAAGCCTTGAAAAGATCAGATATCACAACAATGACAAACTGAAATACTGTGATAAGAGCTGGCACCCTCTACTGTTGTACATAAAGGGCCAAGACTGACTCCTAATGCTGTACACCCCTGTAAATTCTAAATGTTTTCTTTTGGATATATATTTTTTTTAATTTTCATTCTTCTTGATCATTTCCATATCCGTGAGTAAAACATATTTACATGTGTAACATCAAACTCAAAAATATAGAACAAATCACAACATAGTGCATGTTTAAGTCACCATATTTCTGTTTGTACTGTACATATGCACACATCTACTATGAGTTAAAAAAAGAGCTTAGATAAAGAAATTGACTATTGCATTTCAGTACGTTTGTTTGGTCTGTTTACTGTGCAAACACAAGATGACTGTGTAAGACCTCATTACAAGGTATTAGCCTGCATGCTGGATTTCTGTGTTGAATTTCCATGCCTTCTCCTATACAGGCTCTGTGTAATCCAATACTTGCTTTAGCAAAGGAGGGGGTGAAATTCTATAGCAGGCTGAGGGAGGACACAGACTGTATAAAAGAAGTGGACATAGCCTACTGGTCCAAAAAGTTAGGCATATAGGAAAGTGCCTTAAACCTGCATTCTTTCTAATCCAGCAGTGGGCGACTCCGATTGGTTTAAACACAAGTCAGATTGAAAAGAAGTCAATGAGAAAATGATCCTACTTCTTACTTGATTAATAATCCCAGTAAACAATTTTACTAATGCATTTATGGTCTCAATCGCTAGTTTCAAGTCTTCTTCTATAAAGCACAATGTTTATTTGTTCAATTATGGATCCATTTAGGGTAAAATAGATAACGATAGAGCAAGGTATGCTTTAAGGCGTGGCTGACGTGCGGACAAGTAGCTATTACAACGATCTGTCAATCAGATGCTTACAGAAGCAACTTGTCTTTGGGTGTGGTCTGTGTCCTAGAAATGTAACCCTTTCACAGTGTGTTTTCAGTACATGAAAGGTAATTGTAACCCTTGTTTGGCAAAAATTTCTTCATCAACTTTCGGTTGTGCGCAATGACACTAGGAGTCGGCTGTTCATTTTTTTTCTGGTGAGTGCATTTTGTTCTAAGCCTTTTTTCCACTAGCCAAAATTAGCATCCAAATTAATATCACAGTTAATGTCAATTACAGATATACCTTGCAAACCAAGCTAGCATGATATTTTAGCTGCACCCTCTTGTTTAAATCAGGTCACTTCTGGTTTCAAAACACCAAAATGCCAAACTCGAAGCAGTCTACAAACCAAAAAGTGACATCAGTATGACAATATTGTGACTATCTACATTAGCACAGGCCTTAAGTACCAGGAAGATAGTTTCACATTTTTATGATACTATTATGTAATTTGAAACCAGCTTGTGGGTTGTAGCCTAATGTATTGTGAGTGTATGATGATGTTGAAAGCCTGTATTATCCTCCAGCAGAACAAGGAAAGTAGTACAAAAACACACTGCAGCCACTTGGTTTGGAACTAATTCCTACCACAGGTATCTATTTTCTGATAAATTCATGAATTGCCAATATCGCAGTGATCAGGAGGTGCCAGCTACTTCTCAGAAATGAAGATGATCCCCTCAAGTCACAGCTGCAATCCTTTGGGTTTCGAGGTTTGGATGTTGCAGGCGGAGCTGGACATCTGAGCCAGTCTACGCCAATGGATTTAGAAGTGACGGCCTCTTGATTCAGTCCTCCGTTCTGCAGCACCCAGTAAAGGTTGTCCTTGAAGAAGTAGGCATCTCCTAAAGAGCAACAGCAGCAGCAGCAGCAATGTGAGTCTCATTCGTTTTTTCCCCCATCACACAATAAATAACACATCAGCCTGTTAGCTAGAAACTAAAACTACAATTTTTTTTGTTGAGCAGAATAACATGAAACCAACAGTGAGTGTACAGACGTTCAAAAGCCCAAAACGTTGCTCTATAGTGCTACTAGTGGTCAAACACTCCACAGGTTCCCTTTAAGCAAATAATACTTATTCCACCTTTATATCAAAAGCAACAAAATATTATAAAACAAACATTAAAGATGATATTTATCAGTCATTTATAATTTTGACTTGACTTGTTCTTTTCCATTGTTTTAACAGTTGATACCTTAAATACCAAAATATTATCACCCTAAAAAAACACCTCCATTAATAGTTCTGTTTATTTATCTGGCACTGGTACCATAAACTCCTCACATATTTACAACTGTGGTCACAGTGTTACCTTCTCCCCAGCTGATGATGTCATCCATGTTGGTGGGCACGCCTGCCCAGAGGCTGTTGTCCCGTGGATAGCCTGGCTCCGGCTTCCTTGTCAACTGTTCGCCTTTACGACTCTCGTCAAACCTCCAAAACTCCCCGCCGCTGAACAGGTAGGTCTTGCCATTGTGGGCCCAGATGAAGGCCGCCTCCACCCTGTCCACCGGGGCCCCGCTCTTTGTCCTCATGCCCCACTCGGAGAGGGGTCGAGGGTAGCCGCTCATGGCCACTGTGTCCTTGAAAACCCAGTACAGAGATCCTGGACAAAGAGGAAAGTGGGAGAATTTCTGCCAATTAGAGTCAAAAAGAAGCTTGAAATACTTAAAAGTTATGTCTTTTATTTTTGGAATTACAATGCAATATGTTTAAGATTCCCACAGTTGACGTTATTAGTTTCACAAAGCTCTTGTAATGTGCCACCTTCAAAATGACATCAAACATAGACGTGATAAGAATCTACCACGTTCACACCTTCCACTCTGACTCAAAAGCACCATTACCAAAATTAGAATCTCCGAACCCACACAAGACCACAGGATTTTGTTTCTCACCAATAAAGAAGATGATGCTGCTGTCGCTCTTCCTCTCATACACGGCGTCAACCTTGTTTGTTCCTGGCGGGAGGCCGATCCAGAAGTTTCTGATCTGAGCCGGGTTGAGGGACACCAGAGACCCGTCTCGCTTAGTTCTCCAGAAATGTGCACCTTTTCAAGAAAACACACTATACTGTATAAGATAATGATGTATAAAACTAAAATACCAGCCAATATTAGCTCGGAAGTCTCTTTATTCTGTGCTTTTGTGATGGTTTCTTGTTACCTTTGAAAAAGAAGACCTCTCCCCTGATATTTGCCACTGCGTCAAAGCCTCCCTGACAGCGCTCATTAAATGAGGGGTCAGAACTGGGACAAAAAAAAGTCAAAACTCTAGTCAAATTATATTTTATAGGATGTAGTTTGATAACAGTTCACTAGAGGATATAACAAGACCAAACACTGTCACAATCAGAAGGCTTTTATCTGCATCCATTGATCTTAAATTACTCATAATTCATGTGTAAACTGAGTGCATGGAGGGGATATTCATTGACTGTAAGAGCAAATGATAATGGTCTGGATGGATGTACATTAGTTTTTGTTGTTTCCCTCTGGCTCTACTCACTGCTTTGTTGGTCTTGGAGGAGGGGGACTCGGCAGGCGTGGGGGGTCGGGATCAACACCTCCTGGTGGTTTAACATCCTTCACACCTACGACAGAATGGTGACGGCAGACAATGTTGAAGTGGCGTTGAAAGCTGATGACCGCGCTGCAAAATTGTGCAAGCATCCCACATTCTTCTCAGTATCCAGGGGAGTTTAATGTGCAGGATGCAGCACTTTTGTTTTAAGACAAGGAAGGAACCCATTGCAATGTCCCGTGTGTGAGTGCACCTTTACACGCATTATTACCGGAATAATAAATCATTTTATCAGAGAGCAGCTTCTGCCGCTTGATTTGTGTTTTTTATTGCATTTTATATAATTTGTGGACTGTTTTATTAAGCGAGAATGTAATACACTTGCAATGACAAATTAACATTTCAGATTTGTTTCAGCCCATAAACCATAAGTAACCATAATCACCATTTTTCGGCTTTTTCAGGGCCACTTGAAGGCCACAGCCTACCCCAAATCACCAATAGTCATGTTAACGTGACCAGTAAACATTTTACGCCACAATAGATTAAGTACATTTGAAAATTCTGGACAGGATGAAAGGCAAAAGGACACTCAGGGAGATTTGTAGCCATGTTAGTGGCATGGCTATGGCGATGTTGGTCTGCCTGGTGTTTTGTTAGTCCACCATTTTGGTCCAGAAGGAAATATCACAACTACTGGATGGATAAATGCCGAGGATGAAGCCTACTGATCCCCTGACTACCAACAAAACTATTGACTGTCCCATCAGCCTTAGCTGTTCTGTGTGTTTAGAGCAGTGTATGGGGAGGCTTAGGAAAAGATCCTGGTTTGGATTAAAATAAAAGAAGTAGTATTTATTACATAATTTACGTAGAGTATTTTATGTACATAATGTAAGTTAAAATAAGTCAGTGTTGACTTTTGGTTTCAGAAGGGACACAAACAGCACGTGGCTAGTTGTTCCCTACGAGATGGACTGAACAGGGAATTCAGCCATGTTAAGTAAGATTCCACACCATGCTCAGTTTGAAGGGATCTGTGAACTTTGTAGGGAAGAATCGAACAACAGTTTACCACTTTATTCCTTTAACTGACACATCCTGAGCAGGGAGTGGGGATTAAAGTCTAAGTCTATGGTCTTATACAGATGCTAAAGGGTGCCTTGGGCATCATTGATAGACACTTCAGTCCAAACTCCTGCATTTGATGAGTTAGGACTTAATAAATGTAACAGACACTGATAATCTGATACTGTGTTCTGATCCAGATTGCAGTTATTCCAACTAGTTACTGACCATAAAGCTGCTGGATGGCCATCCTGTCATCCAGGGCAAGCTGAAAGTTTTGAATGTCTTCCACAGGACCCTGGTAGTACGGCCTCATGATGGACGGATCAGTGGAGGAGTGGGACAGGCCCAGCGCGTGGCCAAACTCGTGCACTGCAACTGTGAACAGGTCCGTGCTGCCGCTGAGACCTGAAGGAAGTGTGAAGGAAACGTGCCATAACATAAACAATCATTATTTGGGGGTTGATATCACTGAATGAGCAGACATCTTTTTGATGAGTGTACGGACTGCCAGACACATCTCGCCAGGACATCATAAATCCATTCATTTGAGATGGATGAATGTATAGTGCAGTACAGATAAAATTTACTATTATTATTATTATTACTATTATTATTATTATCATCATCATCATCATAATTATTATTATTATTATCCATCATAAGTTTAATCAGTAAATACCTCCATAGGTCCAGATCTCATGATCATCAAAATGTGTGTCCCCGGCCACTTCAGCCATGCCAGGGAAGAAGGCATGGGCCAGGGTGCCACCCTGCCCATCAAAAGGGTACCCATCGTCGTGAAGCAAGCGGGCAAAAGACACTCTGATGTCACCTCCTTTTGACGCCTCTCCAGTTGCCGTCCGCTGGAAACTCAAGGGGGCTGCGTCGCTCCAGGCTTTGAAGGCGTGAGTTAGGATGGTGTCCACCAAAGCGCTAGGCATGCCTGGTGAGAGGGAAGGCGATGGGTAGCTATGGACACTGCAGACAAGAACAGATTTGTATTATAAAAGACTGTTGTACACTGTTATGTAATCACACTGTTATTATCCTCTAAGTCTGTTCATTGTGTGTTGTTTTACCTATTGTGACAAATTATATCTTGATTTTAATGCGCACGTGTTCCAAAGAGAGTTAACATCTTTACAACTGAATGGGATATTGTGTTTTCTGAGAATTTTGGTATTTTTCCCTATTAATTTAAGTTTAAGGCTAAGTCTGGCAATATTACATTTTTACAAGCAGTATTGTTTTCACCTTGTGAATCTGTTTGTGTATGTGTGTGTGTGTGTGTGTGTGTGTGTGTGTGTGTGTGTGTGTGTGTGTGTGTGTGTGTGTGTGTGTGTATTTGTGTGCGTGTGTGTGGGTTTTTGGGAAGGGGTGAAAATACTGGTTGCTGATTGGATAAACCATCTGTCTATCACCATCATACTGGCCAAATCAACCAATCAGATCAACAAAGTGTAATACTTACTAACAGAGCATCGAAGCAAAGCTCAGAAAGTAAACAACATGTTGTTAAAGGATAATTTCCGTATGTGTAACCCCAATTTTTGGATAAAAGGCAAAATTTCAGGTGCCCGGACCATATTCCAACAGAAGGATTCAACAGAAAAAAGAGTTAGTGAGCGGCTTGCTGGATAGCTGCGCTCATCTGATCCGTGGAAGCCGCCATGTTGTTGCGTCATACTTAAATCTGTCTCACAAACCAACGCTGATTGGACGTTCGCTTGGCAAACGGCTCCAAATTTTCCAAAGTTACCAGACTGATCTGCGAGTAAAATACAATGGAGCTCGCTCAGGATGGTCTCACTAGTGCCACAGGCAAGGTAGGAAATTCGATGAGTATCCAGAGATGGACCACAAGTAGGTTCCTTTGTAGAAAGAAAAATATAGCTAGCACCAGCCTTATTAAATTTTACTATTTAAATGTCTTTTTATATGGTCCTTTAACAACGCCTTGTATTTCTTTTCTTGATGCCTTTTATGTAAAAAAAAGCTATCGATAAGCTTGTATGACTGGATTAAAAACAACAACCGGACTCCCTCTATTAAGGTATCTTTAATCCTCACATAGTTGTCTTTAAAACTAAACATACTTTTGCTATAATTCTAGACTTGTTTTACATCCAAAAACGACAGATGCAACTTTTTATGAATAAAAAAAAAAATCCAATTGTGCAATTGTGACAAACAAAACTCTATGATTCATACGGGGATGACATAAAGCCACAATGTAACGTGACAGGAAACACACCTCCATGTGAGGTCTGTCTTATGCCACTTAAGGCCTGACAGCGCGTATCTCTTCCTCCTCCTCCTCCTCCTCCTCAGCATGTCCTCACTTCCAACAATATCCGGCAAAGAGCATCGAGGCGTAGACATGAGTTTAAGCGTTTCGCTGTCTGGCGGAGAAGTTGATCACAAAAGAACAGATTACAGGAAGGAAGAGACCTCATGTGACCCCAGTTATGTGAAATCTCACAAGCACATAATATATTGCGCTGATAGATTTGTGTTGAAAGGTTGTTACCTAGAACCCCCGTTTCCTGGACCCCGCCGAATCTCTGCATGACACGAATGGCTCTCTCAATCCCATCTTTGGTCTGCAGTTTACTTGTGCGCGGGTCAGGAGGAGGAAGGTAGCCATACCTGCTCAACCAATCCTGCACAAAATAACCCCAAAGAAACCAGAAGAAATGTTGTCATCCGTGGTTTCCTCAGAAACGATGACCACAGCATTACAGAATAACTTCTCAGTTATGGCAACATTGTTATACTTCTAACCATAGTGAACCAACAATCTTAATGAAATCCAACTCTTACAATCCTGCACAGAAACCAAGGAAACCAGAAGAAATGTTTTCATCTGTTTCTCTGTTGAAATGACAGAAAAACATCTGCACCATTGCCATGCTCCCAGAGGTGATCCAAAGACTGTTGGGGCCCTGGGCAAAAATTCACAGGGGGCCCCTCGAACCAGCGTTCATCACCATTATGTTATAAATATTCTGACACCAACAAAACAAATAAATGCAAAATGTAAACATTTTTTGTTTCAAATGTACACATTTGAGTTGCCATTTGGTTTGTTTAAACTGAATTGGGCATGCCACTTGCAATGGGAGTTAAAAAAATTAAAATGGGGGTTGACATGTTTCCATTTAGGTAAAATGTGGCAGATGGGAAAGTTTCACGGCACGCCCTCTCATTAGACCTCTCACTTGGCGTGTCTTCATTACAAAAAAGTACTCCAGAGGGATTTACCAGACTGTGGAGGTCATGTATCACTCAGAATGGGTGAGAAAAACAGAAAAGTTGCAGTTTGAATAATCTAGTTGACATTCAGACAGTTTTATGAGCACTTCGAGGTCTGACCATTGTTAAAATGTATGGTGTTCAAGAAAAACGATAAGAAACAAAGAGTTTGTCATTATTTTGACATTTAAGGTGGCTTGCTTGATTCAAGAAGTTAACTCATGAACCAAGTAACACGAAAGAAAACACTCCACCTTAAACGTTTCCAGTAGTTGTCAAAAAGTGTATTGGTGAAAGTGACAGGTTGGAGCAAGCAATTAATAATAATCAAGCAATTAATAATAATCACAGTTATGTTGAGTATGAAAACTCTGGTTCATTACAATCATGTGTTGTAAACAGTGCTGTAAACCGTTTTATAATCAGAAATAATTATAACAATTTCTGATCAATCCATATGAAATGTATGCTAATTGCATGCGGGCGGCAGTAGCTCAGTCCATAGGTGACTTGGCTGGGAGCTGGAGGGCCACTGGTTTGATTCCCTGCGTGGACCATGAATGGAGTGTGGACTGGTGGCTGGAGAGGTGCCAGTTCATCTCCTGATCTCCTGGGCACTGCCAAGGTGCTGTTAACTGCTCGGGGCGTCGGTCACTGGCAGCCCCCTCGCTCTAACATCTCTCCACTAGTTGCGTGTGTGTGTGTGTGTGTGTGTGTGTGTGTGTGTGTGTGTGTGTGTGTGTGTGTGTGTGTGTGTGTGTGTGTGTGTGTGTGTGTAAAAAATAGAATTTCCCCATTGCAGGATGAATAAAGGAATTCTTATTCTTCCACTTCCTGGTTAGGCCCCGCCCAACCCCAGTACGGATATGGATAATTCATATGGTAAACGGTTACGGATACGGATAATGCTGCACTCACTCATCCCCAGTATCTCCTTTAATTTTTGTAGCCTGGGATCCCAAGCCGTTGACTGCCACAGTGGAATAGATAACTTAGACCACAAGATCTATTCAGAATAGAGAATTGACTTCAGGTGAAATAAGATGAAGAATCTGGTGTGATATATTTTCCTTTTAACATGAATCTTTGTCAGAAACAAGCCAAGCGTTTCCTGTACGTGATTTTGAAACCTGCCCTTCCTCCTGCATTTCCTCCACCCTTCTATTGTAGCTGCTGTTAAAATGAAAAGGTGTTGGCTCACTCACCAACAGTTTTCTTGTGGTGGGTTTTATGCTGCAAAAAAATGTCCAGCTCAAGACATTTTCAAATTTTTATTTTTTTTATAGCAAATTCTGGTGTTTTATTTTCTCATTTTGTTATTTTATAACATTTGTAGTCCGGTCACCTTATTGTTAACAAGCTGTAAGATTTCACCTGAAAGACTGTGATGCATCTGCAGCCCCAGACACCAGCTGCATCACACAGGATGCATGTTAAACATGACAAAACATGGTGACAGAAGTGAAACTTAGTACTTTTTCCTCATGCACATGACACACAGACGTTCCTACATGCAAGTTGCGCAAAAAAAAGCAATATTTATGTTGTGTTTGAGGAAGCATTTGAGCCTTGACAAAGGGAACTTGCAGATTTCCAGGCGGTGTTGCCTTTCATGATTCAAAATACTTGGTAATCACTGAAAATATTTAACTGCAGCCGTCTTATTGTAATGTCTTGAATGCAGTGTTCATACTCAGTACTCTGCAAAAAAATGTTTTTTCTTCTTTTCTTCTTTTACCTGAAAATCAGCATAACATTGTTTCGAAATGCACAAGAAAATATGGACAGGATGCTTTTTTTTGTTTTTATAAACCTCATGAGTCACATGGCCACCTATTCACCAGCCTCTTTGTCATTTAGAGATACTGTTTGACACCCTGCCTCTCATATCAACCGTAGAGAAGACTGTGTACTGATGATAGGCTCCACACATATTCCCATTTAAATACAAGAACATATGTGGGCAAGTATGTCAAGGGATTTCGTTTCCCAAAAACCTGCTGATGGTTTGGATAAATCACCTTCATTAGTTATTAAAAAATGACATTTAAAATGTTTCTTGCCACATTTGCAAATACATATATCTTAGGAAACATCTACTAACTGAGGTTATTTTGATAAGAGTTATTATATATTCAATAAATATTGTGCAGTCAAGGGAATATCAATCTACATCAAGCTGAAGTTGGTTTATTTATTTGAGAATGGCTTTGATCCGCTTTTTTCAAATGAACTCAAAAACAAGCCTGTGATACAGAAACAAAGGCAATTATGATGCTAAGTAGAAATCACACTCAATCACACAACATGCTTACATCATTAATCAGTAATGGAAGGGCAGCCAGACACATACTGAATAGGTTTTAGTTTATATATTTTCTCTGTTTAATACTCACCACCGCTCTACTGTACTGCTCGGGCTCCGCTGATGTGCTTCCCTTTAAGGTCAAAAGCATCCACAACAGAAGAGCCAACTCCATTCCAGTCACTGCAAAAAAGTGCCCCATTATTATCATCAGAGCACTTCTCATTTGGAGCAAACAGAGACATTTCTTGTTTCTTATTGCCTCTGTTTCCTCCAAACCATCCCAAAAGCCAAGAGCAATGAAACAAAGCTCACCGTTGTTTCTCCTCTGAAGCTCCAGTCTCTCTTGGGACTAGGCTGGGCTGATGATCGATCAGTCAACTCTCTCTGGCTCTGCCCTCGGCCCTCCCTCACTCACAGAAGAGCGAGTCGTCGGCTGTGGCTTTCTTTGCTCGTAACAAGCGCATCATACTGATGTTTGATCAAGAGAGGAAGCACTGGGGAAAGTTGCTACTGGTGCAGGTGAAAAGATGAAATGCAAATGCAGTTTTCCTTTACCTGGTAATTTTTAATCACAAATGAAAAAAACTTAAATAAAATAAAATAGAATTTGGTTCCATTTTCTAAATGTAAATTCATTTACTAATATTTAACAAACTATTTACTAATACTAGCTGTTATAAGCCCTAAACAAGAACACATTTTATTCTGCATTCTACATTATGTTTCTTACATTAACCTTAATGATACACTTTGCATTTGTATATATTAATCAGATGTTAATAAATAAATAAGAAATAAATGTATTTCGCTCCTGATGCTCTGCCTCCTCTCCCAGAATTTAAGTAGTCCAACTGTGCACAGGATGGATCTTTCCGTTACCAGTTTTGGAAGCATTTTTGCAGAACATCTTGACATTTATGCAGCAGAGGGAACTGTTTTCATTGTTTTCAAATAAAATAAAAAAGAGAGACAGCTTTACTGGAAGCTGCGAATTACCGATTTCAGCTTTCAGAATTCAAATATTATTTATAGGCCTGTAATAAATTATCACAGAGGAGTCAAAGTGTTGCTGAGAAGCAGTCAGTGGATGGATTTGTATGATGAAAAAAAGAGCTGAAAGACAAAGCTAAAATAATCCGTAATGTGTTGTCGGACCCAGGTGTAGATGTTTTATTTGAAAAGAAACTTTATTTAAGAAAAAAGCATAATGTGTCACATTCTCTGTCCCTCCCCCCAGCCACAGCCTCACTTCCCCAAACCGATCCATTGCTGTTCCCTCCCCATCCACCAGATGCCCTCAGACTTCTCCAGCTGCTCCAGTCACCTGACTCCCTCATCCACCTGCTCCTCTGTCTCCACTTTCCCTCATTAGACCAGCCCATTTCTGCACATTCCCTGATTGTCAGTGTTATTATGTTATTCTTGCTCTCTAGCTGCTCAAATACGTCACCTTCCTCTTTTGAACTGCTGCCAGATCTTTTGAACCTTTGGATCTTTAAGTGCCGTGCTGTAAGCTTATACATACTTTCACTTTGCATTGTTGTTTGGGTCCAATACTGCATTTCCTGAGTTATGACGATGTGAATAGAGTAGAAACAAAAATGATTTTATTTATTTGACAAGATTTCTACAAGAGAGGGACACACATTTGTGTAATAATGCAGCACCCACGTCTTATTTCTATTTAAATAGAACCATTATATACAACCCAATAATGTGGGTTTCCCCTTAGCTGTTCAACTGCCTCCCCGGGTGATCTTTGACCCAAAGAGCCCTGCAACCACCATATCTTGCCTTCCGCTCCTGAGTGTATAACTTAAAAGACTTGTTTGAGCCCCCCCCCCCCCCACACTGTCTCTCTGAACCTCATCCACAATGGGGCTTTGTGGCTTCTGCTGTCACCACAGTGTGAGTCAAAAGTCCCCTGTGTCAGATGCCTACACCCTCCTGCAGTTTAATGGCCTCACCCACCTCCGGTGCAACAGCTTGTTGGGTTGTCTTCATTAAAAGCACTCAGCAACACTCAGTAATGCGATCTCACTGACATTTGGAGTGTAAAGCTCGTTAAACAGGGATTTTAATAATGTAAATGAAGTTTCCTGGAATAAGAAGCAGTTACACTTCCATAAAAAAAATGTTTTATCACAAGTTTGTTAATTCTTTGGCTGAGAATTATTTGTTTGCAATGCATTTGGTTTTTATTCCCTCCTAAATGACATAGATACTTTCTGTAGTTGTCGTAATCATCCGTGTTTTGATTTAACACTTCAGTTTGTTATGCCAACACTGAGGTCTGACAATATGAAAAGGAAATCTTATTAAAATTTAAACATTCAGAAAACAGTACCTTTTTTCAAACAACTCTCTAGGGTAAAAAAATTATGGTGTACCAAACAGACGAGGCAGCCCTGGGGAAAACTAGAGCAGTAAAATGTGTTTTGTGATTGGCGCTTTTCAGTCCACATGATATTCAGCTCAAGGGGTTAAACATTGAAAATAATGTTGTTATAAAAATGGCGTTTTCTGAATTTCATAATCATTATTTTAATGACTTAAACAATGCATCATTTAAAATGCAAATCTAAAAGTCCAGTTTGGCAGCATTAAGCTTTGACTGCATCGGCATCTCACCTCTCATGTAGTGTCCTATTGTGTTTGTGTCTCCGCACGTTCATTCTCTCCCAAGAGCATCACTGGTATTATCTTTCCCTCTCGCCCCTCCCCCTCTTCCTCCTCTCCCGTCTTTAATTTCTGTCCATCCTCCAGGGTCCAAGTGAGTCATGCCATTAGCACAAAATGCTGCCCTGCTAATGGTAGGCCAGTTTCCGCCATGTCCACTTTATGACAGACGGCCATTTATGCTGTTGCCCCTTTGAAGGCATGTGGATATTTATCATCTGTGACAGCAACACTGATATTGTTACCACCTTTTGTGTGTGTGTGTGTGTGTGTGTGTGTGTGTGTGTGTGTGTGTGTGTGTGTGTGTGTGTGTGTGTGTGTGTGTGTGTGTGTGTGTGTGTGTGTGTGAGTGTGTGTTTGTGTGTGTGTGTGTTTGTGTGTGTGCGTGTGTGTTTAACAAAAAACTTAAAATATGCATTTACTGATTTTTGGCCACTTTGGGACAGAAGAAACAAGTTTTAAAAACAACACTGACACAGATTTAAGTTGATATGGTGCGCTTCGTACTGTAGCAACATTAGCATTCATTTGGAGTCGTGTTTCTGTCAACATGTCACTCCCAATTCGTCAGATACGGCCACTGGGCCAAGACCCCTTGGTACCCCTTTGGCTTAGTTTCAACATGCAGGGTATGGTTGGGTTAAAGCAACAAAACTTAATGGTTAGGTTTAGGAACATATTGTGGTTTGATTGGTTACTTACGTATGTAACATTAGTTAAAGAGGTATTTTGCTGCAGCTCTGTGCCATGGCAGTGAGTTTGGTTCTCTCTGTGACCGTAACGCACAGAGCTCGGAGCACCACAAAGGTCGCTGAGATCCTTGGATGATTTCAAATGATGTATTTCACATCATCACAAAATGCCAAAACTTCGGTGGATTTTGGTTGACCTCAGCTGCTAACTCCTGCAGAGATTCCCGCCACGGAGGGAAGCCAAACATTGTTCATCTGCCCACATCCACAATATAGAGCTGGTTTAAAATGAATAACTTATCCCTTTGCATTATGTACCTAACTTACGTAGGTTATGTATGTAACAGTATGTTAAAATAAGTCATCGTTGACTCTTGGTTTTACACGGGACACAAACAGCGGTCTGGGTTAAAGCCCTGTTTTTTGACCCATCCGTCCTCCCTATTGGTCACTTTTACACAGTCATTTCACTGCGCTACAGTTGAGGAGTTGAAGGCCACCAGACGCTAAAGGCCACTGACCAGTTGCGAGTGAGAAAGGGTCAGTTTCTGTCCACCTGATTACAGCAAATCTGATATTAATTTTCATTTTAACTGTGTTTTGCTCCCTATGAACTCTTGAGGTTAATATCTGTCTCTTTAGATACTTAATGCTTCACTATGTTCACTAGCTAGTCGCTAACATGTACTGTCTGTGGTTTGGTTTAGGGCAGGTAGTGTACAGTGAGTTTTTAGAGCTCAGTTGCCAAAAACAGCTGCCTGGGAACGATGAAAGGCTCAAGAGTGAAGCAAAACATCAAAAAACAAAACAATGACCCGATAGATGCTAAAATGCTCCGTAGAAGTGAGAGGGGCGGCAGTTGGACGATAAACCTTTGTGGGTGCATCACATTGACCGACCTCTCAAGTAGTCATTAATAAAAATGTTGATTATAGCATCTTTAAATAAACCACAGCTTAACTCATCACATTCTGTGTGTTGACGAACGTTACTACAACTCCAGTTACCATGACCACGTTTGTGTTGATTATGTTTAAAGAAATATTTTTCACATTATATTAAATTTCCCCAAAATTAGTTTCAAAAGATTTTATTTTGTTTGGGTAATGGTGATGAGAATATAAGGATCACATTTGTCAAACATACCATCATATCCATCATTATTATATTCAACCGCACATCAGAAATAAAGAGCTTTGGATATATATTCATTACACACCGTTTTATTTTCATTAAAGGGATCCAAGGCCTTCACAAAAGGGTTGACTCTTGGTAGCTATACAGTACTAACACAACACTCAACGACAACAGAAACAACACAGAGGACTTGTGTGAACGAGTGAAAAGACAAATAAATAAGAGCTGAAAGACATTTCATACGAGATTAAACTGAGATGCATCAACGAAACCAATAGTCAGAGGAAAGTGAGCAGAGGATAAAACCCTGCAAAGAACTCTTTTGTACAATACTCGATTCTTCTCTGCAAGTAGCTGATTGTCTATTGCGGCTTATTTTTGGTCATGCACAGTTGATAAAGTCATTGCTATTGTATTGACAGTGTTGCAATAATTTCACAGTTTTTTCCTTTTTTATCTCCTCTACTTCCAGCTTTGATTGTCTTTAAATGTTTGCATTTGATGGTTTGATGGCAGCCTCTATTTGCTTACTGAGTAATGATTCTTGATTGTCACTGGCTGATAAATATGGTTCATTAGTGTTGTATAGAAAAAGGTCCCTGCCAATTAAAGTACAGATGGCTGCTAAATCTGCTATGGAATTGCTTTTGTTAGATCAGATAAAAAGTCCTCATATATATATTTCTATACAAAACAAAGGTAATCTAATTGCTTTATGTAGTTTTTGGCAAAAGTCATCTGTAATACCTGTAAATATGTCACTATTTTTATGTTCTGCCCATATCAGACAATGCCTGATACCAATATTGGTATGGTGCGTCCATACTGATATTGTTTCTGTGCTTAGAGGATGATTTGAGTCCACCACATGCTACATTCTCCCCTCCAATAACATCTGACAATAGCCCACAGTTATCTTCCTCATACACAGATGTCTGTACAAAAATATGCAGTATCAGTCTTAGTGTATTGTTGCTGGCAGGGTAGGCAGGATTTTACTTTTTTTATGGTATGTTTTTAAGTTTTAGTAAAAGTGATTGCCATAAGCAAGTCTAAAATCTTCACAGTAGCCTCACACAGCTTATGCTTACAGAACAAGCTTGCTATCACAATATCACTGAGCTGCTCAAGTAACAAGAAACCGTGGTTACACTTCACAATACAGACATCTGCTGGCATTTACTTAGTACCACTGAATCACTTATTGAGGCAGTACCCATGAGGTTTCTTTATGGTAAAATGATAAGCCTAATTTTGCAATTTGATCAGCATATAAACAAACAAATCTTACCTTTTTTTTACTGATATTTGAAAACTTCTCGGCTAACTTTAAGGTTCATGAAGCTATTTTTAAATTCTTTTTTTTTAACAAACTTAGACATTTAAAGGAGTGGTGTGTAGGATTTAGTGGCATCTAGGGGTGAGGTTGCACAATGCAATACCCTATTATTGTTGGGCAGTTGGAATTGTAATGTTAAAGCAAACACATTATGATAATAATAATAATAATAATAATAATAATAATAATAATAATAATAATAATAATAATAACAATAATAATAACCTACACCGGAAAACTCTTTTCCTATAGACACACTTGTAGAGAGGGACTGGCCTCATTTCTGTCCGTGTCATGTTGCAAGTCTGCTGCCAGCAGGGTGGCAATCCTCTGTATCTCCGCTCATGGAAAGCGTGAGTAAAAACCAAAATAATAAAATCAGTAGGGGTGTGATAAAGCCAGAGGAGCAATTAACACCTACTTGGAACCGAGCAAATTATTATTTAAGAGCTTGGCTAAGAATGGCATCGGAGACAATCTGTGCATCTTTAGTGTGAACACATTAGTTTTTGAATTTATTATTTCATTTCTACCAAAACACCTCCGTAAATCCTACACACTGCTCCTTTTAACTTTATTTTAAGTTCATGGGCAGAGAAAGAAACTCAAGACGGTCTCCTTCCACCTCTGTGGATACACTTTTTAATACGTTTAACAAAATCATCTGAGCTCAAAGGTCCTCAAATCGGCTTTGGCTCCGTGTCTTTCAGACAGGTTTTTTGTTTCCTATCTAGTGCTCTGTATTATTAACACAAAAACAAAATCCTAAACACACCTCAAACCGATCCTACTTCTAATCCTGAGCTCTGCCCTATGATTAACACACTATCCAAACAAGAAGTGTGACCTGATAATACTAAAGCAAATACCAGTATGACCAGAGTACTGTCAAGTGCAACCAAAGCTGCTCTTGGCTGAATTTGTAAACATTTAATGCATTTTCGGGCTCTGCAACTCACTGAGGCCCCCTCTACAGCTCAGTCCTGTGCTTTCTTAAAACCTGTGTCCCCATATTTTGTTTTCTTGACACTTTTTTGTTACATGCCCTTTTTTTTTGTTAGATTGTCTGTTGTTCACTGTAATCTGGCCCAGTACTGACCCAGGTTATGACTCATGCTCTGCTGCTCAGCTCCTGGAACCTGGACCGGCACTGAAACGCCGGGTGATATGAGCCCTGAGAGGAAGAGAGGGAGATGACAATAAGTCAGTGTGTGTGTGTGGAGTTTAGTTTCAGCATGCAGTCAGAGACAAAACACAAACATAAAGTCTCTCCCGAAAGGTTATTTTTAGTAATACTGTTGAGTATCATGTATTGTTGTGATGATTTGATGCAAGAACAATCCATTCACTTTTACTACTGCCACTTGGCTACTGAAAGTTGTTTTATATGCCAGTGCCAAAGAAAACTATTCAGAGTAAATGTCTCCTCCCCGCAACGATAAACCTTATCTTCCGCACAATCACTCACCAGTGTTGGAGTTGGCCGAGGACGGAGTCTGCAGATGAGGGGAGGAGTACGCCGATGAGTCAAAGCTGCGCGGGGCAGAGGGAGAAGGAGGTAACATGCAGGAGTAGGAAGAGGCCGACTGGGGGGGGATAGACTGAGAGTGGACAGAGAGAAAGATTTGGGTTAGATTTATACTGAAACAACAAACAAAATGACATGAGGGAACCTTTTTAAAGTGGTTTGTAGTCATTGCCGTGTACTCATGTCAAGGCAGTTTCACTAACTGACAGCATGGTTTCAGTTTATCCACATGGCGGTGCTAGAGCAGTGGTTTGTGGTAGGAGTTAAGCAGAGCAGGCCAAATATTTTGTATTATATAAACTGATAAATCTGATTTGATCTGATGTTTGTATGTTCTGTGTTCTCTTCCTACCAACCTAATGGGTATCCAAATACAGAATAACTAATCAAGAGACAGTCTGCTCACTTTGACTTTTATTATGATTTAATACACGAACGTTAAATAATATTCTGTGTATTCAGTTTGTCTAATGTTTCTGTTTTGAAGTTATAGCGCGTGACATCTCATAGAAGAAGAGAGCTGAGCCTGTGTCTTAATATTCATTTAAAAGAAAATGTGTGTGTTTTCCTGCTGCTGTTGACGCCACGACGATAATTTAGTACAATCAAAGAAATGAGGATGATGAGTAAGTTTGTCCCTGTGGAAAATGATCAGTCTCAGCTTTTATAGATTATATATACATGTGACCCAACGGATTCTTTAGGTTCTTCAAACAGTGAAGCTTTAAAACTGTGCTTGGACTGCTGAGAAATCTACTGGATAAGCTTTGTCAGATAAAGACAGGGTTGTAACAGTCTTTGTTGTATTGTACTGTTTCATTTCCATTACGTACAGGAAGCCCTCCCAGTCAGTAATCTTCTTGAGTAATGGGTGCGGCTATTTTTGCTGAATGAACGTCAAAATTAAACCCCATCGGAATCAAATTTGAGAGATCGCGTTGGCGTATCTCCACTCTTGCTTTAAGAAAGTCAAGATTTAATTTCAAATAGCTATACAACCTTATACATTTATTTACAAGTTAGCTTCCTTTCAGCTTGTCACATTTGATAATTATTATTAAATGATAATGGCATGATAATGGCATGGATAGTGGCAGGAATATTATAATTGTAAGTACTTTGGCCTGGCATCATTATTATTATTGTTATCATTATTATAAGTAATATAGTATATGCCACTATATAGTATAGTGTGTGTGAATGTGCACATAATAATAATTACTGAGGTATTTTTATTTTATCTTTTATTTTTATAGCTATATTTCCTGCTCTGGCACGCCGGAGGCTTAGTTTTTGTTGTACATATGGAGTTGTCCGTATAATCCTGTATGGGACGGGTCATGGACTACATGACCAGGCACGAAAATAAAAAATGAATTCATTCATTCAGTCGTCGAGACATTCATTTTTTCCCTTTCATTCATGTCATTCATGAACCTTTTTTGATGAGACACCTCCCAATTCCAAACCTTGTATGTTTTTCATGAATGTTTCTGTTATCGTTTTTGTGTTGTTTGTTGTTGTGGTCCACCTAGCTTTACCAGAGCCCCGTTCGCCAACATGTGCTGACCTTCATGGTTACCGTAGCCACCCATCATACTTCACCCTGCCTGGAAATCCCACCCTCGTTTCCACCGCATACCACTTGGACATGGTTTTGAGAGGCTATCCGTAGCAGCGGTATTTATTTATTCATGTATTTATTTATTTTCATTATGGTATGCTTTATACTCTTGATGTAAAGGAGTTAATAAACTTCGCTCTGTCACGATGACCTGCTTCGGTGAAATTTAGGAAGGTGGAAGGTGCTGATGAATGATGAATGATGAAATGTCCAACCTGAACTCCAGATGAGAAAACTGACAGGGAGCTGTAGCTTGGCAGGGACGACTCAGCCTGACTCAACATGGACCCTGGAGAGAGACACACGCACAGGGCAAGATGGTAAGCACACACACATTTGCACACACAGACACACACACACACACACACACGCGCACACACGCGCACACACACACTCACTCACTAACTCACTCACTCACTCACACACACTCTCACACACACACACACACACACACACACACACACACACACACACACACACACACACACACACACACACACACACACACACACACACACACACACACACACACACACACACACACACACACACACACACACACACTCACACACACACACACACACTCATACACACACACACACGATGGGAACCTCTCGCAGTGGAAATATAGATGCGCTCTAATGGAAAACTAATGGTTTAGCTGCCTGCAAATGTCACTTAGTGGTTTGTAATAACAAACTGGTAATATACTGTATATAAATCATAGAAAGCGGATGTAAATATATCACACAGGTGCGGTATGAATGAGCCAATGAACACATATATTGTAGTTAGAGTGTGTTTTTGCAGTAGTGACCTGAACTGCTGCCGTGCTGCTGATGATAGACAGATGTGTTGAAGGAAGTGGTCAGAGGGGCTTGGCTCTGTGAACAGGAAGTCACGTTCCCTGACCTCCTTTGATTGCGCAGTTTCTCCTCCCTCCTCCACTTGGCTCTTCGGTTTGAGAACCACACCTGTCAATCAAAGAGATCTGTCAGACTTCTTCTTTATCGTAACAATCTGCGTTTTGTTACAGCTCGAGCATCAGACTTGTCTCACCTGTATCCTGGCCTCTGGTAAATCAATCTTGTTTGCCAATCTCTCCCTCGCAAAGACATCTGGGTAATGTGTCCTTTCAAACTCTGTGGAAGATATTAAGTAATGTCAAACACGCAGTGTGGGTCGTTATCGAGGATGACAGGACTACTAGGGAGCACCTTGCCTGATAACCCTTGCTGCGGGGTGTTAACATATTTGTAATTCCTGTGTTTACGGGAAAAGAAAGCTCAAGCTTCAAGTGATTCAAATTTGCAATTCAATTTATCACCTGTTAATTATCAGATTATTTTGACCACATATAAAGTAATAACTGCTTAAGATCAGCATCACTAATTATG
Organism: Echiichthys vipera; assembly: GCF_963691815.1. Taxonomy (NCBI): domain Eukaryota; kingdom Metazoa; phylum Chordata; class Actinopteri; order Perciformes; family Trachinidae; genus Echiichthys; species Echiichthys vipera. The sequence continues at coordinate 13,576,210 of NC_139843.1, read as the reverse complement.
TTGTAATGGAACACACAAATCCAGGAAGCTGAGATGTATCCTTACAACCATATTTGAAATATTTATCTGTTGCACTTTGTATAAATTATTTATCATTATGGAACATGCAGAAAGTTCAAACGAAAGGATTCAAGTTGAGGAACTGCCTAAGCACTTTATTCCAAAGTAGGATGCCTAAAATTGTATTTATGAATGAAGAATGAGGAAAAATCCTTTTTCATTGTGTCATTATTTATTCTCTCAATTCTGAAATTTGGCATTGTGTCACTTATGAGCAGAAATGTTTTATTAAAAATCAACTGAGTTAAGTGCATTCCTGACTCAGTCACTGTTTAAACGGCAGCGAGTTTGTATCAACGAGACTTTCTGTATCAGTTCTCATTGTGGCAGTCAATTTAAAGTTGACAAACTGCTGACATTTTTGTTGTTGACAAGTCTAAACGAGAATACGCCTCACCCTCTAACTGACAGTCTGAGTCACCCTAATAAACTCTGAAGTTTCAGGTCTGCTAATGGAGACGCCTTTATAGATTGAACTGTCTGCACTTTAGATGTTTAACATAAGTTTAGCATGTCAATGAAATGTCAACAGAGAAACCAAAACAAATCAGTTAAGACAGAGTTGGTTCATCTGAAAAGGCATCAGTATATATTGCTGAACATATAATATTAACAGGTTAGCAGAGTTGTCTTACCGCTGGTAACGCATGGTTAATAAATCCATATGCACAAAGATGGCTTTAGAAATTAAGTCTGTCCCACAAATTGCTGTAATTGGCTTGGTTATAATTGGCGTCTGTGTCAACACATGATTGTTATTGTGCCTTGGCCGTGCACTGAGGTCAGTGTACCTCATTAATGTCATTTGCAGAGAATGACCACAGTGATACATTTCTGCTCGGCTGCACAGTGGACATTGCGTTCTTATTTAGCTCAAGGGGGCTGCTGCAGCCATATCCAGTCAAGGGTGGCTTTCTGATCCCTCTTTTCGGATACCGAGCTACGAGGCCCCGATCTCAGTGCATAATACAAGCGCGGCAATGATGCATTATCAAAACTCTGCTGTTCATGCTGCCGGGGGCTTCTTTGGAGCAGATCAGGAATATTTACGAAGTTGAGATCATGGGTAATTTGCCTCTTGAAGTGATCATGTGTGACAATGTTTTCTCTCCCATGCAGGGATTAATAAAAAATCCTTATCATTTCTCATATTTATGTCCCGTCATGTACCAAAACGCTGTAAACAAGGTGTAAAGACTAGGATCCAATAACACAGGTGATGGCAAGGGGGGGGAAAGCAGCAGGACAAGCTGCGCGCTTCATGACACACTCTGATCTGGTCCGTGCCCATGGAGGGCGGCCATTGGCTGAAAAGCAGAGGGAGAGCTGTGCTGTGCGTGCTTGCATGACCTGACCTTTCTCCAGAGCCTCGATCTGCTCCTGTGTGAAGCTGGTCCTGTTTCTCTGCAGCTTCCTCTTGAGCTGCAGCCTCAGCTGAGACTCCTCGCCCTCGTCCCTCTCCACGGGGACTCCTCCCCCTCTGCCTGTCCCCCCTCCGCCCGCCTCCCCCCCCATGCTGCCCTCCGTGTCCAGCAGACAGCCCTCAGACACTGGTAGAGAGGAAGGTGACAAAAGAGACGTGGGAGTGTCAAGAAAATATCTACATCTGAGAGTCACATTTTTGGAATTAGAAATGTGCAGATTCATGCGTTGAACTAACAGGAAGTCGGTGAGATGGCTGTACATACATACATGCGTATAAGTTTACAAGCCAAGGACACCTGTTTTTAGTGTTTGCTTTTTAGAAAGATTTGTTAAAATCTTGGAACTGTTAAATCTTGCATCAATAAAAAACACCATAACAACTGTAAGGGAATGTGTTTCCTGTAGAGTATGTATGTAAATATACAATAACAAATTGTGCCTTAAATATCCATTTTTCTTTTTATTCATTTGCTTTTTTAAATGTATTTAATTCATCTATTTTTCTAATCTGCTGTTGCCCTTCTGGTTTTTTTAAATGTCTGAATTTTGCAGTTTGTCTTATTGTCAGAATACTATTGCGTAATGTGCAATTTGTTCAATAAATACTAATAAAAACAAGTGTTAGTTGCTTTTAATGTGGTTTAAATTTTGTGACATTTAACTGCTGATCTGTGAGCATCGACATATGTTACAAAAATCTCCCCTCACCTGTGCTGTGTTGTGTCTGAACGCTGGTGGGGTCATGGTACCAGTTGTTAGGGCCGCTCCAGTTTGAGCCGCTCTGCAGGTTCAGCATGGTTAACTTCTCATACATACTACGAGTGTCCAAACCACCATGAAGAGAAATGAAGGAGTCCTGTCCTGTGTGTGTCCGCCCCTGTTTACTGTCACCTTTGGCTTCTCTCTTCCTCCAATGTTTCCTCCTGGAGGGGTAGAGGGGGGGGGGGGGGGGGGGGGGGGGTAAGGGGAAGGAGGAGAAGAAGAAGGAGGAGAAGGAGGAGGGGTTCATATCGCATGAGTTCACACATGGTCGGCATTGTGACGAATTAGCCTCATGATGACGGACAGAAACGGAGTTAGTTACATGCCCGCTGTCGTAACGTGTGTGTGTTATACATTGGTATGCTAGTATACCATGGGGAGCAAAGGTACATTAGAACCCACTCTGAAAGCCATGACATTTATTATGCTACTTGCTTTTAGCTCTATCTTTGCTGGTATAAGCACGACCTTGCATGCACACACACGTATGCATGAAAAGATACTGCATTTGCACACACACACACACACACACACACACACACATACACATACACTCACACACACACACACAGTGGCTGTCTGAATAATATCTCCCCTAAAGCATTCAAACCAAGCCGATGTTTAACTTTCTGTATAAGACATTAAGTGCTCAAGTATGTCCAAAAGCATCATTATCAACCTAAATAAAGACATGTCTGAGTCTGAGATAAAACAAAAGCTTTCCTTAGCTCCTCTTATCTTATATAACATTACACATTTATTGTAGAAATGTCCTCTTTGGGAAAAAAAATGCAAAGGCAGTTCTGAGCCTAATCTCACAAACTACTGCAGCCGCACAATGTCAAAGGTCAAACTTCATTCATTTGGATGAAGCAGCCCTGGAGCAACAAATTATTCATCCGATTTTTTAAATTTTTATTAAAACCCAGACATATTCTATGACAGCGAAGAAACTTGTTGTCCGTCCCAATGCCTCTGCCAAAGCCCAAACTAAAGAAGTAACCTCGACGATAAAAGCGACGAAATACTAGATAAAAATACTAGATTTTTGCAAACTTACCAAGTGTCCAGGTGCAATGATGCGGTGGGTCCTGTGTGTTACTTTCCTCCTCTGTGGACCTTTATTCCCCTGTTCCCCCTACGTCCCTTGTTCTCCAGCTTTGTTGACAATAACTGTGTGTGTGTATGTGTGTGTGTGTGTGTAAAGGAGAGAGTAGGAGAGAGATGGAGAGAGTTAGACAGGGTGAGAGAGAGTGAAAGAGGGAGAGGGGGGGCTCTGGAGAGAAATGCGTCTGCGGGCACTCTTGTCCTCCAAGCGATGGAGAGAGGGAGGGAGAGAGAGAGAGAGAGAGAGAGAGAGGGAGAGAGAGAGAGAGAGAGAGAGAGAGAGAGAGAGAGAGAGAGAGAGAGAGAGAGAGAGAGCCACCGAGGGGTGACAAAGTGAGTCAACATCAGTGTCAAGTTTGAACTTAATGCCAACGAGAGGAGGAGGGGAGGCCGAGAGAGTGGAGCATACAGCACAGATAATGGAGACATAGTGGATGATAAATAGATGATGGAACTCAATTATAAGCATACATTGCACATAAATATGGAGTATAATTGGCAGTCAAGTGTGTTACTTTTTTACACAAACACATGTACAACCAGAAAATTAGATATTATTAGATTAAGATCAATGTTCACACTAGTAAGGACTCATTTTCATCGACCCTTGATGGGATACTTAAAGGAGATGTTTTAAAACTTTGACAAAGCTTTGACATGTCAGCATCTGCTGTTGTATTGTGTTGTGAAATGCTGCGTTTAACAACTGCACAAAGAAGCAGCTTTTTTTTAGGCAAGAATCAAATATTAACGGAATAATTGGGATTATTAGGAAATCAATATTAACGACACTTTTATATTTTAATATCCGTTTAAGCCACTGATATAATAAATAGTTGAATGCGTCATTTTAAAACAAATGCATGTCATAACAGATATTTCTCTGTAACAACAGCGCAAACGATATTAATAATACATTATTTTATTGATCAGTTTGAGCAACTAATAATCAAGAAAACGTCATGAAAACAATTATGCAATAAAGGCATATTTCTAGATCATGATAATAAGTATCATCAAGCGAGGTATAAAAGATCATGTTACCGTCTGCTTCATTATTTAAATATTAAAGCTTTTTCATAACCACATAGTTATCAGGTAGAGTAATATTCAGATGACTGTTTCACTGACTTCTTTATTTAACTTTAATTTAATGCAATGGTTTTAAAATTGTGTAAAATGATCATCCTTATGCCCAAATATTTGTCTGATAAAGATAAGCAATAACTTTTTATCTAAATTAGCAACATTAGCAAAACATACATATTTTTATTATGTTACATAATAATATGATATATTATATATATATTCGTGTTATGGACGTTATCAATTAAAGAAGGTGTTTTACAAATGCATGTTCTGCGTTTTTTGTTGATTAATCTGCAGATTTATTTCTTAATCAATTCATTGTTTGATCCATAAAACATCAGAAAATATTGAAATACAAATATATTTTTCCAAAGCCCAAACATAAATAGATTGTTTATCTATCAAATAGATCAAGACAAGACAAGCTGCAAATGTTTGTTTTCGGAAAAATAATTGAAACAATCAATCGATGATCAAATCGATTCTGAATGGACAAGCTTTTGATTTGAGTTACTTAATCCTAGCATCCAATTGTAATTACATTCAAAATACGGCAACAAATTAATTTATTCTAGACTAGAAATGTTTACTTTTATGTATGATTTTATTCTAGTGCAATAATCACACCTATACCTGTGAAATTTTCACATTTATTCTAATGCAAAATAACATTGGATTTCTGTACCTTACTTGTTTAGTTTGAACCAGTGTTGTCAGCTATGGATGTTTGCTTGAGTTGTTTTTGTCTTAGTGATGTTTTTCCTGTCTTTTATGGCACCGCTCAGGAGTAGCACTCTTAATTTCTTTGAATTCTGTACAATGATAATAAATGTTTTCTATTATATTCTAGATAGGCAGGTATCACAGTATATTTTTTAACATAATGGACAAATAATGCACAGAGTTTGAGTAACAGATGTTCCCAGAGCACCTAGGTATTGTTCCCTGACTACAGCCGTATTGTTCTCCTGTTATAAGACCCTGAGCTGAAAGCTATGGGACAAACAAAGGCATTGTCTGGCCCCAGAGCGGGTTAAAGGAGCCCCATACAGAAACACTTAGCGATAGACGCGGTCTGGTCTGATGTAAGGTGTAAGTAATGACGCAGGTATGACCGTATATATGGTACAGTCAAAGAGTGAGAGCGCAGTAGAACTGGGGTTTAAATATATCTCTTTGCAGCGGAGGGGAGAGAAGAAGAGAGAGATGGAAGATGGAAGCAGAGGAGAGAGATAGAGAGAGTGAAGAGGAAGTATGTGACTTTGGGGTGGGTGTTGGGGCTTGGGGATGGGGAGGGTGCCAGCTTGTTTTATTTCCGGTTGACAAGACTTTGCGCTCCCTTTCTCTCTGTCGCTCCCTCTCTCTTTCATACTATGCTATTCTTTCTCCGCTGCCCCCATTGCTCTGCCCCCCCCCCCCCCACCCACCCTTTCTCTGTTACTTTCCTCTGAGACGTGCCTCGGAGAAAGGAAAGGACTTGACAAGTTCAAAGGTAAAAAGGAGTAAGAACAGAGGTGGGAGAAGCTCCTTTCGTTGATTAAAAGTACAAAACAACACCATAAAAATTCATTACAAGTAAAGTCAACTAAAAGTGCAGACGTGTTATTAGCAAAATGTATCAAAAAGTACAAAATGTGTGCTCATTATGCAGAATGACTACAAATCATTACATATTTGTATATATTATTGCATTATTATAATCACTTATTACTACTATTGATGTGTAAAGATATAATCAGCATTTTAACATGTATAGCCGGCCGAGGTGGAGCAACTCTGTCTAATATTGGCCAGCGTCATCTATCACAATGCTTCATATGTTGTCTGCATAGTATTTATAAATCAGTCAAATAATGTAGTGGAGTAAAATTCAATATTTGCCTTTATAATATGTAGAGTGTATAAAATAGCAATAAAATGGAAATACTCAGGTACAAGTACCTCAAATTTGCACTAACATGAAAACTGAAAGTAAGTGAGGGAAAAGTTGGATAACAAAACTGCTTAGTTAATTAAAAACTAATCCAAAAAATGTGCTATTTACTTCGCTAATCAGCCCACACCCCGTTTATACAGTAGCGTTTTGTTTTTCCTTCATACAGAAATCATTGCTGCATCTTATGTTCCAGTTGTTGGACTGTGGCTTAACCTATGTGATCCCTATGTGCTGAGTGCAATAACGTGTGTGTGTGTGTGTGTGTGTGTGTGTGTGTGAGTGAGTGTGTGTTTGCGTGTGTGTGAGGTGGCGCGTGCTTCACTGCAAAGATTCATGTAGCTCCAGGACATGCATTTTTTTAGTGCATCTTGTTAGTTCATTCCTGTCACCTCTCTCTCCCTCTCTCTCTCTCTCTCTCTCGCCATCCCTTGCTTTTTCAGCGCTGAAGGGGGGATGGGGAAGGGGTGGTGGACGGGCCTGGGAGGGGAGGGGAGGTGGAGGCGGCGGCGGTGGAGGCAGTCACCATGGTTACAATGCCACGACAAATATTCATCAAGTCGTTAAAATAAAAACAAACTGGAGTGCATTATAATTGCTCTTACTGACTGGATCCTATAATGCGTTCATATATTATGAGTGAGAGGAGCAGACTGGAAGGGGCTCGCACACAAAAAATGTGATTTAAAAAAAAAAAAACATCAGCTGACACATATGTTACACGCTAACTCACACACATTTCAGCTCTTTGTGTATAACTTTGTATTTCCATTACCTGTTTATGGAATTCCCTATGAGTACTTTCGTGAGTCTCTCCTCTCTTTTCTCTTTGTCCCTCCATCTCTCGCTCTTCCTCTACTGTTGTGTAGCCCGAGGCGATACTGTGATGTGTCCTCCCTCTGTCCCTCCCTCCCTCTCCCTCTCTCTCTGTCCCTGTCACCTTCAATTGCTCTGTGAAACTAGACACACTGCCTGGGGCAGGGAGGCAGGGAGGGAGGGACGAGAGGAAAAGGGAGAAGGAAATAGAGAGACAGACAGACAGTTGCATGGACAAACAGAAGGAACAAACATTTGGTGTCATTTAAAAAAAAAGGGTAACCACAGGCCAGATGATTTGCAAACACTACAGTTATAACAGTTAATTACTGTAAGAAATATTACAGTAAACAACTCGCAGCTCCTTTTACCTGTAGATTACTGTAATCCTACAGTATCTACTGTAATATACAACAGTTTATTACTGTAAGACATATTGCAGAACTGCGCTGTATAGCATGTAAGCTTTACAGTATAATAATTTAATCTGTGGTAATCAATATACTGTTATTTTAGTGTTCAAACCGTAATCACCATGAATAGTTTTTACTGTAAAATGTATTAAAGTACTGTAGAATGTAATAGGTAGAAGCTAATGATTTAAACATTTTACATTTCAAAATGAAAACCCATGGAAATTGCATAACCTTAAAATATTAAGCTTTTAATAAAGCCAATGCAGTTATAAAACATTTTATAAAACATCCAACAACAAAACAACATTCCTCTTGATGAAAAAGGCTCTCAAATCGCATGTCCTAGGACATGTACCCTGAACTCAGTTTGCTTTTTTTGGCAAGAGATGGCCATATAACATTTAATTTACTATAGTAAAGCAAAACCCTAATACAGAGAGTAGCTAACACAATTCAAGTGATGAAAATATTATGAAATGCAATACACAAGAACAATGAATCATGTCAAACCAGTTCTCAACCAGACTTACATACCATGCTTAAAGTATTCTGCCTTCAGTGTCCATCTTTCACGAGTTGTGATCATGTGCAATAGAAAGCGAATGAAAGAACAAACCTGCAACTGCAAAAATGAAGACACAGAACACGTGATGACATGAACATCTGGTTGCAGTGTAGGGTTTACCTTTGTAAAGGTGAGGTCCTGTGTGGAGATGTCATGTGGTCTACGTCAACAAGCGTCACTCAAAGTTCATGAGGTTTTTTATGAGGGTGGCCCCATGAGGATTCACAGTTGCTTCCTTGCTCTGGACCAGCTTCCCCGTCTCCTTGGACACCACCTCGTGTCTCATAATCATGAGATCTAATTTTGAGAAACTATTTTATCATTATAAAAAATGAAGCATGATTACATCAGACCAGTTGTTGCAATTATGACAGTATCTAAGTCATCTTTATTTCAAACACAGCAAAAATGAGAAATGAGACAAATGACAAACCTCAGTCTAACTCACAGAATGACAGAGTCGCAGACAGACTAATGCTCGATGCTCTATGCCTTACTTATGTGAAACTAACCCAGTAGTATCAGTCGTGGACTGGCTGGGAGGATCAGGGTGCGTTCAACATCTGCTGCAGTGGCCGACATCTGTAGAACATGGACAATGGTATCCAACGTAAGAATGAAATTGTGTGTACTGTCATAGAAAGACATGCTAAAAAAAAAACTTCAGCAACATCAGCAAGGAGTCCCTCTGCTTTCTCATCGAAGTAGGCCATAAGCAGCTGGATAAGGCATTTTAACATGTTCACTTACTTTTTATCCCAACAACAGATGTAAAACAGAGCCTATAGTTCCTTACATTTAACAACAAATCTATGGAGTATCACATTTTACCTTTCGTTGGGTAAATATACCAATAACACAAATAAAAATACATTACAAGTAAAAGCCAAGTAAAGTCAACTAAAAGTGCAGACGTGTTATCAGCAAAATGTATCAAAAAGTACAAAATGTGTGCTCATTATGCAGGATGACTACAAATCATTACATATTTGTATATATTATTGCATTATTATAAACACTTATTACTACTATTGATGTGTAAAGATATAATTAGCATATTAACATGAATGGACGGCCGAGGTGGAGCAACTCTGTCTAATATTGGCCAGCGTCATCTATCACAATGCTTCATATGTTGTCTGCATAGTAATTATAAATCAGTCATATAATGTAAGGGCTAAAAAACTTAAATATTTGCCTTTATAATGTGTAGAAGAAGTATAAAATAGCAGAAAATGGAAATACTCATGTACAAGTACCTCAAATTTGCACTTACATGGAAATGGAAATATAACCGGGGCATGTGATTCGACTGCAAATTAGCATCTGTTAAATGTAAATGACGAAGCTGGTTGACATAACCCTGTTGATTTGATTACTTAGACATTCAATCATGTAGCTATATTAAAATCTGGTAACATAGTTCAACAGAAAGATGTAAACTTTTTTCCACTCAGTATGGGGAGTATGCTAACGTTAGCTAACTTAACCTAAACCGTTAGCATACAGGCTCGCAACATGTCGCAATTTGACTAGCATCAAGCTAAGAAAATAGTCAATACAGTATATATTAAACACAAAATCAACATTCACTTGTTGGAGCAGGATGGATTCAGATGTGCGGTGTTGGAGAGGAGGAAAGCATCAGGTGGTGAAAATTCTCTTTTTTTCAAATCCTGCTCTTGGTTTTCTTAATCCTTCTACCTCGAATAAAGTCTCTTATCTTTAACATTTTATACCTTTTTTTTTTTTTTATCAATGTTGACATTGTGCTAAGGAGATGATGGGATAAGCAAAGTGATTTTGTTCAGATCAGTGTGGGGCGGGCTCAAGTCTCAAGACCAAACTGAAAAAATACTGTATTATACCTTAAGCTCGGACAGTAGCCTGCTGTTAATGTTTTGTTCCTTTTAGGCGACAACATTTACAGTATTCAGCTGTGTTAATGGAGAACAGTACATTATGGTTGAAAAAATGCATGTATTTTTACAGTAATATAGCCAAAAACATAAAACACATAATTTAACACTGAAGACAGCAAACATACATTTACACACATCCCCCCAATGAAGACAGTGTGGGACTTTTGACCTGAGCGGTTTATGGCCAAATCCTACAAGGGTGCTTCTGGATTCTGTTTATTTTGTCGGTGCTGATCAGTTCTTCTCCTTGAAAACATACCTGTTAAACTGGTTTATACTTTCCAACTGGAGCAAGGAAGTAGGCTGCTCCATGCCCCTACAAACACACAGATAGAAAGATAGATAGTTCTGAAGAATTTAAAGCGTTTAATACTTGGATTTATATGGCCCATATAGTACTGTATAATATCAAACTATAACTTTTAGGAAGAATGTCAAACACAACATGATTGTATGATTTATTGTTGTCAACTTCATTGTTTTTTTAGCCATAGATTTCACATAAATATTGTTTGCAATTGGCAGTCCAGAGTGTCACAGAAAAAAAGACTCAATGAAATCCTAAAACATAGATCTTTAAATGTTTAATGCTTTGATGTGTCCACGCTACCTGGACATTTGTAGGTGAAAAGGGAATATGCTTTATTGTTTAGGTACAAATAAATGACAATATTAGGCTTAACAACAGATTATGCTATAGCTTAATGTGCTTGAGTCAATGTCGCAAACATTTTATGGGCCTACATGATCATAAACATGTAACTCATATGACATTAAGGCTATTTAACTCAACTATGCATACCACAAATAGTGCTCCATAAACCCCCCAATGCAACACAAAAACTGTTTATATAAAAAAAAAACACGGGCTAACGGCATCACTTACTTGTCGTGGACTGAGACCTGTGACACCTTTTGTGTAAAAACACGAAGATGCACCTTTGCTGAAACAGTGAAAGGGACCGTTTATATTCAGCAAAATAACAATAATAGGACAACTGTAGCGAAATAGTTTAACTGTGAATCTGATTGGTCCCCGGTTGCAGCTGTTACATTTCATTGGCTCAGGTGTATCAGGGGGGCGGGACAAGAGTTGTGATTGGATGTTGGTGAGAGCTCAGGTGTCTGTTTGGGATCGAGGCGTTTACTTGATTTTTCGGTATCAGTCTGGATCCGTTAAGGGATTTTGTCGACGGTAAACAAGCGGATATGTAACTTTTTTCATATTTTCTGTGCTGCTCCAGTTTTAGTGACAGTAGAGGAAGAAGAAGCAGTAAAGTGTATACTTTATAGAGGGAAAAAAAACTGTGTTTTCCCTCATCACTGTTCCGCTTCAGTAGTTTCGGTAAAACCCGAGTTTGCGGCGCGAAACCTCACAAAATGTCGCCGAAATCACAGTTTTATGTCTTTTTTTGTTGCGTAACAGGTGAGTAACCGTCATTTATCCTCTTCATGTCCTCCCACCTGTGAACACATACGTGCACTCTTAGCTAATTCACTATAACTGGATGTTTGTGCAAAAAAAAAAATATCTGCATGGGTCACAGTTAATCAGAAACCTTATTTGTTTTTGCTTTAAGGCATTTTGTCCTCCAACGCCCAAGAATGTGGCCGAACACCGATAGTGGAGAACAGGATTGTGGGAGGGATGGACGCCACAGAGGGGGCTTGGCCCTGGCAGGTGGATATCCAGGTGGGTCCCCGTGAACACATTCAGCCTTGTAACCTTTCTTTAGTATCAGTTCTGCCTCTAGTCTGGGTCTTGTTTATCACACCGAACTGCTGAGAGAGGGGTTTGCTTGTGATGCCGAGGTGACTCACCCTTTCTCTCCCTCCCTTCGGCCTCCAGACAAACAGGGCCGTTCATATCTGTGGAGGCTCCATCATCGCAGAGAGCTGGGTCCTCTCAGCCGCCCACTGTTTCCCCAAGTAAGAAAACTCTCAGCATCAGTCCACAGGCTCTCTGGCGTCTTTTGTGGGCAGTAGGAGTCATTTTATGTAATTTTTTGGTAATTGCTGCAATGGTTTTTTGATAGCCCATCAGGAAATATATATAGAGAAATTAGTTTAACATTAACTAATAACTAAATCCTGCAGACTGTTTGTTCATTCAGATTTACTAGACGATCGTTTCTGGACCAAAATGTGTGCAGAACTTTTTCTTTTCTGTTTGCAACAAACGCACATTTACTTGAGAACTGTTTGCTACTTAAGTACAATTTTGAGGTACTTGTACATTACTGGAGCATAATATTGTGCTACTTTATACTTAGACGTAATTTCAGAGGGATTTATTATACTTTAGGCCACTACATGTACTTGATATTCCCTAGTGTCTTCTCAGCTTTAAGGGGATAGTACAAAATATAATCAACAAATAAATTACATTATTCCCCAGTGGTATATATGTATCATTGTCCGTCTCATTGTGCTGTTGGAATATAGTCACAGTTTCAGCAAATATGGATTTTAAAGCAAACTATAGCTTTAATGTATTTATAATTATAATCAATAATATATCATTATTCTGAAATGGGCCATTCTACATAGTTAGTATATTGACTTTTTGATCTTTAATTATGTTTTGATGCTAATACGTTTGTACTTTCACTTTAATACATATTTTTCTGATTTTATCAGTGTAGAAGTAGTTTTAAAAGTAAAAGTCCTGAACTAAGAATGAAGTAAATTGTAATAAATTAAAAAGTACAGAGTACTTACACACTGTGGTAGTGCTACTTTTACTTTAGAAAAATATCTGAGTACTTCTTCCACAACTAATTATTGTAAACGTCAAACCCATTTCAAGTTGCAGCTTCCTAGCATAAAACCATTTAATACCATTTGCTTCACATTTTAACCCCAATTGACTTCCAGTTTAGCAGGTGTCATTCCGTGTCCCTCCGTTTTCTTTCAGTCCAAACGATGTGAGCTCTCACATCATCTACGCTGGCCGGTACCAGCTGAATGGTGTCAACCGGCACCAGTCGACCCATTATGTGAGCAGAGTGGTGATCCCATACGGTTACAGTGAGCCTCACAGCGGAAAAGACTTGGCGTTGGTGCAGCTGTCCAGCCCAGTAACCTGGTCGGATTATGTCCGTCCCATCTGCTTGCCCGCCTCTGGCTCCCTGTTTCCAGGTGGCATGATGTGCTATGTCACCGGCTGGGGGAACGTCCGGGAAGATTGTAAGGCTTACAAAATTCTTCACATCCTCTAAGCAAGATTTGTGCAGATAACTTTTTTTCAATGGTTAAATGTTTTAAAATTCAAACGCCCTTTTATTGGACTCTGACATACAAATACAATTCTTCCATGTAAAAAAAAAGTTAAATCCCAAAACAACAGATAATTGAAAATATGAATTAAAAGTAACAAGACTCAGGCATTTAATCATAGTATTGTGTTGGAAATGTATTATTATGACTTTGTGTAACTCTAAACACAGGACAAGTCACCCCGGTGTTCTGATATGTTGCTGTAAACGTCACGCCAGCTGGGCTGTTTGCGCTATCTGTATTTAAACTCTTCCTGACGTGAGCCGTTTGTGCAGGCGTCTCTAAGACGGTCTTCTTCCCAAGGAAATGATTTGTAAATGAACTCACATGGAGAAAGCCAAGCTTATCATTTTTCTTCATTTGATCCTTTTGGACCAATCTCCCATGACAGTATCATGAAATTGTGATTCTAAAATCCCTTGCCCTGTGAATGGAGTGTTTGGTTTTATCTTAACAAATGTTAAACAATGTTCACACATCTGCAAACATATACACAAAACACAACACAAAGAACAGAGTGAAAAGGTTACTTAAGGACAAAAAGCAATAAATCGTTAATGAATATAATGAAACACAGTCAAGTTGTCTGTCTAAATGCTTTACTGGACAAAACATGTCTTTTGAACATCTTACTATTGTTGCAAAAGACCTTACTGGTGACCTGTTTAGTCACAGAAATTAAGAAACCTCACATTCCTTTTGTCTCCACCCTTCATCTGTGCCTGTATTTCCCTCAGTTCCTCTGCCAGGAGTCGGGACTCTGCAGCAAGTGCAGGTGCCAATCATCTCCCAGAGTTCATGTCAGGAGATGTACCGGACAGACCCGACGGAGCAGGTGGACATCTTGTATGACATGATCTGTGCTGGATACCAGGAGGGCGGCAAGGACTCCTGCCAGGTACTGTTGGATCAGCTGTTTGTGTTTACATTCACAGATGCACACTAGCATGCATGAGCAAAATAAAAACCAGGGTTCACACACCTTAAACATCAAATTCAAATACTTTCTGGACCCAATTCCCTCATATTCAAGGACACTGCATAGTTTGGGACAAGGATTTAGGCTAATTACTCTTACAACACTGATACTTTTGTTATTAGAAGTAGCAGCCCTACAGAAGCTCACAGACAGCAATTAAAAAAGAGAGACTTCAATGTGTGAACACTTCTCAATTGTGCTGTGTCATGTAGACAGAACCAATTTACCAACGTTAACTAATAAAAAGATCAAAACGGCTTAGATTTCTGTTCTTGCACAAAACATTCTACTACTTTCAATGAGCCATATCTATTTATGTCTATTTTCAAAAAATGTAAAGATTTTTTCTCCCTCAAATTCCAAAAGTATTTCAGGATTTCAATGACCTTTGGAAACCACGAAGAACCTGCATTGAAAATAACTTGGGAGTGCAATCATTCCCCATGTAGTTTGTGAGACCTTCCCTTTTGAGCACTTCGATACCTCCCTGTGGTGAAAGTTGATTGTGTGTTCATGTCGTCTCTTCAGGGTGATTCAGGCGGGCCCCTTGTCTGCCAGATGGTAAATGGGACCTGGGTGCAGGCTGGGGTGGTGAGTTTCGGACTCGGCTGTGCTCACAAAAACAAGCCAGGTGTGTATGCCAGAGTGACCAGCTACTCGAGCTTCATCAGCAACACAGTACCAGAGATCCGTCTGTATGGCCGAGCTAATCAGAACTGGTGTAGAAGTGCGGCGGTGCTGGTCAGCTGTCTGTCCACGCTACTGATCCTGCTCCAGAGGTAGAACACTTTGAGAACAGAACGCAAACCGAGCCACATGAAGGAGAAGATTAATTACATGCCTGACTTTCCAATAGTGAAACTAGAGAACCGTACCTGCACATGAAGCCATACTGAACATGAAATGCAATATAATCTTTAAATTTTACAACAATAACTATGCATTATGATCTTTGAGTAAAAGTAGTAGTTTTGATAGGTTTGTAATTTAAATCAGAATTACGAGCTTTATAAATGATGTCCTGTTTTTGAAATAAATTGTTCATTTGATTCTGAAAATCAGGTCACTGTTTTGTTCCACTTTTGATAGCTGAGTTTTGTAATGTTTTATATCATGGTTTGTATCATGTTGTTTTAAGGATCAAAGCTTCATTTGTACTCTTGCAAAGCTTTCTTACATTTTATATCCACTTCCAATACCCCCACGTACAACTACAACAAAGTACTCAAGAGGTTGCCTTTGCAATAACAAACCTGGTGTTTTGTCATTTTTTTAAAAAACAAACATGACATCATGTTCAGTACATATGTCTGAAATGCAAATGTTTAACTTTTTGTTACTTCAAATGTCTCTTTAATGCATTAAGTACATTTTAAAGGGTCTTTGTGACAGAGAACCAACTTTTCTTAATATCATATTGTTAAACATTTCCAATTTACTGCCAATTAACAAAGAAAGAATAAAATGTGACCAACCATAATAAATCAACATAATAAACTGTAAATGAATAAGGAGAAAAAGGGAATCCCATGTTGTTGTATTCAGATGTTTACCAAAAGAGAGTTTACCCTTTTAATAAGGCAAGTTACATTTTCTAGAGTTTTGGGCAATTCTTTATCCAGTTAACGAACTTTGTTTTACCTTATGCAAGCATTAAGCAAATATTTCAAGTAACCATATCTTTGTTAGATGTATGATGTTTATCAGGGTTTAGACCTAGAATGAAAAGCAGTTGTTAAATATGAGCTCAGTGTATTCTCCAGAGCTCTTTCATTCATCTTCATTGGCAAACACGATGAAAAAAGTTCCTTTTTCCTGTCAACACCTAATACACAGTGTTGGAATAGTCTGCCTTACCTTTTTTGTTTTTGGTCACAGTCTATTACTTCTGGCAATATTCTTTCCTGCTGTTTTATTTTTTTTTTTTACAAAGGATCTTCAAATCTGCTTTTAGTGGACTTGTCAGTCTTAGGTTTATACATTTATTACAGGTTTTACCAGGTTTCTGTCTGAAATGAAAAAGAACAGTGAACCAACTCAAACCCTGTGGTTCATTAAGTGACCAGAGACAGAGACAGGTGATGACACATTTCCTTTACTAAAAAGAGAGCACAGCATGTCATAATGGTAAAAAAAGACTATTTGGTAATGCCTATTAAAAAAAGCTAGCTTTTAAATTAATTTAATAAGTATTCACTCAAGGTTGTCATGCTGAAAAGACATTTCCACACAATGTGTTGTCTTTTAAATTCCAGGCAGGGAAGGTCAGGCATCAGGGGGAATGGTATCAGAGAGAATCATGGGAGAGCCAAGTTGCAACTCCTGCTGCAGCGATTCCAGATCAGCTGGAGTCATGCGGTGAACCTCGCTCCAGTCAGATAACAGGGAGGCTGAGAGGGGGGCTGAGTCGTAACTGAGGGAGGAGACGGAACATAAAGAAAGCGTTAAGAGTGTCCCATTGGTACAAAAAATGGGTTGTGCCAACACCGAAAGTCAAAATTGTCCTGCTAACTACACATATGTGCAACTACAGCCCACTTTTCCTTATTTAAAGGAGCAAACAAATATTTGCTATGTAAAGATATAATGGAGTAAGTGTAATAGAGAGTCGTGTGGAGGCAATCCCAGACCACTTTTTTCAGTATTTCTGTAATACTTGTGAAATTGGTTGGATTCAGTCGGCGCAACACGGTGAGTCCATGAAAGAGGCAAGTGTCTGTGTTTAGTTCACACCTTTGCAGGACAGTCAAATGTCTGTTATCTAAACTGCTAGTCAGTTGAACCGGCAAATATAAGATCTAGCCTACTGGTTAAAACCATTTCTTGTTTTTTTGGCTAACCAAGACTAAGAAAACATTCCATGAAAACAGACTGGTGATGCTGTTTTGCCCTTGCTGTTGTCTGGGAAGCTTGCAGGAAGTGATGCATGTCACTAATGCTGATACCCCGGTGTGTTTCCTGTGGAGCGAGCGGTGCACCAGACTCAACACATAACTTAATGCTTCATCTAACACTTTTGTTACAGCGTAGGACACACTTTTGTCTCAGTTTCTTTTTAACCTCATATCTTTTTTCATAAAGCGATATCGTAAGTAGGAGAATAATATATATATATATATATATATATATATATATATATATATATATAGATATATATATATATATATATATACATATATATATATATATATATATATATAGATATATATATAGATATATATAGATATATATAGATAGATAGATAATGCCAATAACAACCATAGACACAATTATTTAAGCCTTGTATATGTCCACATCAGATGCATTTGATGTCTTAAAACATGTCTGGAGGCGATCCTTAAGAAAAGCCAGTTCAAATTTTATCCAGCTGTTTTTCAGTGCTTGGTCAATGCTGTATTAGACCTTACCTGTCCCGGTCACAGTGTTGCAAGTCTGTGAGAGACTGGTTGAGAAGGTCATCCAGGTCAAAGCCCACGCCGTACCCAGCCCCACTGCCTTTAGGGGTGACAGAGAACACCGGGGGTAAAACGTCCTCTACCTGACAGGAGAAAATGGGGGAAACATTGGGTCAACTGAACTTTGTCTCCTTAACATCAGTTCAAGGAAAGCAGAAGATTGTGGCATTTAAGCATGATATACTGTATATGTACTTGAAAATAATGTTTTTGTACAGCATCTATAATGAAACACCAGTAATCTGTCAATACATCTTCTCCCTGGTAATATTTTACAAGGAAGACAACGCAGCAGATGAAAGCTGAGACACACCTGGGACTTTGAGAGCTGCAGTGTTACTGTATGGATGTCGGGGGCAATGGACGGCCCTTGCTGTCCGGTATCTGTGAACCCTAAACTGGGATGAGGCTGTGAGGGGACCCCTAGAGCCCCACAAAGAGGGTTTGTGGTCTGAGGCCCAGATTTCTCTCCTACAGAGGGACACAGCTTCTCCATTGTACCAGCGCTTGCAGTCGAGGTGTTAGGATGGGAGTTGGGGTTATTTTGGCGTCCGATATCTACATTCCCATTCCTCTCTCTAGTAGTTAATGTTGGTGTTTTAGTCAAAAAACTCTCCAGAGGAAGCAGTTGCGACTGAGGTTGAGGGTCTGGCTGGGCTTGACTTTGAGGTTGGAGCTGGGGCTGAAGAAAGCCTGACGGTGGAGGCTGTGCTTTCCTGTTTGGCGGTGGTTGTTGTGGTGGCCTTGTCTCTAATTGCTGCCCGTTCCAATTCCCCAAACAGTTGAAACCACTTTGTCCGTTGCTCTCACTGTGAGGTTTGAGCGCGTTGTTCTTAGCAAAGCCACCAGTAGCGGTCATTATATCCATGCCTCCGCTTACAGCAACGACTATATCCGCTGGAGGTTTCCTATGGCTCATGGCGAAAAGCAGTGATGGTTGCTGGGTACTGGGGGGTTGAAACACACCCGGCCTGTTAGCTTTAACTTGAGAGATTAACTGTTCATGAGACTGAATTTTCCTTGCCTCCTTGTCCATTTTATTGTTCAGTGTTCCTTGAGTGCTATCACTTATAGATGCACCCTGGTGCGAGTTCACATTACAGTCTTTATTCTTTGCTCCATTGCCATTAGGAGTCTGAGACTTTTCATTGCGTCTGTCCATCATCTTTGTCCAACGCTGCAAAAGGCTTTTGTCGTCGTCACTCAGCAGAACCCCGCCCAGCGAGTCCCCCTGCTTTCCCTCTCTTCTCTCCTTTTCTTTTATTTTCTTTTCCCTCTCTCTGGCTCGCTCCTGCCTCTTCCTTCTTTTTTCCTCTCTTTCTCGTTGACGCTCCTGGGCTGTGACAGGCCGACGCAAATCTGGAACAGAAGACAGGGAGGATGGCACACCACCTCCTGCGACGGCGTCAATGCCCAGCGCAGAGGTTCCTCCATCTGCAATAAAGATATAGAATTCTCATAAAGGTCATCTAAAGAATGACATGTCTTGATGTAAGTGGATATGGAAAACGGTCAACTTACCCCCCCTGGCTTTATTTCTGAGAGCTGATTTCAATAAAGCTGCTTTAAGTGCAGCTTTAGTATCCTCTGAAATGGCTCCTTCTTTTCTGGTTCCCTCTCCAGCACCTGGAGGAGGCCTGGCATTCTTGGACAGTGACTGTGAAAGAGACTGAGACAGTGACTGGGCCTGTGCCACAGAGAGACAAAGGGAAGGCACAGTGGTGGGTAAGGGTGTCATTGTTTGTGCTGGTGTTGCAGGAATAGAGGTGGGAGCTTGGGTCATGGACTGGCTCTGGGCGGGCTGAGTCAGAGGAGCCTGACTTCCGGATAGCTGCTCCTGTACTTCACTGTCTCGCATTGTTTCCAGTGGAGCATCCTGACTAGACACTGGTGTTGTTAAATCTATAGTCTCTGGCTGACCGCTGTCTGAGTTGGCACTGGGCATATCCACATCAACTGGCCCACTTTCACTTTTAGAAAGTAGAGGCAAGTTATGGGTCACATGAGGCGGGGCGACTTCTAAAAGGGACGCAGGCTTATTAAAAGTGTGCATCTGATTTGTAAATATGTGGTTCCCTTCTGATGGTGTGTGATCTTGTTGCTGTTGAGATTTCACTTCTCTCATTTGCTGTTGCTGAATCTGTGCTGCCTGTGGGCGTTGAGCCATTGGAACCAGTCTTGATTTGTTGAGGTTAACGGCTGAGGGCTGAGAATTACACTGGTTACTGCTTTGTGCTGCGGCTCTGCTGTTCACCCTCACCAAGGGCCTGAACTGCAGTCTTTGACGACCACCCTGTTTGTTTTGATGAAAGTCCTGGATCTCCATCAGAATTGCCTCTTTAATTTGTTCCTTGTTCATTGGAAGCTTGTCAAATTCAAAGTCGAAAGCTGGCACGCAAATTGGCTCGTCATCGGGGTCGTGGTACTTGGACAGGTAAGGATGCTCCAGTGCTTGTGTCACACTGATTCTCTGACGAGGGTCAAAGCGCAACATAGAGACCAGCAGGTCCAAAGCCTCTGGTTCAGCTTGTGGGTACAGTTTGTTCAAAGGCACCGCAGAGCGTGATGGGAGACTCTGTACATAGGAGCGCACTCTGTCAGCCCTAATAGTACTAATCAACCCCTCAGGAGGCGTGCCTAACACACCCAAAATAAGTGTGAGCTGGTGGACGTAGTGCTTTCCAGGAAAAAGTTGCTTACGCCCCAACATTTCCGCAAAGATGCAGCCAACAGACCACAAGTCAATGGCCAAACTGTAGTGATTGAGAGACAGCAGGAGTTCAGGAGCGCGGTACCATCGGGTAGCCACATATTCAGTCATGAAGGAATGAGACTCTTCAGGGTGCGAACTTAAACCCCTTGCCATTCCGAAGTCACCAATTTTAAGCTCACAGTTCTCATTCACCAACAGGTTGGAGGGTTTGAGGTCACGGTGGATTACGTTGGCAGAGTGCACATATTTTAGGCCACGAAGGAGCTGGTAAAGAAAGTAGCGTGTGTGCTCTGAGGTAAGCGTCTGGGAGGAGTGTATGATCTGGTGCAAGTCACTCTCCATGAGGTCCAGCACCACGTACCTAGACACATGGGAAATAGAAAAGTATGATGTTTGTGTGAGATTTATTAAGCCATAATGTCTATATTAATAAATAAAACATTCTACAACTCCAGTAGAATTGGCCATATGTTTAAAATGCAGTGATGGGTGGAAAACAATTGGTCTTCAATTTTACACATATTTAGATATTGACTTGTAGTTTGACAGAGTTTTCTAGCTTGAGGATGAACCTTGTGCATGTGTAATTTTCCACCAGATACTATGAAAACAAAAAGTACATACACAGACTTGAAGGCAGAGTGAGGAAGGTTGGGCTGCAGGATGTCTTTGATGGCGATAATGTTGTCGTGCTTGAAGTGCTTCAGAATCTTCAGCTCTCGCAAAGTGCGTTTAGCATTTGTCACCACTTCAAAAGCATTGGAGATCTTCTTAATCGCCACCTGCTGGCCTTTGAAATATAATAAAAGCCCAAGTATTACATAGCAGGACAAGACGTACAACTGAGTTTGAATGACGGTGTTAACTGTTAGTTTTCTCATTTAACACCGAGCAGTGTAGTACGTTGTAGCCCTACCATTGTCCCTTCTCCTAGCAGATGAAACCACGCCATAGGCCCCTGTGCCGATGGTTTCTATGACATCATACTCCTCTCCGACGTCGAACTTCACATCCAGAGAGTGCGCTTTCAGCAAAGCCAGGTTTTTTGCTGCTGTGCTGGTGTCCGTGGGGCCTCCCGCTGCCTCGCCTTCACGCTGGTTCTGGTTTTCTCTGCTTTTGTCAGTGGCCATTCTTTCAGGCGACATGGCTACAGGCTGGTCATTTTTTCCTTCTCCTCCCTCCTTAGTTGACATTTTTCTGTATTGGATTGAAAATAGCAAAGTATGAAGTATTTTTATATTAATGAGAATATTTCTAATATTGATCACAATTTGGCAAATGTAAGCAAAACTAACAAAGGATAATCAAACTTGAGTTCAAAGCAATGACGTGCTCCACCATTACGCATCAGGTTTCATCAGACAAAACTTATATGCCTACATTTTTTTTTTTACTAATTTCATTCTATTCAATTTCTAAGAATCATTAAACTGGATGAGAAATGTACACTGAGGTCATAAAATCATAATCATATGAATCTGCTGAAAGTCAAACAAAAATATGGAATTATTACCCAACCATAAACATAATAAAAACAATATTAAACAGCCAATTAATCGCTTTGAAAATGAATCGGTAACAATTTTAACAATCATAATTGTTCGAGTCACTTTTCAAACATAAATACCAAACAACTGCAAAACCATAGCTTCTCAAATATAAGTATTTTTAATGATATAATAGTAAACTGAATATCTAAGGTCGGACAAAACGGGTAGTGGAAATGTTTAGGTTTGCCTTTCTATTTTCTGATACTTTATAATACAAAACAATGTAATATTTATGAGGCAGATTAATTAATATTGAGAGCAAAACACTTAATAACCTGACTGCATTTATACCAACATTCATATATATATATATATATATATATATACATATACATATATATATATATATATACACACTATATCAGTGTCATATAATAAGAGTTGGGAAACATCATGTATGCTTAAAAAAACATACTGATCTATAGTCAACATGTCAACAACAGCTACAATGAAACTAAAATAGGAAACCTGTGATCATCTGAAGTCAAAAGACCATCAGAGCCCCGGGCCCCCAGGAGCCACTGCAGGACCATTTCTCAATCAGTGGTCATTTAGGTCAACTACACAGATGCAATTTAACAGGATTAAGATAATAAACAAGGAAATGCTTGGTTACAATACAGACTAAAGGCAGGCATTGTATGCAACCACTCATAACCACCGCTGCCCCGCAACTTCTCATCCAATTAACTTAGGCCCGCCAGTCAAGTGGCCCAGACCTGTAGCTCTCAGAGAAAAGATGGACTACAGCTGGAGTCTGTTTACAAAGAGAGAGAACATTCACACGAGGAGCTGTCTTTAAGGATCCGCTGGTTTTTGTACTACAGCGTGGTTAAAACACCCAATTACCCGATAAAGACGCAGTCTTACCCCCTTTTTGACGCAGGGGCGTAGGCTAGTTACCTGAAGCTCAGGCTTTCTAGGAACGTAAACCGTTACACCATGTTTTTCTCGGTTAATATCACCAAACAGGGAAACACAGAGGTGTGTTGCTAAGTGATGGGGTAGACTCTCACCTTTTGAGCCACCCACAACATCTGCAATTATGTTTTTAATCCCGTAGTAGCGCGGCTATCTCTTGTTTTTGTCTGCAGCTTCCTCATACAGTTCCGTGTTGGGTTTGAGTGCCATTTTAGCGGACCAACGAGGTGAAGCGACGTCCGAACGACTGTCCAATAGGAGCAGAGGACGTGCTGGGGGGCGGGACCTCCCGGCAGACAGTAGGGTCTCTGTTTCGGTTTTTGGTGACGACGTTTTCCAGAATTGGATTATTTTAGGAGGGGTCATAATTAATCATATTTACCTGCATCTGAGTCTGTTATTAGTAGTAGTTTTAATATGTGTATATTAGCCCAATAATAACAACAATAAGTTGCAAATAACTACACCAGCGCACAGGCAGAAAAGAAAGATAGGAAAGATTAATTTGAGACATTTTAAATATAGAAAGAAAAAAATGTGTGGAAGTGCACGTGAATGAAATATACGGAGTGATGGAAAGTAACTAAGTATATTTACTCCTTTTAGTTTAGTATTTACATATGATTTTTTTTTTCTACACCACTACATTTATTTGACGCCTTTAGTTACTGGTTACTTTACAGCCCAAGATTTTATCAAAATATATGATTACCTTATCTATCATATGATATCATGCAGTATTATAGGTTAAATACCCAATATCGGGGCTGGGTGGCAGTTTAGTTTAACACATTAAGACTTAAACCCTAGAGACCATTTTGTGATGGGATCACATCAGCCGCCACGCCAAATTGACCAGGAGCGTAAAGTGGGGGACAATGGCCTACTCCCAAATTTCCAAGGCCGTAAAGTCTGGGGGCCGGCCCCCTTTGCCCGATGCACACCCATTTTCAAACTCTGCTTTGGTTTTCACCTCAAACACTCATCTGTAAAGTTTTGTGACTGTATTTTGCAAGGTCATGATGCCATCTTGTGACAATATCGGGCAGCAGACAGTCAAACACCTGGCAAATGACCACCTCTGTGGTAGTTCCCACTGTAGTTGGACTCTCCAGGACCACATTTTACCTTGATGACACACACAGCCTCACAAGGTGAAAACAACACCAACGTCACTGTCAGGGCTGGTAACTCAATTTTGACTCAGGGACCCTCAACAAGACAATCCAGATATATTGGTTGATAAAGCGGACCCGTTGACACTTTAGCCTACTCTACTGGAGCAAATAATTAATAACTATAAAATAGTTCAAATAAGCTTTATCTTGACAATCTGCAACATTAACATTCTGTATAAAATAAAACTAGTAGACCACTTTTACTTCTTTATGTATGCTACTGGACACTGATAGGCCTACTTCAAATGCAGCCTGTTACTTTTAATGTTTCATTTTCTCTTAGTGATATAAGTAATTTTACTGATCTTAGTCTGAGCAGGCCAGTTTCTTCTCATTATACACTGATTCAACCAAAAGGCCCAGCAGACTGAAGTCCACAGCAGCCTAAATACACAGTAAACACCCCTCTGCCTGGCCCAGCAGCTGCCCCCGACTGTCCAATGAACAGCCGTGACAAAAATCACCAGACCAATCAAAAGTGGGAATCCGACTTTCAACACGTCGCCCTTCCCGGAGCACAAGTAGTTTGAAAGGAGACCGAAACGGACTCTTCCTCATCTTTTAGCCCACAGGCTTCATTTAAGTCCACATAGAAGTGTCTGCGAAGCGTGTCCTGAAATAAACATGACATTGCCGAAATGGGAGAGAAAAGTACGCGTATTTCTATGCGTTCTCGGTTTGTTTTTGTCTGTTTATGCGCTCCACGTCGAGCTGTCCCGAGAGAGCAACCCAGATTACAGGGCGATGTGCGACCTGGGGGAGGCTGTGAGCTGCTCCAAAGTTTTTACCTCCAGGTATGTGTTTTTTTATTCCTTGTTTTACTTCTACCCGCTTATACCTGCTCTGATGTGCGGATTCACTAGACCTCCACTTGTACTCAGTGATCATTGCATAACTTCGTGTTCCCACTTGTTTGTTTGTGAAATCTGAATATTTCATGGCAGGAACGACCCCTACATTGCCACGTGTTAAAATCCTCTGAAAGTGCTCAATCAGCTGGCTTGCATTATGAGAATACAAAGTGCATATTTTTATTTTCTGTTTGTTTGGCCCACATTATGATGACAGTGTATATTCCTCATATGTCTGTTTTTTTCTTAATTAATCTGTGAGTTTGCAGGAGTTATAAACCATAAGCTTTTTTCATTTTCTTTTTTAATAATCTGTTGTTCTGAATGTTTCCCCCTTTTGTTTCAGATGGGGACGTGGTTTTGGCTTGGTCCAGTTCTTTGTTGCCAAAGATAGCCCTCTGAACCAGCCCAACAGTGTGCTTGGCATCATATTTTACACACTGCAGATGGGCCTTGGTTAGTCTGGCATTGTTTTCTGCAAATTACAGAGTGTTTTTAGGCAAAATAGATACTGTTTGCAATCCAGCATGTTGGTGAACCATGGCCGGGACCTACATTTCAGCTAAATTCAATACTGCATAGCCCACTGGTTCTCAAACTGCGGTTCTTGTACCACTGGTGGTACTCAAGCTCTCTCTGGTGGTACTTACAGGAATCTCCGAAATAAAAAAAAGGAAACATTAATTACTAAATTAATATATTACTTAGAAACTATTAAGATACATGAAATGTAGTTTAAAATGGGTTTAGCATTTAATATCAGCCCGTTACGTAGTCGCGTTTAGAGTTACGAGCTAAACTGTGATGCTAAGACAGTGAGCAGAGGTAAAATGATTGGTTTGAAAACACTGACATGTCACTTCTGATGCTGCCCTTTAAACCAACAATCAACAATAAATTATCTTCTGAGTAGGAATAAACCTTCCTGTCCGTAGCTGATTAGTGTCGGCCTACGCTGCTGTATTTTAGCATTTGTCTTAGTGGTGGTACTTGACAGAGCTTGATATTTCCTGAGGTGGTTCATCATGTACAAAGTTTGAGAACCACTGGCATAGTCTATTGGTGAAATAATAGTGAAATATAACATATTTTATAATATATATATATATATATATATATATATATTTTACACAGATTTATCAAATTCCACTCTATTTTTTAAGTCACACATGATTTCCATAATATTACTCATGTTATGTATTTTATTGAAAGACTGAACTCCTCCGTGTCTGTCTTTATTGCAGGACTGTCTCTGTCCAAAAAAGCAGCACTCTGTTTGGTCATCGCTTCCTGGGTGTCGGTGGCCGGCTCACTCTATCTCGCGTCTATTCTCGCCTTTGTTCTGGGGGATTTCTGCATGGTCTGCGTGTCAACATACATCGTCAACTTCGCATTGCTCTTCACCAACCTGAAACGTAGGAGAGCCATCGAAGGAGTGAAGGAGAAGGCTGGATAGAAAGTGACACTTGCAAAATTCAACACCTCTTATATGAGCTGAGCTGAAGTCACACTGGAGTAAATTCCCTCCCAAAGTATTTCTATAATGTTTACAGCTTTTTAAGACTTTTCAGAGAAACAGGACTGAAGATGCATCTAAGAAGATCTATAGGGTTATTTTTAGTAGAGATGCCTCTTAAGCAGCAGTCATTTGTGTATATGAATGTGCATTTGTGAGGCTGATTACACACTTTTGAATAATATGTCTTGTCTCATGTGATTCAGACACGGCTTGTGAAGACAAAAATCCTAAAAGTGGTCATACATCAGTCTACACAGTAATTTACTAGGTGGTACAACAACACAGATATGTGCATGTGTAACCAGGAGAGGGAACCAAATGCACAGGATTAGTGTTACATTTCAAGAAACCACACAAACTACAGTGTTTGTATTACATCTATAACCGAACTAACATGGTTAACACAACAAGTCTAATGAAACTCTACTTCATTTCTTTTATTTCCCAAATGAATAGTTTGGCCTATTGATATACTACTTTAGGATGAAACTAGCTTGTAACTCAAGTCACATAATCACAAACTCACTCATTCAGTTTTAGCAAGCTGTTAATTTGTTGTTAGACCAGTTAGACATATGTCAAGCGGCCACCTACAGACTAATTAAATCCTCTAGCAATACTGCCAGTTGAATGCAGCGTCCCTCCATTGGATTAGCGTACAGATATGAACTCAGAGTTCTTTGTTACAGCTAGTTAAAACCAAATGTCCTCCAGTTGACTGTTGGGTGCATTTTACAAGTACCCCATGGTGGAGCTAAAATCAATAATAGGCCTAAATAAATAAACACATAAATGTTTTTAAAGCACATGTGGTGTAGGGTGATACGGAGTCTATCAGGCTTCGTCTGTCATAAAACAAATCTCTCTATAACACAGTCACAGTAGGACTGCGTCATGGTGATGTAGGTCTACCTTCACTTCCTTGAGTCTGTTTACTCAACACCCATGTAGGATGGTAGATTTGGGTCTGATTCAGAACCACATATGAAAGTGGCCCAAATCTGAATTGAAAAGATCAGGTTGCATTTGTTTTATTTTGCGCCGTCCACACTGTTGTGAAAAGAAAAACTGATCCAAGTCACATGAGCAGAAACAAAAACAGGTTTTGCAGTGTGAATGTACACCAGGAGCGGATTTCACAAAGATATTTCACACTGGTCTCTGGTGTTGGGACAGTCTAGTCAAGATGCTTTTGACTATTTTAAGCCTAAAGAGATCACTGTGCCCCGGGGCTTATTGTGGACTAAGACCCACTCACATTCACATTTGCTGGTATTATTTGGAAATGCATGTCTGCCAATTTTGTTCAGCTGTAATTAAATTTATTATTCTCCAGTGATATTTTTTCATACCACACTCACACACTCCAGATTAGAAATGCAACTCATTGTGATATCGGGAATAAAATCCGTTCCCTGACTCGTTGACTGGACTCATTACAGATACATTTTTCATTAAGTCTCCCTCCTCGATAGTCTTCCACAAAATTGTGTTGATTCTTAGTAACCAGTGTCTGTTTGTTGTCTTGTTCAATTTCTCACATTACCATGACTAGGCTGCTTTAAAGATTGTGAGCAGAAACAATGTATGAGTAAGAAAAGATCATTTCCTTCAGCCTCAGACAGTTGTCTAGCATGGGCAGACTACCGAACGGGCCTACCGAACACAGGCCCTGGGGCCCTGTCTAATAAAATGTTGCTGAAAAAACACAAAATGATAACAGAGACATGCTAAATGACAACAAGTATACAAAAAATGACCACAAAGAGACAAAAAATGATGATAGGGATGCAAAACTACCAAAAATATGCAAAAGACTAGAAATAGATGCAAAACAATCACAGAGATGCAAAAACAGTTAAAAACAGATGAAAAACATAGAAACCCATCTAAAAATAAGTGCCCAATGACCACAAAGAGACCCAAAATTACTACAAAAAGACTAAAAGTAGTCTTTCTTGTTCCCACGTAGACAGAAGGGGCCCATTGTCTCATAATCCACCCATTTGTCTAATGTTTTGTTTTACCCTCCATTGCAAGAGGTTTGCAATTTTTTGTAATGATAACTTGAGATGAAGTTATATAGGCTACAGTCAATGTCCCCGGTTTCGCAAAATGTAATGTCACTGCTAAGATCACAATCTTCTTCCACTTCTTGTGTTTCCCTTCTTTCTTATCACTATCTCAAGTGAGTCAGGACCAACTTTACAGTGTTGACACATCACCACAATTAGACCAGCAGCCATACTTGGTTCTGTGTAGGCCTGTCGCATTTAGCAATAAATCAATTAATCGCATTTTCAACTTTCAATGAGCTTGATAACTTTTCCAGCCACAATAATTTCCACTTTCCCGTTCTCATGGTGTCTCTCTATCAAAGAGACTGGATGACAAGAGTTTTCACTCCGGTGCATCGATCTGTGCGAAGGCAGACCCCCAGCGTTACCCAGAGTGCAGCAGGAGTGCAGCAGGAGTGCAGCAGGAGTGCAGTAGGAGAGCCCTGTGAGGAGCCAGTTGGAGGACACGCTAGTTGAGATTTGAGATTTCCAAAGATGGAGTTGGTTTCACAGCCGAACGCCCAAAACTGCCATGTGGGAGCACTTCATGTTCAAACCGAATAAGCGCTGTGAACCACTTCACCTAAGCCGGTGTGTCGCATTTGTTTTAAAACAGTAGCAACTAAACGCGCCAATGTGTTCAAATAGACTGAGAGTCCATTTTGTTTATTGTTTTGGTTGTTTTGTTTATTTATTTTGGATATTTAGCTTGTCTTCCACTTCTAGTGTTAAATATTCTTTAGAAATAAAAGTTGGATTTATTTCTATGAAAGGGTGTACCTGCATTATTATGCCATTATCATTATCAGTTGACAATGATCTTAAAACAGCAATATTATATCATTTATGGGACAATTTATCGGCCAGCAAAATGTGTTATTGTGACAGGCCTAGTTCTGTGTCGACTCCCTATTTTGGACAAGGAAAAAAAATTGAGATGAGATCAAATCATACTTTAGGGCGTTGGTAATGTCTCAACGAGGTTCAACTAACAGAGTTTTAAACCTTTTTTTGTAGACGACTACTTGGTGAGCAAATGTTTTTCACTGAGTAGAAAAAAATTTCCGACCAAACATGCTGCATTGTTCTGAAATGTTATATAACTACATTTGTAAGGGTCTCTGTCCTTACTGTCAAATATTTGCACTCTAAGAATACATAGAAAATGATGGATGACATTTAAAGGTCGCAACCATGACATGAACGTAGACGTATGTGTGTTGTATTGTTTTTCTTTCTTGAGCCATTACATTAACACGTCAACAGGAGCTTTTCACAGCTCTGGTTGAATTCTTTACTTTGGAGATTTCTTTGTCCGTAATTGCACTGAAAGACAAGTACAGTAGTTATCAGTGGCGAGTTGTAGTGTGAAGGTGCTGGTGGAAATGCTTTTTATCTTGAATGACGTACTTCTGTAACATGTTGTTTTCTGAGCTGACAACTCTTGCCCAACAAACCCCGTCACATGTATCTGACAATTAAAAATACTAAGAGCATAGGTAATTTAGCTTATTTATGGAAACTATACACTGGAGATTATTTTTTATTGTTCAGAATTTGATTGAATATCTGCTGTGGCTATACCACTGCTATACAAGAATTTCAACAAAAACCTTTATTTTGTGGAAAAAAAGTGATCAAAATGAGTTAACAGTAACGGTTATGTCAGAAGAGAAGATTTAAACATTGTCTTTTCTTCGGTCTATAGGATTCAAAAATGAAAAGTAAGTAGAGGCCCTTTCTTTGAATGATTTGGTCATCACTAGTTTCTCACACTGCTCTGGTTTGATCTATGTCCATTTTTCTTGCAGTCTCTTCCACAGTTCAGTAACTGTAGTGGGATTTTAGACATTACTTTGTCGTCAAGGATTTTCCATAGATTGTTTAAATCTTCTCTTCTGACACAATGGTTACTGTTCTCTTATTTTGCTCACTGTGTTTTTCACAAAAAAAGGCACTTCGCCTTGGCTACTTAAAAAAACATGCTAGTACAGCAGTGGTTTTCAAGTCTTTTGTAATACACTATTATCATGTTTTATCAAAGTGTATTTTAATTGAATTAGATGTGTATTAAAGTATACTCACAAAACTACATTCAACTTAGAGTACATGCCATTTATGATGCTTAAATTGTGATTCATTGATTTATTCTGTGTGGGCCTGAGTATGTAATGTATTGTACGGTGTGTCTTGTCTCTTCTATTTGTACTTTATTTATTTATTGAGTAGTATTTGTATTTGTTCTATTTTTTTTTACCAGGGACTACGGATGCAAATTAGCATCTTTGGTATAATCCGGCACTTTTACAGTGATATGTTATCGTTGTTCATTAATGTGCACTGTCCCTAACAAATAAAGTATGGATTGATTGATTGATTGATTGATAGAACTTCACGATAAAGACGTTTTTATTATGGCAATAGCTCACTTTATAAATGCATTTGAAGTTCATTTAACATGTCACAGAGGCATGCTGGATAATTGTAAAGCGAATGATAAAAATGTGTTCAAAATTCACTTCTACAGTACTTTTAATTGAACAGTAATCCATTTTAAAATGTATTTCTGAACACAATGGTTATATAATAAGTCGTCAGAATATGACGTCCCATCACATCAGCATGATAATAGCTGGTCTGTAAGACAGCAGTGACATAACCAGGAGGTAATTGTCTCTGAAATACCATTTTTTATGTACTCAAAGAAAGGCAGGGTGCTGAAAAACATCTAAACAATGAAAAAAGACACATCTTTGTCACATGTTGTGAAAATGTTCCACTGTTGACAGCTTCTCAATCCTGGGACGTGTTCTCACAATAGGTTTGCAAAAGTCTAATTTGTCACTGGTTTGACCACTTCTTTGATGGAAACACAGAAGAAGTGAAGGCCAGTACAATATGAAAGCAACAACAGAGCTTTATTATCTGTCTGTTTAGACCGTTAAAATGGCAATTATATGTTAATAAAACTAGTAGGCCTCTTCATAATCAAGTTTTGATATCACATCAAAAAAGGTGGATTTTAAAAAATCCTTTTATCTCTAATTGCACTTTGTTTTAATCTAGTTGTATTTGTTTAGCCAAGTACCCTCTTCATCACATATTTGAATCACACAGCCAAAGGAATCAGAGTTAGGACAGTGCATATGTATGAAATGACTGGATCGCTTTAGTTTTTTCCCAAAAATTCAGTGGGGTGCCTCATGGGAGGGGCATATCTCACAATAAGTGACAGGTCAAACGAGGCATATAAAGAGTGACAAACCGGGACCAGGGAGTCACACAATGGCTTCGAGAAAGTGGATCTGCATATTGGCTCTGGCGAGCCTTTTATCTGAAGGTAAGTTAATATTTTAACTCTTTAGATTAATATAATGATGAAAAGATATAGTAGTGAAGGGAAATAAGATTTTTTATATATCATTTATATTATTATTTGAATTATTATCTTTTTTATTTTGCATCAATATGTGTAATTTACAGTAAATTATTTATTTTTCCCTGAAAACCATTGATAAAAAGTTGCATTATCTCTTTATCACGTCGTATCATAATCATTTGTTCTATTATGTTGTTGTGGAATTTAGTTTCTGTCTCATTATTACTTTAATTCGTAAAACTTAATAAATACGTTTTTTTTGTTAAATCTGTTCTTTTGGGGCGTTAACCTGGAAATACCCCTCAGATTGATTGATTTGTATTTCTCTTTAATAGGATCACATGCACAGCTTAATGGTAAGTTGACAACATTTAAAATACATTTAGTATTTGAGATTGGGCTACATATTCATCTACATGTGACTTTTAAGTGTATTTACTTACTTTGCTTCTGAAGTTTAGCCCTACTGATCTATTTTCCAGTATGTGGCATCACTCCCCTGAACACCAGGATAGTTGGAGGTGAAGACGCTCCAGCTGGAAGTTGGCCCTGGCAGGTCAGTCTGCAGAGATTTGGCGGCCATGTTTGTGGTGGTTCCCTCATCAACAGAGAGTGGGTGATGTCTGCTGCTCACTGCTTCTCCAGGTGGGTAACTGTCATATAATAAAAGATCAAATGTTCAGTGTCACAGTCTTTGTTCTGACTTTTAGTCAATGTCCTTCCTAAAACCAACACGTTTTTGTCATTTTTTCTGCAGTGCAAGTACGTTTGGTTGGCGCATTTCTCTTGGCCGTCAGAACCTGCAGGGCAACAACCCAAACGAAGTGTCCAGAACTGTTGCCAGAATCATTTTGCATCCAGACTATGACAGTGATACCAGCAACAACGACATAGCTCTGCTTAGACTCTCCTCACCGGTGGAATTCACAGACTACATCAGACCGGTGTGTCTGGCAGCCAGTGACAGTGTGTTCAACAACGGTACTGATAGCTGGGTCACTGGCTGGGGTGCAGTCCTGGAGGGAGGTGAGTCTGCTTGTTGTCGACAAACATGTTTGATTTAGTGTCCTATCTCCAAAAGTAGATGGGTGTGTAAATGGTCTCTCTTCTTGTTGGTCTCTCAGTGTCATTACCGTTCCCTGAAACCCTCCAAGAAGTGGAGGTACCAGTTCTGGGAAACCGACAGTGTAACTGTCTCAATGGAGTCGGTACGGTCACAGACAACATGATCTGTGCTGGTGTTCTGGCAGGAGGCAAAGACTCTTGTCAGGTAGGCTGCTTCATCCCATCAGTCACTTGTTGGTAAATGTGTTTAGGATTTTTTGAAGTCCTTAAACATCTCCTCTCGGTCCCCCTTTAGGGTGACTCCGGAGGTCCAATGGTGATCCAGCAGGGCTCCGTCTGGGTCCAGTCTGGAATCGTTAGTTTTGGTTTTGGCTGCGCTCGGCCCAATCTGCCGGGAGTCTACTCCAGAGTGTCCAGTTACCAGTCCTGGATCAACTCCCACATCAGCTCTGATAAGCCAGGCTTTGTCCAGTTCAGCTCCAGTGGGCCTGATGCTGACAGCAGCTACACCTGTCCTGGTCTGCCAGTTCCTGTCATTACTATTACTACTACGACTACGACTACGACTACGACTGCAGATCCAGACTCAACTTCAGATCCAGGATCCACAGTATCAAGTTCTGAATGTTAGTTTCCTGAAAACCACAGATCTCTGAATATACATTGCTAATGTTTAATAATAAGTCTTTATTATCACTGCTGCTCCTGATTGCATTTAATTTAATAACATCTGTAACTATTGTCAAACTGTTTACTAATTTAAGGTGCTATCTCTTTGCCCTGTTGTTTGCAGTGTGTGGCATCACTCCCCTGAACACCAGGATAGTTGGAGGTGAAGACGCTCCAGCTGGAAGTTGGCCCTGGCAGGTCAGTCTGCAGAGATTTGGCGGCCATGTTTGTGGTGGTTCCCTCATCAACAGAGAGTGGGTGATGTCTGCTGCTCACTGCTTCTCCAGGTAGGTAACTGTCATATAATAAAAGATCAAATGTTCAGTGTCACAGTCTTTGTTCTGACTTTTAGTCAATGTCCTTCCTAAAACCAACACGTTTTTGTCATTTTTTCTGCAGTGCAAGTACGTTTCGTTGGCGCATTTCTCTTGGCCGTCAGAACCTGCAGGGCAACAACCCAAACGAAGTGTCCAGAACTGTTTCCAGAATCATTTTGCATCCAGACTATGACAGTGATACCAGCAACAACGACATAGCTCTGCTTAGACTCTCCTCACCGGTGGAATTCACAGACTACATCAGACCGGTGTGTCTGGCAGCCAGTGACAGTGTGTTCAACAACGGTACTGATAGCTGGGTTACTGGCTGGGGTGCAGTCCAGGAGGGAGGTGAGTCTGCTTGTTGTCGACAAACATGTTTGATTTAGTGTCCTATCTCCAAAAGTAGATGGATGTGTAAATGGTCTCTCTTGTTGGTCTCTCAGTGTCATTACCGTTCCCTGAAACCCTTCAAGAAGTGGAGGTACCAGTTCTGGGAAACCGACAGTGTAACTGTCTCAATGGAGTCGGTACGGTCACAGACAACATGATCTGTGCTGGTGTTCTGGCAGGAGGCAAAGACTCTTGTCAGGTAGGCTGCTTCATTCAGTCAGTCACTTGTTGGTAAATGTGTTTAGGATTTTTTGAAGTCCTTAAACATCTCCTCTCGGTCCCCCTTTAGGGTGACTCCGGAGGTCCAATGGTGATCCAGCAGGGCTCCGTCTGGGTCCAGTCTGGAATCGTTAGTTTTGGTTTTGGCTGCGCTCGGCCCAATCTGCCGGGAGTC
This sequence comes from Echiichthys vipera, assembly GCF_963691815.1. NCBI lineage: Eukaryota > Metazoa > Chordata > Actinopteri > Perciformes > Trachinidae > Echiichthys > Echiichthys vipera. The sequence goes on along the minus strand of NC_139843.1, from coordinate 13,541,396 downwards.
TACTCCAGAGTGTCCAGTTACCAGTCCTGGATCAACTCCCACATCAGCTCTGATAAGCCAGGCTTTGTCCAGTTCAGCTCCAGTGGGCTGGATGCTGACAGCAGCTACACCTGTCCTGGTCTGCCAGTTCCTGTCATTACTATTACTACTACGTCTACGACTACGACTGCAGATCCAGACTCAACTTCAGATCCAGGATCCACAGTATCAAGTTCTGAATGTTAGTTTCCTGAAAACCACAGTACTCTGAATATGCATTGCTAATGTTTAATAATAAGTCTTTATTATCACTGCTGCTCCTGATTGCATTTAATTTAATAACGTCTGTAACTATTGTCAATCTGTTTACTAATTTAAGGTGCTATCTCTTTGCCCTGTTATTTGCAGTGTGTGGCATCACTCCCCTGAACACCAGGATAGTTGGAGGTGAAGACGCTCCAGCTGGAAGTTGGCCCTGGCAGGTCAGTCTGCAGAGATTTGGCGGCCATGTTTGTGGTGGTTCCCTCATCAACAGAGAGTGGGTGATGTCTGCTGCTCACTGCTTCTCCAGGTGGGTAATTGTCATAAAATAAAAGATCAAATGTTCAGTGTCACAGTCTTTGTTCTGACTTTTAGTCAATGTCCTTGCTAAAACCAACACGTTTTTGTCATTTTTTCTGCAGTGCAAGTACGTTTCGTTGGCGCATTTCTCTTGGCCGTCAGAACCTGCAGGGCAACAACCCAAACGAAGTGTCCAGAACTGTTGCCAGAATCATTTTGCATCCAGACTATGACAGTGATACCAGCAACAACGACATAGCTCTGCTTAGACTCTCCTCACCGGTGGAATTCACAGACTACATCAGACCGGTGTGTCTGGCAGCCAGTGACAGTGTGTTCAACAACGGTACTGATAGCTGGGTCACTGGCTGGGGTGCAGTCCAGGAGGGAGGTGAGTCTGCTTGTTGTCGACAAACATGTTTGATTTAGTGTCCTATCTCCAAAAGTAGATGGATGTGTAAATGGTCTCTCTTGTTGGTCTCTCAGTGTCATTACCGTTCCCTGAAACCCTTCAAGAAGTGGAGGTACCAGTTCTGGGAAACCGACAGTGTAACTGTCTCAATGGAGTCGGTACGGTCACAGACAACATGATCTGTGCTGGTGTTCTGGCAGGAGGCAAAGACTCTTGTCAGGTAGGCTGCTTCATTCAATCAGTCACTTGTTGGTAAATGTGTTTAGGACTTTTTGAAGTCCTTAAACATCTCCTCTCGGTCCCCCTTTAGGGTGACTCCGGAGGTCCAATGGTGATCCAGCAGGGCTCCGTCTGGGTCCAGTCTGGAATCGTTAGTTTTGGTTTTGGCTGCGCTCGGCCCAATCTGCCGGGAGTCTACTCCAGAGTGTCCAGTTACCAGTCCTGGATCAACTCCCACATCAGCTCTGATAAGCCAGGCTTTGTCCAGTTCAGCTCCAGTGGGCTGGATGCTGACAGCAGCTACACCTGTCCTGGTCTGCCAGTTCCTGTCATTACTGTTACTACTACGACTACGACTACAATTGCAGATCCAGACTCAACTTCAGATCCAGGATCCACAGTATCAAGTTCTGAATGTTAGTTTCCTGAAAACCACAGTACTCTGAATATGCATTGCTAATGTTTAATAATAAGTCTTTATTATCACTGCTGCTCCTGATTGCATTTAATTTAATAACGTCTGTAACTATTGTCAATCTGTTTACTAATTTAAGGTGCTATCTCTTTGCCCTGTTATTTGCAGTGTGTGGCATCACTCCCCTGAACACCAGGATAGTTGGAGGTGAAGACGCTCCAGCTGGAAATTGGCCCTGGCAGGTCAGTCTGCAGAGATTTGGCGGCCATGTTTGTGGTGGTTCCCTCATCAACAGAGAGTGGGTGATGTCTGCTGCTCACTGCTTCTCCAGGTGGGTAATTGTCATATAATAAAAGATCAAATGTTCAGTGTCACAGTCTTTGTTCTGACTTTTAGTCAATGTCCTTGCTAAAACCAACACGTTTTTGTCATTTTTTCTGCAGTGCAAGTACGTTTCGTTGGCGCATTTCTCTTGGCCGTCAGAACCTGCAGGGCAACAACCCAAACGAAGTGTCCAGAACTGTTTCCAGAATCATTTTGCATCCAGACTATGACAGTGATACCAGCAACAACGACATAGCTCTGCTTAGACTCTCCTCACCGGTGGAATTCACAGACTACATCAGACCGGTGTGTCTGGCAGCCAGTGACAGTGTGTTCAACAACGGTACTGATAGCTGGGTCACTGGCTGGGGTGCAGTCCAGGAGGGAGGTGAGTCTGCTTGTTGTCGACAAACATGTTTGATTTAGTGTCCTATCTCCAAAAGTAGATGGATGTGTAAATGGTCTCTCTTGTTGGTCTCTCAGTGTCATTACCGTTCCCTGAAACCCTTCAAGAAGTGGAGGTACCAGTTCTGGGAAACCGACAGTGTAACTGTCTCAATGGAGTCGGTACGGTCACAGACAACATGATCTGTGCTGGTGTTCTGGCAGGAGGCAAAGACTCTTGTCAGGTAGGCTGCTTCATTCAATCAGTCACTTGTTGGTAAATGTGTTTAGGATTTTTTGAAGTCCTTAAACATCTCCTCTCGGTCCCCCTTTAGGGTGACTCCGGAGGTCCAATGGTGATCCAGCAGGGCTCCGTCTGGGTCCAGTCTGGAATCGTTAGTTTTGGTTTTGGCTGCGCTCGGCCCAACCTGCCGGGAGTCTACTCCAGAGTGTCCAGTTACCAGTCCTGGATCAACTCCCACATCAGCTCTGATAAGCCAGGCTTTGTCCAGTTCAGCTCCAGTGGGCTGGATGCTGACAGCAGCTACACCTGTCCTGGTCTGCCAGTTCCTGTCATTACTATTACTACTACGACTACGACTACGACTGCAGATCCAGACTCAACTTCAGATCCAGGATCCACAGTATCAAGTTCTGAATGTTAGTTTCCTGAAAACCACAGTACTCTGAATATGCATTGCTAATGTTTAATAATAAGTCTTTATTATCACTGCTGCTCCTGATTGCATTTAATTTAATAACGTCTGTAACTATTGTCAATCTGTTTACTAATTTAAGGTGCTATCTCTTTGCCCTGTTATTTGCAGTGTGTGGCATCACTCCCCTGAACACCAGGATAGTTGGAGGTGAAGACGCTCCAGCTGGAAGTTGGCCCTGGCAGGTCAGTCTGCAGAGATTTGGCGGCCATGTTTGTGGTGGTTCCCTCATCAACAGAGAGTGGGTGATGTCTGCTGCTCACTGCTTCTCCAGGTGGGTAACTGTCATATAATAAAAGATCAAATGTTCAGTGTCACAGTCTTTGTTCTGACTTTTAGTCAATGTCCTTCCTAAAACCAACACGTTTTTGTCATTTTTTCTGCAGTGCAAGTACGTTTCGTTGGCGCATTTCTCTTGGCCGTCAGAACCTGCAGGGCAACAACCCAAACGAAGTGTCCAGAACTGTTTCCAGAATCATTTTGCATCCAGACTATGACAGTGATACCAGCAACAACGACATAGCTCTGCTTAGACTCTCCTCACCGGTGGAATTCACAGACTACATCAGACCGGTGTGTCTGGCAGCCAGTGACAGTGTGTTCAACAACGGTACTGATAGCTGGGTCACTGGCTGGGGTGCAGTCCAGGAGGGAGGTGAGTCTGCTTGTTGTCGACAAACATGTTTGATTTAGTGTCCTATCTCCAAAAGTAGATGGATGTGTAAATGGTCTCTCTTCTTGTTGGTCTCTCAGTGTCATTACCGTTCCCTGAAACCCTCCAAGAAGTGGAGGTACCAGTTCTGGGAAACCGACAGTGTAACTGTCTCAATGGAGTCGGTACGGTCACAGACAACATGATCTGTGCTGGTGTTCTGGCAGGAGGCAAAGACTCTTGTCAGGTAGGCTGCTTCATTCAATCAGTCACTTGTTGGTAAATGTGTTTAGGATTTTTTGAGGTCCTTAAACATCTCCTCTCGGTCCCCCTTTAGGGTGACTCCGGAGGTCCAATGGTGATCCAGCAGGGATCCGTCTGGGTCCAGTCTGGAATCGTTAGTTTTGGTTTTGGCTGCGCTCGGCCCAATCTGCCGGGAGTCTACTCCAGAGTGTCCAGTTACCAGTCCTGGATCAACTCCCACATCAGCTCTGATAAGCCAGGCTTTGTCCAGTTCAGCTCCAGTGGCCTGGATGCTGACAGCAGCTACACCTGTCCTGGTCTGCCAGTTCCCGTCATTACTATTACTACTACGACTACAACTACGACTGCAGATCCAGGCTCAACTTCAGATCCAGGATCCACAGTATCAAGTTCTGAATGTTAGTTTCCTGAAAACCACAGTACTCTGAATATGCATTGCTAATGTTTAATAATAAGTCTTTATTATCACTGCTGCTCCTGATTGCATTTAATTTAATAACATCTGTAACTATTGTCAATCTGTTTACTAATTTAAGGTGCTATCTCTTTGCCCTGTTATTTGCAGTGTGTGGCATCACTCCCCTGAACACCAGGATAGTTGGAGGTGAAGACGCTCCAGCTGGAAGTTGGCCCTGGCAGGTCAGTCTGCAGAGATTTGGCGGCCATGTTTGTGGTGGTTCCCTCATCAACAGAGAGTGGGTGATGTCTGCTGCTCACTGCTTCTCCAGGTGGGTAACTGTCATATCATAAAAGATCAAATGTTCAGTGTCACAGTCTTTGTTCTGACTTTTAGTCAATGTCCTTCCTAAAACCAACACGTTTTTGTCATTTTTTCTGCAGTGCAAGTACGTTTCGTTGGCGCATTTCTCTTGGCCGTCAGAACCTGCAGGGCAACAACCCAAACGAAGTGTCCAGAACTGTTGCCAGAATCATTTTGCATCCAGACTATGACAGTGATACCAGCAACAACGACATAGCTCTGCTTAGACTCTCCTCACCGGTGGAATTCACAGACTACATCAGACCGGTGTGTCTGGCAGCCAGTGACAGTGTGTTCAACAACGGTACTGATAGCTGGGTCACTGGCTGGGGTGCAGTCCAGGAGGGAGGTGAGTCTGCTTGTTGTCGACAAACATGTTTGATTTAGTGTCCTATCTCCAAAAGTAGATGGGTGTGTAAATGGTCTCTCTTCTTGTTGGTCTCTCAGTGTCATTACCGTTCCCTGAAACCCTTCAAGAAGTGGAGGTACCAGTTCTGGGAAACCGACAGTGTAACTGTCTTAATGGAGTCGGTACGGTCACAGACAACATGATCTGTGCTGGTGTTCTGGCAGGAGGCAAAGACTCTTGTCAGGTAGGCTGCTTCATTCAATCAGTCACTTGTTGGTAAATGTGTTTAGGATTTTTTGAAGTCCTTAAACATCTCCTCTCGGTCCCCCTTTAGGGTGACTCCGGAGGTCCAATGGTGATCCAGCAGGGCTCCGTCTGGGTCCAGTCTGGAATCGTTAGTTTTGGTTTTGGCTGCGCTCGGCCCAATCTGCCGGGAGTCTACTCCAGAGTGTCCAGTTACCAGTCCTGGATCAACTCCCACATCAGCTCTGATAAGCCAGGCTTTGTCCAGTTCAGCTCCAGTGGGCTGGATGCTGACAGCAGCTACACCTGTCCTGGTCTGCCAGTTCCTGTCATTACTATTACTACTACGACTACGACTACGACTGCAGATCCAGACTCAACTTCAGATCCAGGATCCACAGTATCAAGTTCTGAATGTTAGTTTCCTGAAAACCACAGTACTCTGAATATACATTGCTAATGTTTAATAATAAGTCTTTATTATCACTGCTGCTCCTGATTGCATTTAATTTAATAACGTCTGTAACTATTGTCAATCTGTTTACTAATTTAAGGTGCTATCTCTTTGCCCTGTTATTTGCAGTGTGTGGCATCACTCCCCTGAACACCAGGATAGTTGGAGGTGAAGACGCTCCAGCTGGAAGTTGGCCCTGGCAGGTCAGTCTGCAGAGATTTGGCGGCCATATTTGTGGTGGTTCCCTCATCAACAGAGAGTGGGTGATGTCTGCTGCTCACTGCTTCTCCAGGTGGGTAACTGTCATATAATAAAAGATCAAATGTTCAGTGTCACAGTCTTTGTTCTGACTTTTAGTCAATGTCCTTCCTAAAACCAACACGTTTTTGTCATTTTTTCTGCAGTGCAAGTACGTTTCGTTGGCGCATTTCTCTTGGCCGTCAGAACCTGCAGGGCAACAACCCAAACGAAGTGTCCAGAACTGTTGCCAGAATCATTTTGCATCCAGACTATGACAGTGATACCAGCAACAACGACATAGCTCTGCTTAGACTCTCCTCACCGGTGGAATTCACAGACTACATCAGACCGGTGTGTCTGGCAGCCAGTGACAGTGTGTTCAACAACGGTACTGATAGCTGGGTCACTGGCTGGGGTGCAGTCCAGGAGGGAGGTGAGTCTGCTTGTTGTCGACAAACATGTTTGATTTAGTGTCCTATCTCCAAAAGTAGATGGATGTGTAAATGGTCTCTCTTGTTGGTCTCTCAGTGTCATTACCGTTCCCTGAAACCCTTCAAGAAGTGGAGGTACCAGTTCTGGGAAACCGACAGTGTAACTGTCTCAATGGAGTCGGTACGGTCACAGACAACATGATCTGTGCTGGTGTTCTGGCAGGAGGCAAAGACTCTTGTCAGGTAGGCTGCTTCATTCAATCAGTCACTTGTTGGTAAATGTGTTTAGGATTTTTTGAAGTCCTTAAACATCTCCTCTCGGTCCCCCTTTAGGGTGACTCCGGAGGTCCAATGGTGATCCAGCAGGGCTCCGTCTGGGTCCAGTCTGGAATCGTTAGTTTTGGTTTTGGCTGCGCTCGGCCCAATCTGCCGGGAGTCTACTCCAGAGTGTCCAGTTACCAGTCCTGGATCAACTCCCACATCAGCTCTGATAAGCCAGGCTTTGTCCAGTTCAGCTCCAGTGGGCTGGATGCTGACAGCAGCTACACCTGTCCTGGTCTGCCAGTTCCTGTCATTACTATTACTACTACGACTACGACTACGACTGCAGATCCAGACTCAACTTCAGATCCAGGATCCACAGTATCAAGTTCTGAATGTTAGTTTCCTGAAAACCACAGTACTCTGAATATACATTGCTAATGTTTAATAATAAGTCTTTATTATCACTGCTGCTCCTGATTGCATTTAATTTAATAACGTCTGTAACTATTGTCAATCTGTGTACTAATTTAAGGTGCTATCTCTTTGCCCTGTTATTTGCAGTGTGTGGCATCACTCCCCTGAACACCAGGATAGTTGGAGGTGAAGACGCTCCAGCTGGAAGTTGGCCCTGGCAGGTCAGTCTGCAGAGATTTGGCGGCCATGTTTGTGGTGGTTCCCTCATCAACAGAGAGTGGGTGATGTCTGCTGCTCACTGCTTCTCCAGGTGGGTAACTGTCATATAATAAAAGATCAAATGTTCAGTGTCACAGTCTTTGTTCTGACTTTTAGTCAATGTCCTTCCTAAAACCAACACGTTTTTGTCATTTTTTTCTGTAGTGCAAGTACGTTTCGTTGGCGTATTTCTCTTGGCCGTCAGAACCTGCAGGGCAACAACCCAAACGAAGTGTCCAGAACTGTTGCCAGAATCATTTTGCATCCAGACTATGACAGTGATACCAGCAACAACGACATAGCTCTGCTTAGACTCTCCTCACCGGTGGAATTCACAGACTACATCAGACCGGTGTGTCTGGCAGCCAGTGACAGTGTGTTCAACAACGGTACTGATAGCTGGGTCACTGGCTGGGGTGCAGTCCAGGAGGGAGGTGAGTCTGCTTGTTGTCGACAAACATGTTTGATTTAGTGTCCTATCTCCAAAAGTAGATGGATGTGTAAATGGTCTCTCTTGTTGGTCTCTCAGTGTCATTACCGTTCCCTGAAACCCTCCAAGAAGTGGAGGTACCAGTTCTGGGAAACCGACAGTGTAACTGTCTCAATGGAGTCGGTACGGTCACAGACAACATGATCTGTGCTGGTGTTCTGGCAGGAGGCAAAGACTCTTGTCAGGTAGGCTGCTTCATTCAATCAGTCACTTGTTGGTAAATGTGTTTAGGATTTTTTGAAGTCCTTAAACATCTCCTCTCGGTCCCCCTTTAGGGTGACTCCGGAGGTCCAATGGTGATCCAGCAGGGCTCCGTCTGGGTCCAGTCTGGAATCGTTAGTTTTGGTTTTGGCTGCGCTCGGCCCAATCTGCCGGGAGTCTACTCCAGAGTGTCCAGTTACCAGTCCTGGATCAACTCCCACATCAGCTCTGATAAGCCAGGCTTTGTCCAGTTCAGCTCCAGTGGGCTGGATGCTGACAGCAGCTACACCTGTCCTGGTCTGCCAGTTCCTGTCATTACTATTACTACTACGACTACGACTACGACTGCAGATCCAGACTCAACTTCAGATCCAGGATCCACAGTATCAAGTTCTGAATGTTAGTTTCCTGAAAACCACAGTACTCTGAATATACATTGCTAATGTTTAATAATAAGTCTTTATTATCACTGCTGCTCCTGATTGCATTTAATTTAATAACGTCTGTAACTATTGTCAATCTGTTTACTAATTTAAGGTGCTATCTCTTTGCCCTGTTATATGCAGTGTGTGGCATCACTCCCCTGAACACCAGGATAGTTGGAGGTGAAGACGCTCCAGCTGGAAGTTGGCCCTGGCAGGTCAGTCTGCAGAGATTTGGCGGCCATGTTTGTGGTGGTTCCCTCATCAACAGAGAGTGGGTGATGTCTGCTGCTCACTGCTTCTCCAGGTGGGTAACTGTCATATAATAAAAGATCAATTGTTCAGTGTCACAGTCTTTGTTCTGACTTTTAGTCAATGTCCTTCCTAAAACCAACACGTTTTTGTCATTTTTTCTGCAGTGCAAGTACGTTTCGTTGGCGCATTTCTCTTGGCCGTCAGAACCTGCAGGGCAACAACCAAAACGAAGTGTCCAGAACTGTTTCCAGAATCATTTTGCATCCAGACTATGACAGTGATACCAGCAACAACGACATAGCTCTGCTTAGACTCTCCTCACCGGTGGAATTCACAGACTACATCAGACCGGTGTGTCTGGCAGCCAGTGACAGTGTGTTCAACAACGGTACTGATAGCTGGGTCACTGGCTGGGGTGCAGTCCAGGAGGGAGGTGAGTCTGCTTGTTGTCGACAAACATGTTTGATTTAGTGTCCTATCTCCAAAAGTAGATGGATGTGTAAATGGTCTCTCTTGTTGGTCTCTCAGTGTCATTACCGTTCCCTGAAACCCTCCAAGAAGTGGAGGTACCAGTTCTGGGAAACCGACAGTGTAACTGTCTTAATGGAGTCGGTACGGTCACAGACAACATGATCTGTGCTGGTGTTCTGGCAGGAGGCAAAGACTCTTGTCAGGTAGGCTGCTTCATTCAATCAGTCACTTGTTGGTAAATGTGTTTAGGATTTTTTGAAGTCCTTAAACATCTCCTCTCGGTCCCCCTTTAGGGTGACTCCGGAGGTCCAATGGTGATCCAGCAGGGCTCCGTCTGGGTCCAGTCTGGAATCGTTAGTTTTGGTTTCGGCTGCGCTCGGCCCAGTCTGCCGGGAGTCTACTCCAGAGTGTCCAGTTACCAGTCCTGGATCAACTCCCACATCAGCTCTGATAAGCCAGGCTTTGTCCAGTTCAGCTCAAGTGGGCAGGATGCTGACAGCAGCTACACCTGTCCTGGTCTGCCAGTTCCTGTCATTACTACTACTACTACGACTACAATTGCAGATCCAGACTCAACTTCAGATCCAGGATCCACAGTATCAAGTTCTGAATGTTAGTTTCCTGAAAACCACAGTACTCTGAATATACATTGCTAATGTTTAATAATAAGTCTTTATTATCACTGCTGCTCCTGATTGCATTTAATTTAATAACGCCTGTAACTATTGTCAATCTGTTTACTAATTTAAGGTGCTATCTCTTTGCCCTGTTGTTTGCAGTGTGTGGCATCACTCCCCTGAACACCAGGATAGTTGGAGGTGAAGACGCTCCAGCTGGAAGTTGGCCCTGGCAGGTCAGTCTGCAGAGATTTGGCGGCCATGTTTGTGGTGGTTCCCTCATCAACAGAGAGTGGGTGATGTCTGCTGCTCACTGCTTCTCCAGGTGGGTAACTGTCATATAATAAAAGATCAAATGTTCAGTGTCACAGTCTTTGTTCTGACTTTAGTCAATGTTCTTGCTAAAACCAACACGTTTTTGTCATTTTTTCTGCAGTGCAAGTACGTTTGGTTGGCGTATTTCTCTTGGCCGTCAGAACCTGCAGGGCAACAACCCAAACGAAGTGTCCAGAACTGTTGCCAGAATCATTTTGCATCCAGACTATGACAGTGATACCAGCAACAACGACATAGCTCTGCTTAGACTCTCCTCACCGGTGGAATTCACAGACTACATCAGACCGGTGTGTCTGGCAGCCAGTGACAGTATATTCAACAACGGTACTGATAGCTGGGTCACTGGCTGGGGTGCAGTCCAGGAGGGAGGTGAGTCTGCTTGTTGTGGACAAACATGTTTGATTTAGTGTCCTATCTCCAAAAGTAGATGGATGTGTGAATGGTCTCTCTTCTTGTTGGTCTCTCAGTGTCATTACCGTTCCCTGAAACCCTCCAAGAAGTGGAGGTACCAGTTCTGGGAAACCGACAGTGTAACTGTCTCAATGGAGTCGGTACGGTCACAGACAACATGATCTGTGCTGGTGTTCTGGCAGGAGGCAAAGACTCTTGTCAGGTAGGCTGCTTCATTCAATCAGTCAATTGTTGGTAAATGTGTTTAGGATTTTTTGAAGTCCTCAAACATCTCCTCTCGGTTTCCTCTCCGTCTCCTCAGGGTGACTCCGGAGGTCCAATGGTGATCCAGCAGGGCTTCGTCTGGGTCTAGTCTGGAATCGTTAGTTTTGGTTTTGGCTGCGCTCGGCCCAATCTGCCGGGAGTCTACTCCAGAGTGTCCAGTTACCAGTCCTGGATCAACTCCCACATCAGCTCTGATAAGCCAGGCTTTGTTCTGTTCAGCTCCAGTGGGCTGGATGCTGACAGCAGCTACATCTGCCCTGGTCTGCCAGTTGCCCAAACAACTTCACTAACAACACAAACTACTACTACACAAATTGTCAGCAGTCCTGCCAGTGAGTGTCGAGAAAAAAACACTTAATTCAATGTTTTTGAATGATTTTTTTTTCTCCATCTGTCACTTAAAGCAGCTTCTTTTCTTAATTAAATTTTTAATTCTTTCCTTTTTAGGTTCAGTGTGTGGCAGAGCTCCTATGAACAGTCGTGCTATTGGTGACAGTGGTGTTGTACCTGGAGGAACATGGCCCTGGATGGTTAGTCTCCACAAAAATGGGGTCTACACTTGTGGAGGAACGCTAATCTCTGACAACTTTGTCCTCACTTCTTCCCAGTGCTTCTCTACGTATGTATAAATTATTTTTTTTGTATTCATTGAAGTCAATTAAGAGTGAAATAATGGAACACGGTGCCCTTTATCCTCCTGACAGATCCAATCCAGATGTCAGTGAGTGGAGTGTGTTTCTGGGCCCGCGACTTGTGAACGGCATAGAGGAGTTTGAGATGTCTCTGGGCGTTGTGAAAATTATATTGAGCAAAATGTCAGGTTCCAATATTGCACTTCTGCAGCTGACTAAAAAAGTCAGCTTCAGGGATTATATCCAGCCTGTGTGTATGGACATTAGCAGTGCCAGAACCTTCCCCATTGGAACTCGTTGCTGGGTGGCAGGCTGGGAGAAGGGCAGCAAGAGCAGAGGTAAGGGTTAATCGAGTCCATAGGTTGTTTATTAATCAAGTTTGTTGCTCAAATGATATGTTTATTATTCACAAAGATGCATTGATTTGAGTAAATGTAATTTTTCCAGACACTGATAAAGCCAGCTCAAGTCTTCGGGACCTTGAAACTCAAGTGGCAAGTTGTGTGAATGTTTCTGAATCAGAGAACATTTGCACTTATACAATGGACCTTCAACAGGTAAATGTTTTCCCATCAACTTGTGTTTTTTTTAATATCTGTTCACTTTGTCATCAGGGCAAAACTTTTCACATTGGGAGTGTCAGGACTTCACTCATGATAAATTCTCTGTTTTTATATTTGTAGGGAGATCAGGGTGGCCCGCTGCTGTGCAAGTCAGATTCATCGTGGTTCCAGGTGGCTGTTGTAACAATGAGTGGCGCTAAATCAGTCCGCGCTGATGTTCAGGTCTTTACCAAAACGTCAAGATTTGGGGTTTTCTTTAAGGAGACAGTTGGTGACATGCCGTCTCCTGAAGCTGCTGCAACAGGAAATGCAGCATGTTTCTCAATATCTTTATTCCTCTATTTCACTGTCGCCATTACCTCAATGTTTCTGTTGTGAGGGTGTTACGTCTATCGCCACCAGGGGGGTTGAAGTAGCTCATTATTGCACTTAAAAGCTTTGAAAACTCTTCTTAATCCCCCATTGTTGAAATGCACTTAAGATTCTCAGGTCACTTGTCTGAAATGTTGAAACAAGTCTATATTTTTATAAAAACAAAGGGTGTTTTTACTGTAGTATATATATTTTTTTCTATAAATGAATTTTTTAGGGAATTGTCTTTTTCAAAATGTGTTTTACTAAACCTAATTAAAGGGGACAACTTCTACCTCTTATACCTCTGTAAAAATGTGATGATGAGTTCTGTATGAAGGCAAATCCTCTTAAATTGTTTAATCACACATAATAAATATTGATGCAACAAATAATAAATGTCTCTTTACATACATTCTGAGCAATATCGCAGTTTCAATTTCAGCAGTTTTACAGTACAATATGATGCAAACCAGAATCCAGGTGATATACTGTACAAATTCTAGATAATAACATGCATAGATTGTAGAAATGTATGAGAAGAAATATTTTGGCCGAAATTTGAATTAGAAAAATGTACTTTCATTAAAACGTCCTCCTGCCACATGACATTACACGAGCTGTGCCCTTCACCATGTTATTAGAGTGTCCCAGTTGACCATTTTTGTAGTAAAATTTATACTCTATATTGTGCCTGAAATGATGAATTGATTGTGACTCTTCAATATGAACCTATGTCTGTTTGCGGTTCTTTTTCACAGGTTGCAGTTTTTCCTGATCAGACTTAAATTTGAATCATTTTAGGGGCCTGAAGAGGTAAAACTATACAGTCTTCACTTTCTATTCAGGAAATAATCTTGTTACCCCTTGTTCTGGTCCCGACCCCCAGGTTGGGAACCTCTGTTATGGGAAATAGTGAATGATTTTACTTTAAAGAATAGAAAGTGGTTTTCTTCCATATAGATCATGTAAATTACTGAAAATGGCAAAATGTTAATGTGAATTACTGTAATCAGAGATAACTGTAGATGTTTGAGCAAGCCTTAGACTAATGTAGATTAATCTATCGGGTCCTGAAACACCCGGTGTCTCAGTCAAGTCATGTTTATATATATCGCACATTTCATACGACAGGCGTAGACTCAATGTGCTTCACAATTAAAATCAACAGATGGCAAAAGATGCAATAAAAAGGTATAACATATAAACATGGGGGGGGGGGGGGTTATATTTGTTCTGGTGTGGGTGCGTCTCCGTCCACCCCTGGATCTGCTCCTGCATCGTCGTTCATCATTTGCTTGTATTTACTCTTGAAAAAGCCAGCCTGAGAGAACAAAACACAGAAGTAATATGATGATATTCATTATAAATGAATAAAAAGAACCAAACCAGATGAGAGAAAAACTGCCTTATCTGAAAATGTATTTATGTATTTAGTTATTTTTGCAAAACATAGCACACAATACGACACTTCAGATTGGCTTATTGGCCTTTATATAAAGCTGTATAATTAACTGAAACAGTGTCTCACCTTATACAGGCCAGCGGTCAGTAGAGCAAGCAGAGCCAAACCTCCCAGGGATCCTCCGACAATCTCTTTGGTGAAGTCCGGTTCAGCATACACTTCTACCTCTGCCTCAATCTAAGAAGTAAAATGACAGATCAATGTTGATCAGATTCATTCTAGCTCTTTTAAAACACAAAGAAGTAAAATTACGTAATCACCTTGCGAACTGGAGGGTTGTTATTGGACCCCGTTAAAATGAAGATGTACTGGTTTCTGTCGTACTCCAGAGTGGCTGTGCTGGTCAAGAGGAATTTGGCAGATTGAAGTTCAATCTGTTTGAGTGAGATTTGATCTTTAATGTTGCTAAATTTCATGAGAAAATCATTATTCGTGAGGATATTTTACCACAATATATACCAGTTTTAATCACAAATACTTCAAAATGCAATTCTTAAAATAGTCAGTTTCTAAATTACACATACAATTACCTGCTCAATCCATCTAGAACTAAGGTTGGCAGAGATTTCGTACTTTTTACTCTCCAGTCTTCCCATGAACCTACTGCACTTGAACACTCTGCACCTGGCTACAGAGCAGTCCTGTAAGGGCGATTTAAGAAGGCAGAAAGCAGAAAAAGCTGTAATTTGTCCTGCACACAAAAAAATTACAAGTTATGTAAATACAACTCTGTGCAGCTCTGTGCATGCGTAGTCCTCTAATGGGCTTTGCAATAACTCATAGATGGTAGGGCATTGAATGTACACAAGTGGATGTCAAACCTGGAAGCTACAGGTTTGAAAAGTGATGCCTATACCTCAAAGCTGCCTTCTTTCTAATATCTAGCAAAAGTCCAACTGTATAGGAGTCAATGAGAACATAACCCTACTTCTCATTTGATTTATTACCTCAGTGAAAAAAATGTTATCATCTCAATTGCTAGTTTCAAGTCTTCTTCAATGCCGAACAATGTTCATTTTGTAAGTTATGGTCCCATATATAGTAAAATAGACGATAAAGCAGGTTATGCTTTATGGCAGGGCTAACTTATGGTTGACAAGTCGCTACCACAGCAACATGTCAATCAGTATAGAGGCTAAGCAGCATGTTTTTGTGTGTTGTCTATGTTTTCTTCTTTGGATCCTCTCACAGTGTGTTTTCATTTTATTAAAGTATTAAAGAAAATCTGCCGTTTCGGTAGTTCCACCCTCTCGTCCAAATATGGCTTATTGATGTTGCTTCTGGTTGCAAAAAAACAAGATGGTGACAGCTAAATTGCCAAACTGGAGGCTTCAAAACACTCGTTCACAAACCATTGGTTGACTCAACGGTGGCTACATCCAGTTGTTTTATAACAGTCTATGTACTAGAAACATACTTACCACCAACTTATTTTTCTGTATCTTAGCAACAAAATCTGTGTCAATAGGTTCTTCATCTTTGTCTCTTTGGCAACCTGTAATCTGAAATGTCAGTTTAACAGAGAGTTAGATGCCATCCCCATACAATAAGAACCACCCATCCATCCATGAGGCTGTAGTTGCATAAAAACAGCTATATTTGAGGCATTTTTGGGGTTCAGTAATGACGAGTTCCCACATAGTTTACCTGTAAAGTGCTCGAGTCCACCCAGATGTCTTTATCACCGAGCATCACTGGCACCTTTATCACCACAGTGAAATTCAGTGCTCTGATATCATTTGTTACCTAACAGAAGGTGAGAACAGAAAAGGGCGGCAGTAGGTGTTAAACAGATGTAATGAGCATTAAAGTGAATTCTGAATCGAGTCATGGAACTTAATTACTGATATTTACCACAATTGATTGTTGGACTGGTTTCTGCAAATTATTCTTTCCAAAAGAGAAATTGCTATAGGTGTGAGGACTAAACAGACATATCAAACATTTGATGAATATTAGGTAATACAATGGCATCTTAAAATTATTTTTAGGCTACCATTTAAATAATGTCACATTAAACAACACAAACCTTTCAATTGTAGCAAAAATGCTGTACTTCACATCAATTGCTTTCATTTTGTAGAGTACACTTGAGCTGGAGTGGTCCTGATTCCCACTAAAGGAGAGGTAAAATTGTTTGTACAAATGGTAAAAGGAACATTTTATTAGTATTATATTATTGTGCTTATTATGCAAGCAGCTAAGCAGTACCTGGTAGCATTTGCAGTGACAAAAATGCTCCTGCCAAGTTGACTATTGGTTTCGATCCCATAGGAGACGATGAAGAAAGCCTAAATGAACGAGAGCGATCAGGTTTCTGTCTCTGCAGCAGTGAGAAGAGATCCGTTTGTACAAAGAACAAACCTTAGTGTTGCTCGCCAAAATAGGCTTGTTAACAGTGCAGTCAGTCTTTCCTCGTGTTAAGCCATCTTCACTGTCCAAGGAGTTGCACTCAATTCTTCCCTTTATTAAAAACAAAGAAGAAAACAGTGTGAACCAAAAGCGCAGCTGACCAGAGATGACCTGAAGCAGACCGAATCCTGATGCCTTACCTGCAGAATTGTAAACTTCCTGTAGGAGAGTCCGGCTGGGTATGTGAGAATGACGTGGCTGTTGTAGGAGTTTTCCTCGCTGTTCTCCACCGAGACGGTGACATTCAACAGTTCATCAATACCCACTTTAACCTCTAGGGACCTGATAGATAATATGGAAAGAGAAAACACAAACACAGGACTTTTGTGTAGTTGCGTTTCAAATATACTTATTTTAACCCCACCCACGACGTTTTCCTAAACCCAAGCAGGTGGTTTTGCCTAAACCTAACCACATGGTTTTGTTTAAATTCACAACCTTAACCACAGGTTCCCTGTGTTTTAAACAGCGACCTTGCCGGAGGCTAATAGTTGGAGGTGCAGGGCCAAGGGGTCCGGACAAAGCGACTATATATGATGTATTGGGATGAGCTAAGGTTTGACTGAACCCCAAAACTGAAAGAATAGCCAGTTGGAGTGTGCGGTTCTTTGGGCACTCACCTGGTAAAGTTGAAATCCACTTTCAAGTTATCTACACATTTGTTGTCAATGCCACAATTGATCTCGAACCCTAACTGTGGAGGAGAGCATGAAGTAAAGCATGTTTGTTCATAAAGAGTATACATGACACATTGTTTAGAAGAAATGATGCACTGCAGAGATCTACATATGGTAGCAAACGTGAAATGATCAGTTATGTGGAAACTATATTATGAATTCAGAAATTATTCTTGACTTTGCAAAGACTAGGCTTTGTTGTTCAGGTAGAAGTTATTTAAAGGTCTTTAGAGATTACTTACAGGATGTATCCTAGTTGTCTGCGCCTGAAGGGCGAGACTCGGACGGAGATTCTCAGCGGAAGGCAAGCCATCGAAAGTGTATCTGAGTTCATTGTAAAGTGCGTTGAGAGCATCTTCTGGACAAGCCTGTAGGAAGAGGGCACTTTTGTGAAATACAGTATTCATCAAGGTTGCAGGGGTTGGACTCTTTAACACAACATACGCGTCAAACACAGGATATTTAGAGTGGCTGTGGTCTTCCAGTTAAACAGATACTACTTCAAAAGCCAAAAAACTACAGAACCTACCAGATTTTAACTTTGTGTATGTCTAACAACTCACCTCAACAAAGAACTTCACCGTGGCACATTTACGCCCTTGTAAGTCAAGCTCAACTTCTCCAGTCTCCTCACGGTTTTTGTCACTGATGTAAGCTCGGTTGTTTGGGACTTTGCGGGTGGAGTCCAGTGTTAAAGTATAACTTATCCTCGCTTGAGCTGAAACAAAGTAGAGTTTCAATAAGAGGTTACTCATGTACACAAGATCATTTAAATGCATGGAAAGTGGAGTATCAGGTACCTTGGTCTACTGTAGAGCGTCTGCTCATGGTAAAGCAGATTTCAGCTGTGTTCTCTAATGGTGTTTTGCAGTCTGAGTTGTCAGAAGGGATTTCGCTTGGGCTGAACGAAATCGTAGTTTCTACCATTACTATAGGTTTTGATCTGGAAATAGAGCACACATGGATCACTTCTGTCTTTATGATCAGTAATCCAGCAGAAAATCAAACTGTATTGTAGCTGCATCACACGATCCATTATTGGTGGAGTTCGGCATGATCGTATTACATATAATTACACTTGGAAGTATTATATATCCCAGGATCATCTTGCACTTACCTAAGTAAGACAACTTTGCCCTTTGAGCCCACCGCTAAGTCGGGCAGATTGTCCCCACTATAGTCAAAAGACGACTGACTGATTGAAATGCCGAAGAACTTGAGTCCTGACTGGACTTCAGAACCAGCAATTCTCTGTGTAAATGAAAGTATTTGAATTGAACACAGAGGCAAACACGAAGCCTAGCATACTGGATCTGTTCAATCTAAATTTGATCTTGCTCGCCTGTGAATAAGCAGAACTGATCCTTCCTCCACCTTCACCGTGGAATATGTAGATGCTGCCTTGACCGTCGTTTTCCAATGGCGCTCCAACCGCCAATTCACTGAGACCGTCTGTGTTAAGATCAGGCAGTACAGCAAGGGAAGCCCCAAACCTTCCTTTGTCAGATGCTTCCCCACTCAGTATTGTCGGAGAATTATCTAAGTGACACTCGACATTCTGGTGAAAACATAAGGATGAAAGTCAATGTTTGCATGGCCATAAAAAGAACAATGGGTTAATTTAATGGAACCGGTTAAAACTGTAAGTTACCAAACCAGTTAAACTGCAAACGTAAACTCTTCCCTCTCTTCTCTCTCTATCAGTGTCCATGTACATAGGGGCAGATATCAGGATTAGGTCTGTGTAACTGTCACCATCCACGTCCATCGCACAAACAGCGGCTCCGAAATATTCACCGCTCTGAAACTGTAAAAGCAACAATGAAAATAATTACATAAAACAAGTAAACTTTTCTCTTCTTTTTAAAAAAAAGGCTTGTCTTTCACGACCCCTCTTCATAATAAACACGCACCTGCCATGGAAAGGGATCTATTTTTTTGTGATTCCAGCTTTTGAAAACTACCATCACAGCTCCTCTGTGATGATATCTTGGAGCACCAATAATTGTCAGCGTGCCTTGCATCGTTTTAGCGACTGCCATGGAGTAACCTAGGAATAAAGCCCATCAGTTAAAAGTCTGCCCAACTCTGAGCGAACTGTCTATTTTTAGACATACTCTGGAGGATTTCCAACACTTGGGAGTGCTATGTTTTGCACCGGGGAAAAAAAGTAAAAGAGAAAAAAAAGGAAGAATGAATCAGACCGCAAATCGTCCCAATTATCCTCCAGTGTGGGTCAACTGTTATTACTATTACCTCTGTAGCAAACAAATATGGATATTATATTTAAGAAAATATGAATCTCAAAATCAATTTTCTCCTTTGTTTAATTTAAACAGGGATCAACTAAGCAAAATTTCAATATTAAAACTAGAAAATATCAAATATTCTAGTTCTGAATAATCTCACGATGTTCCACAGTCTTCAAGTCTTGAGACGTATTCATCTTTTGTTTGTGAAAACATCATGATTTATATACTGACTTCACCTGACGTGACGTGTGTAAAAACACAAATTAAAATACTTTCAATAGCATGTGTTAGGTTAATTGATGACTGTAAAAATCGCCCTTAGGTGTGAATGGTTGTCTGTCTCTGTTCGTCTCTATGTGCCCTGCGATAAACTGGCGTCCTGTCCAGGGTGTACCCCGCCTCACGCCCGATGTCAGCTGGGATCGGCTCCAGCCCCCCGCGACCCCGACCCAGGGATAAGCGGTTGAAGATGAATGATGATGATGAATATACAATAACTTAAAAATTCAGAAAGACGAGAAAATATTGCATTGTAGCAGTACAGGTAAATAATGTACAATTTACATTTATTTACATTCTTACCCAGATAACTGTCAGACTCTATACTCGGTTCATAGGAATCCGTCTTCTGGCCTGTCCACGAGTATTGCAGGTAGCCTCCCTTCCACACATTAGCACCAATAACAGCCATCTGAAATCCCTTCAGTTTAAACAGAATCTTGATTGATCAGGGTTACCCAATTAATTTTGTTAAACATTTCCACTATATCCTAAACTGCTGAAGTTATGCATACATTAAAAATCTGAATCCTGCATAGCTATCTGCTTCCAATCAACAAAGGTTGACACAAAGACGTATGTGTATCCCTGTGTTCTTTCTTCTTCTTAAATTTCTGCTGTTTCCTTTATTACCTCAGGCACAAAAGCTGCACTGAATCCCTCTTGAGCCATTTCCATTTTTAGTGACTCTCCACTTTGCGATCCTGCAACATAAGCATAAAGGAGCGTAATTATCTCTCAGTGAAGCATGACACAATGACCACATCTCAATTAATAATGTCATACAGTAGAATTACAAAGTGCACACTCGATAAAAATACTACTGCTTTACAAAAGGTTCCGGCTTTGACTGAAATTATATGCAGGTGGAAAAGTCATAGACATATTTGCTAATAATTGTTTTTTAAACTGTTGAAACTATACCTTCAATCGCGAAGAGTTTGGCCTGCAAACTCTGCCTTATTTTTTCAAGTGCATCAAAGTTTTTCACTTGAAACACCTGATTTTCTTTGGGATAAGATGCAATGGTGTTCAGTTCATTTTTTGCACCAGCATCATTAAATGCGCCCCCTACCTAGAGATGTAAAAACAGAAAAGGTACACAAATAAAATAGGTGTATTACTTCCCAACAGAGTTAATTCGTTGCTGAAATTCAGTGGAACTGAAGAACTTACTCCAATAGCAAACCGAACAATGTTTTGCGCCTCAGCTATGGCTGCTGCATATGGCAGTTGGTGCCGGTCATGGGATGATCCATCAGTAATGACTATCAAGACCTTCTTCACATTTAACCTGGCACCTCTTGCTGTTGTGAAAACATTCTGGCTGTGAAAAGAAAAATGCAGTGCCATGCTTTGACGGATCCAATACATTTTTAACCTGACTCCGCCAGATAGATTGATTCGCATGATTCATATTGGCTCAGCAAATCCATCTGGGAACTCTCATTTGGAGATCTTTTGGGAAGGGGTGAAAATACTGGTTGCTGATTGGGTAAACCATCTTTCCATCACCAACATACTGGCCAAATCAACCAATCAGATCAACAAAGTGTATGATGTACTAACAGCGTCGGGGTAAAGCTAAGCAAGTAAACAACATGTCGATAAAGGATTTTTGCCGTTTGTCTAACGTGAATTTACGGATAAAGGCACAATTTCAGATGCTTGGTCCAGAAGGATCCAAGAGAAAAAAGCGTTAGTGAGCGGTTTGCTCGATAGCTGCGCTCATCTCATCTGCGGAAGCCACTATGTTATTTACACTGAACAGTCACAAACTTTAACCTCCAATAAAATAAAAACTAGCCTGGTACAAAAAAATTCACCCCTCTGAGTGTTGTCATGGAGATATGACCTAAACATACAGACAATAAAGTTTTTTGTACCAGGCCTTAAATAGGTGTAATTATGCTGTGAAAATGGCCTGTTTAACATGGGGATCAATGAGAAACTGCTCTATTGTGCAAACTACCCTAATGGCCACTCGGAGAACTTGGTACTTCCGTACTGGATCAACCAGGAAGTCGCTGTGGTGGGGGCTTGGTTGCATGACTCTTAGACCCGCCCCAAAACCAAAACTGATTGAACGTTCGCTTGGGAAACCGCTCCAAATATTCTCTGACGCGTCGCGCGTTACCAGACTGATCTGCGGGTATAATTCAAGGGAGCTCGCGAGATCAGGATGGTCTCACAAATACATGTTGTCATTTAACTTAAATTTACAATTCCAAGAACTTCCTTTGCAGATAGGAAGTCAACATGATGACGGTACTTACACCACATATTGGATGGCTTTAGCTGTGTAAGTTCCTCCCTTTAGTCGCGTTATAGCATTAATTTTAGCTTCCCATGATCCGGCTCCAGAGAAAAAATCATTAAAGTAATAATGGACAAGAGGATCACTGGAGAACTGGGCAATAGCGAACTGCAAAAATGGGAGAAAGACAAATGAAAGACAGTCAAATGTATCATTCAGTCTGTTTTAAAATGTCGAATTGTTGTAGTAACAATTAAGAATTGTAAAATTATCACTTTTATACAACACTGTGCCAGAAATGAGTTCTCAGTCTATAAACACAACATCACCTTTGTGTCTAGAGGCAGCAGTGAGCGGACCAGCTCTTTCACAAAAGTCTTCATCGTTTCAAATTCTGTTTCAGACACGCTGCCTGAACCATCCAACAGAAATGCAATGTCTGCAGATCGGCACTCTGTCAAAGAGATTTCGAGTTGCTTATAAGTAGGTTAAAACGTTTTGTCACACAGTATACATCACATGAATGCAGCACAAAGAATTAAGCTTTTCTGGACTTTTTAATAAATGGACAATACATACTTAATAACTACATAAAATTATCTTTTAATGCCTGCTTGCAACACTATTAAGACAGTATTAATAATGATTTTTTTTTTTTTATTAGAAGTGCAAGCTGAACAAATGACATGTGCATTGTGTTTGAAACTATTTTTTTATTCATAATTAATATACATACAGAAAATCGCTTTCTTTTTAACCAGACCCTCAAAGCAATTTCAGTCAAAAACAACTGGACTGGTTGTTTGTCTAGGAAGACCAGGACCAAGACCAGACCAGGACCAGTCCCAGCCTGGTCAGATGCGTACATGAACTGATGAAGCCTCTTGGATGAGAGGTGAAACGTCTTCCTAGACAAACAACCAGTCCAGTTGTTTTTGACTGAAATTTTGCTTTGAGGATAACAATGACCTGGACGAATGAGAACATTCACAGGCTTTTTAACCAGACCCTCCTTTATCATTCATTCATTCATCTTCAACCGCTTATCCCGGGGTCGGGGTCGGGGGGGGTGCTGGAGCCGATCCCAGCTGACATCGGGCGTGAAGCGGGGTACACCCTGGACAGGACGCCAGTCCATCACAGGGCACATAGAGACGAACAGAGACAGACAACCATTCACACCTACAGGCAATTTTAGAGTCATCAATTAACCTAACACGTGCATGTCTTTGGATTGTGGGAGGAAACCGGAGTACCCGGAGAAAACCCACACAGACACGGGGAGAACATGCAAACTCCACACAGAAAGGCCCAGGCCGGGATGCGAACCTTCTCGCTGTGAGGCGAGAAGGTTCCAGGTACCTGTGTATATGTACATACGTATGTATGGATATGAATATGAATTCACTGTTCTTTGTCTCAGTATTTGTATTTGCCTCTTTTAATGACTTAAGCCATGTCTTTAATCCTAGAATCTGCTATTTATATAAAGCTATTTACACAGCCTCCTTCCTTCTACTGAAAGAGAAGACAGATAAAACAACTGAATGAGAACATCTTGTGTTTTTACATGTCGGCCGGCAAAGAGATGAGTTGACCACCCCATGGCGAGGTGCTTCAGAATTACAGGTATGAGCTAAACTCAAAAATCCCTTACATCTAACTGACTGGTTTATGAATATGGCAGTGACCCAACAATGCTAGTGATATTTAACACAGCATGCTTTATCTCCCTGTGCCTGTTTCAATGCTCAGGAGGGAAAAAAGATGAATGAAGCATTTATTAATCCGGAAAAGCCTCTTGTTGCTACACTGCGGATAACCCTATCCTTGTTGTGTTGATTGTGTAGTGTTTATTCTTTGTGCGTGTGTGTGTGTGTGTGTGTGTGTGTGTGTGTGTGTGTGTGTGTGTGTGTGTGTGTGTGTGTGTGTGTGTGTGTGTGTGTGTGTGTGTGTGTGGTCGTGTGTGTGTGTGTGTTTATTATTCCATATTTACCTTTACTAGAAGAAGGGACATGACCTGAAATGCGATTAACACTGTCTATCTGCAAGCATATACCACTGTACATGGTGATACTTCTGCAGTCCTTTGGTATGGTTGGGCCACATACCTGAAAATAGACGGTCCTGATTAAATAATAATATGTAGCTATGTTTTATGTGCATTAATAAAAACTAGTGCAGTGCCCATTTGGATCAGGCTGATTGCTCCGCTGCTGCATTGCTGTTTTCAGTGTTGTGAAGTTGATTGGATGAATGGTTCTTGAGATATGTGAAGGACAGTCATACATACATACTGTACACACACACAAACAGTAGATTCATTCCTATATAGATGATGATGCTATAGTGCCACATATTAGCCAAATGTCACCCAATTTGTTTTGTCCACTCAGATATCACATCCACAGATATACACCAAACCAACAAAACGTTCAAGAGATATGACCTTTTTTAATATAAGCCCTGCCCACATCCTTTGAGCAAACTTTGAGGACCAGCTACAGATGGTACAGATGTTTTGATACAAACTTTGGTGATGATTGCTGAAGGACTCAAAATGGCTAAAAAACTATTTAGACTTAAATGGGTGTAGTTTATATGCTTAGATTCGTCTGGACTCACAGAATCAGGAAATAAATGTAGTTTCTGAGACTTGTGGTTAAAGAGTTACAGGCCAAAACCTAAAGTTTGCTGTTATAGTGAGGAAATGGTTTCCCTGGCAGAAAGAATGAAAGAAGTTTACCGGCTCACCAAAGTGTTTTCTGAGGAGGGATCAATTGACATTGTCAAACCAAGAGACGCGTTGACGGCAAATGCTGGCACTGCATTGAAAACATTCATCAGTCATGTTAAAACAGACATTCAGGACACTTTGTGACAGCAACACAAAAGTCTCAGTCACTTGAAAAATACTCCCCTGTGTTGTCACTACTAGCAGCATTAGCCAGTTCATATTCTCCTACTGTACAGTTCTATCGCACAGACTTTTCTGGCCTGGGACAATTCTCCCAAAACTCTCATGACCAAGGATATTCTGCATTGAATACTTAATATTTCTTTCCTAACCTAACAAGTCAAAAGGAAAAGTGGTGGAAACAAGTTTATCTGTCACATTTTTAAGAAGAAATAATCTCAGTATCTTTCCTAGACTTATCTGAAACAAGTCGTGGGCAAGAGCAAAAGAAATGAAATAAAAATGGAATCAGCGCACAGAACATTTTCTAGCATGCAGGGCATCCTGAGGGCTCCTTATCACATTACCTTCACGCCCTCTGATTTAACATAACTTACATGGAATTGATAGTGCAGTACAGGATGTGGTGGAGCACCGATATACCTGCCCCCTTCCTTCTTGTGAATGCTGTGCAAGAGGAGCACTGACCAGCAAGCTGAGGAATACAACGAGAAAAATATGTGAAATTTATCAAATACTACATGTTTGATTCCTCATTAGTGGGATGCACACATGACAGAAATTCTTGTAGTAAACATTTGGCCATCGCAGACCCATGTTCCAACATCCATGCTTTGACTTACTCTGTTGGTCTCTGCACCACCTGGTATCCAAATCCTGCAGCAGGCTTAGTCAGGGCCTTCCAGGCCACAGGATCGATATTAAAACAAAGTGCAGCTTTGAACACTGAGGAATGAAGAAGAATCAACCAGACTTAAAGCTAGTATATGTGCAGAATGTGACTTTTAATTTATGTGATAGCATTAGGCTATGTTTTTGTTTGTTTAAAAATATGTAACCTTACTGTACATTGGGTTGCAAAGGGGACAAGTTCTGGTATATTTACAGCAGCTTTCCAGTAAATTTCCATGGGAAGTTAAGCTGGGGAATTTTGGAAATATTCTGACATTTGATGTAGTTTATTAGCAGTTTAAGTCCAGGGTTCTAGAAATCATCTGTGCATGTGACTGGGGAAAAGCATAGATATTCTTAAGTGTTCTTGCATGACATCGGGATGTTTTAGATAAAACCATATATTTTAAAATCCCTGTTAAGGTCCAACTCTCAATTTTGTAAATTTCAGGTGTATTCCTGGTTATTCCCATTAATTCCCATGGAAAGTTTCCAAAATGGAAATTCGTGGAATTTCGCAACCCTACCTGTACACATTATATTTTTGTTATTTTTTGTAAGTCACCAAACTAATGTACGTGTTACAGATTACTATGGAAAGTAAGAAGGAATAATTCCACATTGGTATTTATGAGTAAGTAGTTGAGGAATCATGTTGTCTGCTGTCTTGCTATTGTTTGTTGTGACAGATAATGATAGGGTGAGTGGTGTGAAGTGTCTTTTTTGATCATACCACTAGAGTGCACCAATGTCAGGGTTTTTATAGTTCTAAACCAGAAGGCCCTACATAATTATTCATTTTAAAATATACTCACAGAAACATTTTTTTGGCCAGCTTTTTGCATTTCTGTTAACCTTAGATTATTATTTTCTGTAACACTTCTTCCACTCTCTAATAGCATAAACATGAACCTTTTTACATTAAAAATACTGAGACTAACTAAAGATGCCGTATACTGTACTACATTACAGGGCAACACGTAGGAAGCATTCCTTCTAAATTTGCCTTTATATGGGATTTCCTGCCATTGCACAATAAAAGTCTTCCTCTTTTTCCTTCATTAGCCTCTCGTAACATAACATGAGCTAAAAATGACCAACATGATACAAACACTTTTGATACTTGGTGACTAATATTTCCCATAGTTCCTCAAGAATAAAATTAAATGTAAATGTGAATAGAAAAGAATGTGTTAGAAACATAAGCTTCCTCTTTTGGTATCACATACATTTCAAAGTCTGACAAAATAACATTATTTGAATATGCAGTGACAGATTCTCCAGAAAAAAAGATAATGATTTAGGCACCATGGGACGATAATGTCAGTTTCTGCTTTTTCTCGTGACCAGCACAGTCTTAGTGAAGTGTAGCCTTTATGGCTTCAGAAAAGCAGTAACAGAAATGCTCTATTATTTCTCTCGTGTCATCACTCACCCTGTCACTAAATATATACGGGATCAAACCGCATAGCAGAAAATATCACAAAGGTGGCTCCAGGAAGTCCGACCCACGCCTAGCTGGGTACAAGTGTGATAGATAATGTCTGGTGTTGGCCCTGATAAGTCTTTCTCTTTTCTCTCACAAGTTGTGTTTTGGTTTAGCGAACGCCATGATGTTAACTGTCAAGAGCAGAATAATGTCTGTTGCAGCTTGTTTATGGTCAATTTTAATTCAAACTCGATAATAATTGAGGATGATAGACTGTCGACCTGAGTGCACGATGCCTCCGGTCTAAGCAGATATACATAATAAATGCATTGAATTTAGGATGTTAAATTTCATTACACCGGTGTTTATGGACCGTGGAACTAGTATTCAGCTTGAGGTGTCGTTGGTGTCTTTATTTATAAAGCCCCTTTTCACTCACAGCTCTTGAACTATGAGACCAGGAAGCACAATTTCACATGTATATGAAAAATCTAAATTTTAGTCGAAAACATCTACTCTGTGCTAAATTGTATGGCATTTTAATTAATGATAGATGCTGGTACAAGGTTATTCGTCAGTTTCCCTTTGTAATTTCGTTCAATATTGGGGGGTTTAAGAAAACTCAATTTTTTTGGAAACCTTAGAATATGAAGAACCAGAAAAAATTGGATTAATACGGATTTTCAAAGTGGCCGACTTTTAAATACTAAAATTTCTCGATCGAGGAAAAGAAACTAAATAAAGGAGTTTTCTGCAATCGTAAGATGTTCCTTTTTTATCAGGAACTATTAAGTACTTTTCACAATAAAGTGCTAAAACCTTAAGTAAATGTTTTTTACCCTATCTACCAATATTTTCTCGCCTGAGAGCAAGACATCTATTTTTGTATGAAAATTCTCTGAACAATTTAAATGTTATACGGTGGATTTGCATTTAGGACCCTTTGAACTATCTAAAAATGATGTATTGCCACTTTTCCTCAAACATTTTTACCTCAGATTTACTTTAATGAACTCTAAATTAGCCGATGGTGTTTTTAGTCTAATAGTACACCATTTTCAGGACCCAAATGTACTTGATTTCTAAAAATTCTCAATCAAAGATTTTTTGATTCTTCGGCCTTTAAGGATTCCAAAAATACATAGTTTTACAAATCCCATAGTGTCCTTGACTTTATGTGCATGACTCAGTTACTCTCACACAGTTGAAGTTTTTTGTAAAATACTTGAAATAGAATTGTACGGTAATTGTAAAAAGCCTGTTCACAGACAGGGTGTCAGTGATTTTCATAAAACATTGTCTATTAGGGCAGGGCCACATGATCTATCGTATTTATATTTTCTATATCTTTTTATTGTTTTCTATTGAAAACCAGTGGCAGATGTGCCTTTAGGCAATATTTATGTCATTTGGCCGATGCTTTACGTTCTGATCCTTGCACATTTCATTTTGCACTAAAGTTCTTAATTAAATAAATGTCTTACCTGACAAGAATATTGAAGCAATTATCCAGTCCATTGTGTAACGCCCATGAAAAATACTAAAAGTGTGATGTATTCTCTGTGCTCATACACATTTATTTGGAAAATATTGTGCTTTCTGGCAATTTCTAACACAGAAACTGTCAAGGAGGGGGATGTCGAAAGCAAAAAGCAGAAATAAGGTGACTGCACAAAGCTGAGGCAGACGGTAAGAGGAACTCTTATGTAGGAGGGGTTATGACACTTTCTGTTTTAAGTGAATGTATGGTGTCACTCTATTGCACAAAGCATAAACATTTTTTTAATCTGATTACTCAAGCACACATTTTTCGAAACCAACCAAACCCACACACTTCCTACAGTTATCAGAGCAGATTAAACTGTGGTGCCGTGGATCCTGATGCTACTGTCTTTTGGGTGCAAGGCAGAAAAACAGCGACAAAGACAAATAGCTAAATAAAACCTTGCATTGCGATGGTTAAGGGTAAAGAGTAAGTCCTTGTGGAAATACAAAAGGAAGTGCATTGATGGTGGTTTTATTGAGACCATGAAAGTGTTTTCATCAGACCTGAAACTAGGTGTGTTGTTATTACATAATATATCCAGATATTGTGATATACGCAGTGACATTGTCTAAATTAATAAATACATACTAACTCAAATTGATGTGAAATATTTTGTGGGAATATCATCAAAGTGACTACTCTCATTTTGTGTACATGCATGTCAGTAAGGAGAGAGAAAAATCCTGCACATTGTCCTATCAAACCTCAATAAACTTTGACTGAATGACAATAGTTTCTAAGAAAGTTTATTACAAGTAAATAGGACAGTGTACAAGTAGTTTCTCTTCTCTTACCTATATGTGCATTTCCTCCTACCACAAGATAACCAACATGTGCATGAGCCCTCGCAGTAAAGATTTGTGCATGGATGCAAACATTGTCAGAGTATACAGTGGAGATCAACATTATTAATTGAAGTACCAGTATGTATTCTTGATTTATTCTGAAATATTGTTCCTTTTTATTGTTCATAATTTGATAGAACATCCGCTGTGGCTATACCACTGCTGTATTAGCATGTTTTTTTTAAATCACCAAGGCACTTCAACAAAATCCTTTATTTTGTGATGGTGGTTTTATTGAGACCATGAAAGTGTTCTCACAGTGTTTGTCACATTCACCCGTTCACACTGACATCTACATACCACCTAATCCAACCATTCACACCACATTTACACACCCATGCGCAGCACGTGAGCAAGATTTAAACAATGTTTTCTCAGGGCTATAAGATTCAAAAAAGAAAAGTAAGTGTAGAGGTCCTTTCTTTGAATGACGTCACCACATCTGCGCCCACAGGGCTCATTCTTCTTCAGTCTCTTCCACAGTTCACTAACTGTAGTGGGTTTCTTAGACATTACATTGCCAAGGATTTTCCAGAGATTCTCTATGGGGTTTAGATCTGGACTCTGGGCTGGTCATTTCATCGTTTCAATATTATAACTTCAAGAAACTGTTTTGCTGCGTTACAGGGGGCACTGTCATGCATGAAAATTGCAGCTGATTGGACATATATACAATTGCAGGTATGGTACAGTGAATGGACTTGTCCTTATATAGCACCTTTCTAATCTTCTGACTACTCACGGCGCTTTCACAGTGTTTGTCACATTCACCCGTTCACACAGACATTCACACTGATGGCAGTGGACATCTACATACCATCTAATCTAACCATTCACACCACATTTACACACCCATGCACAGCACGGGGAGCAATTTTGGGTTAAGTATCTTGCCCAAGGACACTTCGACATATGGACCGGGGGAGGTAAGGTTCAAAACGCCAATCTCTCAAGTGGAGGACGGTCCACTCTGCTACTGAGCCACAGTCGCCCTCGAATGTGGCTCAGTGGCGACTGTGGAGTAAGGTATTAGCCTCGCGAGATCACCCTGATCTTGCGAGCTCCATTGTATTTTAATTGTAGATAAGTCTGGTAATTTGTGGCAGAGAAAATTTGGCCAAGCGACCGAACCAATCAGTGCTGGTTTTGAGGCGGCTCGAAGTGTGAGCGCAGCTATCGAGTAAGCTGCTCACTAAGGCTTTATTCTCTTGGGTCCTTCTGTTGGAATATGGACCGGGCACAAATTCACATTACAAAAACGGCAAATATCCTTTACCGACATCTTGTTTACTTTGCCTCAACGCTCTGTTAGTAAGTCATACGCTTTAATACGCAAATAACCATGGTTTTCGTTGAAATGCCTTGGTTATTTAAAAAACATGCTAGTACAGCAGTGGTATAGCCACAGTGGATATTCTATCAAATTTTGATCAATGAAAAAACAACAGTATATCAGAATAAAATCAAGAATGAATACTTTGTTCTCATTTTGATCTCAACAACATAACAACATGCTATATTCTGATATAAATCGTTATCAAGATATGCAATGACCTTTTGCAGGATAGAGCCCTACCTTAACTATATTTCATCACGTTAAATTTGTGACAGTATCCCCAGCAGCAAGAGGGCATTCAGCTGTCATATGAATTATATTAAGGTACGATTTTCCTGGTCCCCTCAAAATAATGACATGTTTCCTTTCTTCTGTCAGTGCTGTTGGTGTCTCTTGTCTCCATCTGTAACCAGTCATGGAGAGAGGAAGTTAAATTTCATATCACGAATTCATACAAATTGATTAACTGGCCCAACTTCACCATAGACTAGTGAACTAAAGCATTGTTCATATAAGCTGATGAAAAAACCCTAAAAATAAAAAGATCCATTTCTCCTTTTTGTCTGACTTCCTCTGTACTGTCTCATGCGATCTGTGAGCCTGTGGCAGACAGGCACTGTGAGTTGGTAAAACATAAGATTCAGTACCTGATGACTTTGTCTATTGTTGCTTTATTCAAATCAGGAGAAAGAAGTGAATAAGTGAAAATATTTTTTAATTATAAATTATATTGTATATTAATAAAGTCTTGATTGAGAAAGTATTTGGTGCTTAGACTCTACAGGTAGATTTGTAATCGAGGAGTGACTGTCCTGAACACAACATGTCGTCACACCTAAACGACAGGCTAGGTCATTTTCCAATGACCCCCAAAGCGACAGACATGACTGCTCTATGAAATGGTCATACGGTGGCAGTTTTAAACACACGTCCATAACACATGATGAGTTTTAAAAACATGGCTAACGTTGTGAAATGTAACTGCTTATTTAAGTTTAGGTAGCAGAGCTACTTGATTAGGGTTAGGAAAAGATCATGGATTGGCTACGTCACAGACTTACATCCGTAACAGAGGCGTTAACTTAAAAAGGTCAACATTGACTTTTGGTTTTTATGCAGGACACAATTAGCCATCTCCTAGGTGTGCTGTGTTACTTTGTTTGACCCATATGACAACCCGGCTTCTTTCCTGCACGATTTTCTCTTTTGCTAACGCCATAAGCCACTAGAGGCCGTTGCCTAAGAACAATAAATGGAAATATGGTTCGTAATAAGATGCTTTTACATTTGAGCTATAGAACCCTTTTTTGGTGAGGAAATTCTGCTGAAAGGGCGCTAGATAAATCCCCCATGGAGGGGTGGAGTCTTAAGATTTGGCTGATGAAATGATGAAGCTGATGACTCAGCGATGACTGGGCAGTGATGGAAAGGTGGAGTGGAGCGTGTAGCAACAGCATGACCGTACTGAAAGCACAGAGAGAATCATATTTAAAAGGAGACAGCAGCAAGATGATAGTCTATGTCGCTGTATCGCTGGAGAGATGTGATCTGTTGAGAACAGCTGATTTCCCAGCCCCAAACGATGACAGCAAAGAAATAATGAACAAGCGTTTGTAAGAAGAGTGAATGGCATGATGTGAGAGAAATAGACTAAGCGTGCAAAAGAATACTTATGCTAGAGCTTCATTTGATTTTGAAATTGACGCTTGCAACTGTGAATGTTAAACCATCAACTTGATGGAAAGTATGGTGTCATTGGTATTTCACTGTCTAAGTAAACACAGAGAGAATTTGATATAATGGTGTCATGAATAGTAAGAGCCTCACTGCTCTCCATCTCTCTGTGAGAAGAAAAAACACAGTATTCAGCAATTCTTACATGACTCATCATTTCTGCCTGCCTGATGGATGATAAATTGAGTGACTGCTTATTTTGTGCCTTTGCCACAACTCTGCATGTTAACTCATTCAGCCTAAGGGCTCTATTCAGGAAGTGAACCTCTTTCCTCAAACTGCTCACCAGAGAAAAAAGTGTTTCTCTGGTGTCACATTATTCGCACAACCCAAAGCCTCAATGCTCTGACCATCTCAATGCTACAAACACCCACATCCTCTCAAACGAGTGAGTTGTGTTTCCTTGCCACCTATCTGAGTGAGAAAATGAAACAGATATAAGGTGCAACTTGACTATGTGTATGTGCAACCTTTGCCAAGCTCGCCAGTTGACCCTTTCCTGCCGATCGTGAAAGGTCACGAAAAGGTCAAGGATCAGAGCTGTGTTGCTGTGTCTGGATCTGATTTCTAAGGGCAGATAAGTAATGTTGTCACATGCTCACCAAGCCTCTGTGTGCATGTGTGTCTGTGTGTGCCGTTACTGCGTAGAAGTTATCTTTCTCCAAATACCCTTTTAAATGACCTCTGGGTGCTGAGATGCTCTTCTCAGTGGAAGCTGTAAATTCTGAACTCACTTCGCTTAAAAAGTGTATGACGTCTACAGTCATGGAAATGCCTGAAACTAGAATGTACAGAGTGTGCTTGGAAGATGCATACGTTTGTTTGAAGAGATTTTAGGGAACTAAAACATCAAAGTAAAGCTTATTCGCCCATGTTTATCGAATATTTTTGGGTAATATTTTCTACCCATATACTCTACTTACACTATCACTTCACACAGCATTTACTCTTGTCTTTCCTCTATACATCCCATCCTAGCTGTCCCTCACTTTCTCTGCCATTCACTGAAACACTCTTTGCCCTTTCACTGGAAGCTTGCCACCATGTTACTCCGGCCCCAGTCTCTCTGAATGTCACGAGCCATCTCTGGTTGCGTCCTGTTCTTTTTATAGCCGGGCAGCTGAAATGTGAGGGGTCACAATGAGAGGATAAATACAAGGGCCAGCGGGCTTGAGGGGTGTCGCAGACGAAAGCCGGATCTCCTCCCTCCCTCTCTCAGCTCTCTCAGCTCTCCTCCTAACCTCAAAGGTAAAAGAACTGAACATTTCACGACAACTATGACACAAATGCATAAGTTAAATTGACTTTTGGTGCTACCTGTTGGTGATAATTTTGCACTTGTAAAGCTTGACGCACATGATCTTTTTTCACACATACTAGATTCATAATGTTTTATCTATTTTTACTGCTCAAGCAAATGTGTGGTTACTGTGAAAGCTGGGGATATGAGTGTCACATTTAGTCCAAGACATAGGCTTCTTTACTCGAAATATCTCACTGTTTTCAATAATACATTTGCTCGTCTCTCAGCAACACTAATAATTGTCATTGCGGCTTCACGGTGTAGCTCATCTCGTTTTTAGTGCATCACTGGTTGTTGCTAATGTTCGCTTCTTTATCTGATGAAAAGTTTCCACTGCATTGTTTCTGTGCGGTCAGTTGTGAGTCACTTGGTCTTTTTAAATCTTTCTAAATTTATCCAGCTTGCCTGGTTCTTAGTCTTCCTGTTAGTTGCAAAACTTCTTAACAAAGGCCAGTGAAGCTGCATAATTCTCTATTACGTAATGCCTTCTTGCTGATCCAAAGTGCTTTACACTATACACTGTGTATATTTAGTCCAGCCAACTGATAGTGGAGGCACAAACAGGGGAGAAAGAGACACAGAGAGAGAGGGGTGTGTGGAGGAGGAATGGGGAGAGAAGGGGGCAGTGAAGGGGGAGGGAAAGGTCAGGGATAAGAGGCTAGAAAATGGAATAGGTCACCAACATGCTTGTCATGATTTTTCAAGGGTGGACAGATATGTGAAGGGTGGGGCAACAAATGGTATAGGGCTCTCTGACACCGGATCCCCTGTGTATTGTGTCTATTATGCAACAGTGTGTATCCCTAGCACATAAAGTGTGTTATGGTACTGGAGCACTTATAGCTGCAACAACTGCAGTCACATGGCCGGGACACCAGCTGGCCTGGTTTTAAAAATGACAGAAGGCAGACAGGAAAACATCAAACCATGTATGCTCATTTTACCACTTCCTTCACACAGTCAACCTGAATCTCACAACCTCTCGTCATGCAGTTTCTCATGCATTCACAAGAAGTACCACAACCCCACATATCAAGCTTTGCTGCTTGAATTTTTTTGAACTTTTCCCCTCGCACCTCAGCCCAGTTTTAACCCCATTGAACATTTCCTTATTATTTCATCCTTTGTCTTCCTCCTAGAGTCAGGATGCCTCACGCATACCCATTCCTCACTCCTGAGCAGAAGAAAGAGCTCAGCGATATTGCTCATAGGATCGTCGCTACTGGCAAGGGAATCCTCGCCGCAGACGAGTCCACTGGTAAAGAATTTCAAGAAAATTTACTTTTCATAGTTGGAAAAATCATAAGTTTAATTGAAATTAATTTTCGAATGAAAAAGTATGACAGATTAAACTGGCTGCCAACAGTCTGTTAAGCACAAAACAGATCTGCTAAGTGTCTATGTGATAAGGTAGTTATTAAAAACTGAAATAATCATGAAATAGGGATGGGCATTTTAGTCAGTTTCCATATTCAAGTTCTTTTATGACTAAATCAATTACTGTAGAGTACTCGCAAAAAAATCACAATGATAGGGGTTGATGTTGTTTTAAAGCTATTACATTGCTGTTTACATCAGCTTGGTGGCTGACATGAGCCAGTTATCACTTCAAAGTAAGACATTCACAGACAAACATTATTGGTGCGTTGAACAACATCCAAATGGAGTACTGGTGCCCATCCCTATCATGAATAAAGAACTACATTTTCTGTAGATTTGAAATGCTTAACCAAACCCACCGGTGAAGTCCACAGATAGATTAAGAGTTCATCCATTTTATGTCTCCACAACCTCTAGGCAGCGTGGCCAAGCGCTTCCAGAGCATCAATGCAGAGAACACTGAGGAGAACAGGAGGCTGTACCGCCAGCTCCTCTTCACCGCTGACGACCGCGTCAGCCCTTGCATTGGAGGCGTAATCCTCTTCCACGAGACCATGTACCAGAAGGCCGATGATGGCAAGCTCTTCACCCAGTACCTCAAAGAAAGAAAGATGGTGGTGGGCATCAAGGTCGACAAAGGTGTTGTCCCCCTGGCCGGAACCAACGGCGAGACAACCACCCAGGGTGAGCGAAGACAGATTTAAACACAAAGCGAGTCAACATCTTTAAATGCCTTTTCTAACTCATTTGGGGTGTCCTCTCCCTCTTTCACAGGTCTCGATGGACTGTACGAGCGTTGCGCTCAGTACAAGAAGGATGGTGCTGACTTTGCCAAGTGGCGCTGTGTGCTGAAGATCACCCCCACTACTCCCTCAAGACTGGCCATCATCGAGAACGCCAATGTCCTGGCCCGCTATGCCAGCATCTGCCAGATGGTAAGACACAGCAGATGGTGTAGAGTTTTTACAAGTCCTCCATGTAATTTTACAAGTTTCAAGGTAGTCTGTTGAACTGAGACTGACAGTAGTACTCAACGACTTCTTTTGCGTTCTGTTTTTTGTAGTTGAGTTCAATTTGACAGAGAATCCAAATAAAACTGATACAAAAAACAACACTGGACTCTGCAGAAAACGAAATAAAACAATCTAACTATATGCTCACATTTAACTTGGGCCTTACTTTAAAATGTAGTTTGATTCTGAACACACTTACATTGCAAAACTACAGACTCCAATAACAGCTATCACTTGGGAGTGCACCGATGCCTAAATATAATAAAAATACATCCGCAGTTGTTCCATTTCAAAAATAGCCACATACAGTAGCATAGGCCAGACTCTATGCATGCTAACGATACCTTGCTAAGAAATGGAAACACAGGCGGTCCACTTGAACATGACTCCCTTGATATCCAACGTAATTCTCATCTGTGCTATATCATTCCATTTCAAGATGGAGCCTACATACTTTAACATTTGTGCAAACATATTTTTTAAACAGTTATCTATGTCTAGTCATTTAAAAGACTAGCCAACGAAACACAACAGAAGAAGTTTTTTAAACAGTTATCACATTATTTACCTATGAATTTCACCAGATGTAAGGTATTCTCCCCACACTGCTCTCCCTCTGACCCCAGAAGGAAAGAGTAAACCCAAGATGCACCTGGTGTGTAAACAACATGATGTGCAACACTGCCATCTGGTGGCCGGAATAATATTAAATCTAAATGTAGAAAACAAATGTACGAACAAACATAGTCACATTTCTATGCTATATTTAGAGCATTTGAATTAATTACAAGAGCAAACCAAACATACATCCTGCAGGTGACCATAAATGACCTCTTTTGTGACAGGGGTTTTTACATCAAAATCATCACCCAGCTACATAAGTTATCAGTTTAAGTCTGTGTGGTTATTATATTTGCTGCAGTTTAACTTTAAATGTCAGCTCAAATATCAAAATACCCAATTGCTATATCACTTTATAAGTTATAAGTTATACCAGGGGTTTTCAAAGTCTGAAAGTCTGAAAGTTTTCAAAGTCCCGGACCCCTTTTGCTTCTGCTTTCCTCAGCACGGCATCGTCCCCATTGTTGAGCCTGAGATTCTCCCTGATGGTGACCATGACCTGAAGCGCTGCCAGTACGTTACTGAGAAGGTCCTAGCTGCTGTCTACAAGGCCCTGTCCGACCACCATGTGTACCTGGAGGGTACCCTGCTCAAGCCCAACATGGTTACCGCTGGACACTCCTGCTCACACAAGTACAGCAACCAGGAGATTGCCATGGCAACTGTTACTGCCCTGCGCCGTACCGTGCCCCCTGCAGTCCCAGGTGAGCTGGATGACCGCAATACTCTCTTGTTGACACATTTGCAAAGTTGCAAACACAAAAGTCGACATGACATTCACTTAAATGTCGAGAGAAGTGCACTGCTTAACTCTCACGCTGTTCCTATACAGGCATTACCTTCCTGTCTGGTGGCCAGAGTGAGGAAGAGGCTTCCATCAATCTGAATGCCATGAACCAGTGCCCTCTGCACAGGCCCTGGGCCCTGACCTTCTCATACGGCCGTGCCCTGCAGGCCTCTGCCCTCAAAGCCTGGGGCGGCAAGAAGGAGAATGGAAAGGCATGCCAGGAAGAGTTCATCAAGAGAGCTCTGGTATGACTATAGAGAACTGCATGGATTGTAGGCATGAAACACCAATACTGTACTGTGCATTCAGTAATACCATCCCTTTCCTCTCTTATAGGCTAACCATCTGGCCTGCCAGGGCAAATATGTTTCCTCTGCAAGCAGCGCTGCAGGCGGAGATTCACTGTTCGTGGAAAACCACGCTTATTAAGCCTGGACGCTCACCCTTTCCACCTTCTTCCCACCATTATTACGTCACCATGGAAAAGGCCAAATCCTCGTAGTGAAACTGATATTGTACAACAGCACTTTCGGTAGAAAGCAACAGAGAAAAACGTATGTTGGGGTTGCTGCTGCAGTAAGGAGATTCTGAAAATAATGTTCTGCCTCCATTCCCTTACCTTTTATTTTTAAAAACTTTTTTTAGGTGAAGATTCCCACACTGTTTTTACACAACAATTCTTTTCCTTGGTCGGATTCCACCAAGTGCAGTATATGATTCATACTGGTACCATGGAATAAAGCATTTACCCTAACCTTGTTAGTTTTGAGTCTATAGCACAACAATATTTTCTGTTGACATGCAAACAACAGTAAGAAGCTGGAGCCACCGTAGCCTGATAATATGATAGAGAACATATTTTAAAAATACTTTGTTAATATCATCTATAGTTATTATTTGTTATTGGCAAAATAAAACACCATTAAAATGTGGAGGACATAAATATATTTATTTTTTGCTTCATTTAAAGAAATAGTTTTAAAACAAAAGTGAAAAGTTATCTGTAAACTGATTTGTGGTCAAAAGGCTCACGGATTAAAGCAATATTATTGATCGTCCTATAGAAAAAGGTCACACTAAAAGATACATTACATAATCCAGAGTTTAAATTAACAGATGAAGCCCAGCTGTTACAATTATGCTGCCCGATGTTTCTAGAGCATTAAAGCATCCCATTAACGGGGTGAATTATAATGGCTTCATACCACTATCCATGAAAATGATTGGTATTTCAGAGAAGATATATGTGTTAAAGTGTGTTACACGGGAGAGGTCTAAGTGCTTTGTTTCACCAAAAATAATAGCACGCACCAAAACTACTCAGTTACAATCATCGAGATGTTAAACATAGCATATGTATTTGCTATGTCTAGTTATTTAAAAGACAAGCCAACAAAACACAACAGAAGAAGATCTGAAGGTATTAGGACACAACTGTGCTATGAAGCTACAACGTACTGCAGGAACACGGTCACTAGGTAGACAAGGAATGTCACTTCAGTTGCAACAGATGATGTTGTGAAAGTCATTGGAGCTGCTGCGGAGGTTGTGTTTGGAGCTGCTGTGGTTACATTTCCAGAGACTGAGCTGGGACACACAAAGCTGTCGTCTTGGTCGGTGCCACTGGAGGTGAAGGTCACAAAGCTTACTTTGGCCCCCTTCATGTGACCCATGATCCAGATCTGGAACTCAGACACTCGTGCGTAGACTTCAGGAGTACCAGGCAGGGCACAAGGTATTCCAAAGCTGGAAATGCCAGCCTGGATCCACACTGCGGCTTGTTTGCATTGCAAAGGTCCACCAGAGTCCCCCTGAAAAAGAAGAGACAAAACACAATCAGTTGATTAAAGTCAGTGTAAAGCAATGATACAAGTGGGATCTGGGTTTTTCACACTTCAGGAAAATGAACCGCCAACACAAATTTGAATGAATAAAAACAAGGTTTCAAAATCATAAAAACTAAGCAGTACTCCCTTCAAGTCCTATGAGCTCAACTTAACTGCACTGCACTGAGTGTACGGGAGTGTCAAGGAAGTAAAAACGAAAGTATTCAACACAGGTACTTGACATATGACACCATTGGATTATTATTCTAACCTGACAGGTTCCTTTGTTTGCTTCTCCTGCACAAAGCATCTCGTCAGTGATGTTTCCTAATGACTTATAGATGCAACTGCACTGCTTTGCTCCGGTGACAGGAATCTCAACCTCCTGCAGTGAGTCATAGGCAACTAGAGGCTCTGTGGAAGAGAGAGAGAGTATGCTATTAGAGGACACCGTTTATTTTCCTTCTTATACTGTTTTAAGGAGCCTTTTTGTTGAGTCAACAAGTCTTCTGACAATTAAATTGTTCTGACACTACAAACATTAATTTGTTCAAAAGACATTTGATGTTTAGGAGCTCCCATGTTGACTATCTTAGATTAGCATGTTTGCATTTCAATACTCACCATCTTTACTAAGTCTGCCCCAGCCAGTGGCCCAGCAGCTGGTGGAATTGTGAAACTTGCTGGAATTACTCGCCAGACAGACAGGTCTGATGTAGTCAGTGAAGTTGACAGGGCTCCTGAGCTTCATTAGGGCAATGTCATTGTTAATCGTCACCGAATCGTAGTCCGGATGGACAATGACCTGGGACACCTTGCGGTTCACCTCATGAACATTGGGACCAGACTGAGTCTCTCTTCCAAAGTAGAGAATCCATTCATCAGTTGAGTTTCTGGATTACAATAATGTATTCATTCATTCATTAAGAAATAATAATTGTGGTACAAATTGAATATCACTCGCCATCATTTATAATTTGTTATTTTAGCTGTCTACGTCTCAGTCCTGCGTTTGACAGACTGAAGAAATGCAGTTTTGGGGTATTGAGGTCGACTCAGGTCACCAGCTCTAACTCTTACTTCAACGCTTGCAAATCTAGTATACATCTGGGCATTGTACAAAAATGCACATCATATGCAACTAGGGCACACTACATACTGAATTTTATATCATAATTAGTGTGAGTATGCACTTTAAAACCTTAGACCCAGAATAAAGTCCTCAGTAGCACAGCTCCTTATCGGAGCATTAAACATTTTATATAATGATTTGTTTTTGTTTTTGTTTTTGTTTTGTTTGTTTGTGTCACATTTGTTAAGCTCAGCTCTTGAGAATATCTTCATAGACATTTACACATTAATGTGTTCTTTATGTGCATTGCAGCCAGAAAAAAGAACATGTACTGTTGTAAGAAAGAAAAGTTAGACTCTGATGCTGATGTTAACCTGACAATGGCTACCAACTCCAACGCCAGCTCCTGGTGAAGAGTCACTTTGTTCTGATAGAGTTTCTCTAGTAAAGAGTTCAACAGAGGCAGGTGTGATGAGTTTCTCTTACGTCACGATGCAGTGGGCTGCAGTGAGCACCCACTGGTCACTGATGAGGGTCCCTCCACAGATGTGACCGCTAATAAGCGGGGAATTGAGGTGCACACTGACCTGCCAGGGCCATGACCCAGCTGTGGCATTCTCACCACCCACTATCTTTGTGTTCAGAGGTGCCACTCCACAGTCTGACAGAGCATAGACAGTTGTGTGTCAGTACATATGCAAAGTAAAGCTGAAAGTGTTTTTTATTTGTAGCTGTGTTCACTGTTGTTATAGCGTCATAGCGGCATCTCTGGAATATATGAAAGGTGACTGTGCTTACCCTGAGCCTTTGACCCTGAAAGAGAGAGAATGTGAGTTACTTTCATATGTATGCTTCAATGTGAGTGTGTCCAATAGTTACCCATCTAAGATGAAATGCATACATTGGTCCTCATTCACAAACAGTGCATATGAATGTTACGTTATGAGTTGGCACTATAAATAAAACTTAAGATGAGTTTGGTCTTTCCTTCCTTTTTTTGCATCAACTTTAATGTCGAAATGTGATCTGAGTGATCCGAGCTCTCGTGTCCTGGGTGCATTCACACCTTCACTTAGAGCTTTCACTTTAAAAGTCACTTTCTTAGACTGGAGGAATGCCAATTTTAGAAGTTTTGCCATCACAGCGCTAAACAAAAATATGTAGATCATGGCTATGTGCTGTATATGTCTACTGTATATGCCTGTGAATGTTCTCATTTGTTCAGGTCATCGAAATCTAAGTCAAAGGCAACTGGACTTGTTTTTTTGTCTAGGAAGACGTTTCACCTCTCATTCAAGAGGCTTCATCAGTTTATTTACGCTTCTGACCAGGCTGGGACTGGTCCGACTATCTGGTGTGGAGATCCAGGTATTTAACCTCTCACAAGGCCGATGATGTCACTGGAACCCTTTGTGCTCCAAGTGCCAACAACCGTCGTTAAAGTGACAGTCGTTAATGGGAAGTTGGTTTCAACTTCGTTAGTGCTCTATTGAGTCTGAACGACAGTCGTTGGAGTCAAAGGAGGCCATTTGTGAACAGTTCTTCTTTGAGGTTGGATTGTTGAATCTCCTGGGAAGGGCTGAAAGGGCAGCATTGTAAATTGGAGATAAGTGGTGTCTCAGACCTCCTCCTCTGTTCAGCGCTGGTTTCTCTACTTTTACATAGAAGGCTTCTTTTACTCCTCCTTCAAACCATCTGTCCTCTCTGTCCAGGATGTGGACATTGTTGTCCTCAAAGGAGTGCGCTTTCTCCTTGAGATGTAAGTGCACAGCAGAGTCCAGGCCTGAGGAGTTAGCTCTCCTGTGTTGGGCCATGCGTTTATGCAGTGGTTGTTTTTTTTCTCCTATGTAGAGATCTTTGCATTCCCCGTTGCATTAGACAGCATAAACCAGATGCTTTTGTGGGTGTGAGGTGTTATGTCCTTGGCATATAGATATATATGTATATATGTTGTTCTGGGGATATTTGGGAAGAGGGTCTATTTGTGGGGAGAGGGTGTGTTAGCTGTATATGATGTCCATGTGTTGTGCCTTTAAATGTATGCTGCCATGAATACAAATAACTGACTTGTGTTAAAACGATTATCCCCTTAGGGACAATAAAGAACCTAACCTAACTTAGGGCAGATTTTTTTTTTAAAGAAGAAAAAAACAGGTCTGAATGGGGCCTTGGATTCAGCCCTTATTGCAAAAGCGTGTGTGTTGACAGGTGACACTAGCTCAGTATTGTGCTCACCAACAGCAAGGAGTCATTGAAGCCTCAAGTTATTATATCTTTACACCTTTGCAACAGCTGAAGCACTTAAAAGTAATTACTTAACAACACACCTCGCAAGCATGTCATTCTGGATTATTATTGGAAGTCCTTTGTGAAGTTTGTGTGTAAGAAAAAAAACAACAACAGACATTTCAACATATTATGACCATCACAACATCTTTATCCATAAACACTACCATCAAATTGCATCAAAACCTCTCTTCCATTTATCAGTTTGGAATAGACAGTAAACTCAGTGTAAAAGCTTACCTTGTCCAGTGAAAACTGCACACATTAGGGGTATCCACACAGTCCAGGCTGCCATAATGTTGCGTCAGTAATTGTTGGGTCGTTCTGATTTAGCTTTGCCACAGTTTCTACCCTCACATGCACTCTGCAAGTATGGTAGGTCCTCCCATTCAAACCTGTTTTTCTTGATACCTGAATACATTACTCCATTCACAAATGTCCATGTGTAATTCTTCAAAACATTAACTAACTGGCTATGGCTTCATAATTACCATGTGCATATGAGATTTGTTTTAATCTTCTCATCGTCGATGTATTTCCCAACCCTTTCTTTAGGAATTAGCTTTGGTGTAGTAAGTTAATTTTAGATCACAGATCATTTTCTTGATAAGGAACAAAGGGTGGTATTTACATATAAATAAAAAAACACATTTATGATGTAGGTCGGAAAAATGAGCTTCCCCTCCTTGAAAGACCAGCAACCGCCACTGAGTATGTATATATATTTATATATATATATATACAATGCCAGTCCCTATTAAAAATGAAAAAACTACAATGCTAGGATGAAACTGTGGGTGTGTGTGTGTGTGTGTGTGTGTGTGTGTGTGTGTGTGTGTGTGTGTGTGTGTGTGTGTGTGTGTGTGTGTGTGTGTGTGTGTGTGTGTGTGTGTGTGTGTGTGTGTGTGTGTGTGTGTGTGTGTGTGTCTAAGTATGTGTGTAACACTGCGGCTTAGTTCACCTTGACAATGTATACATTGCGAAATTTTAAAGAGCATGTTTATCTAATCTCCCTGTTTTTTAAATCATATACATTTTTGCCATATTTCAGGCACAAAATCCAGCATGGTTTGTAAGCAGACAAAGTGCAACATAGCTGCTGACCTCGAGAAAAACACATGTATACATGATTAAATCTATACAGTTGAGTTATTCTTACAGCAACTAGTGTGTCCTCCATCAAACCCTAATGCCCCTCCTCTCCTTTGAGCTTCATGCAGTGCACGCAATCATTGGAGCTGATGAAAGGAATGAGAGTGTCACAAAAACAAAGAAGAGAACACATGACGAATCAGAAAGAGCACAAAGTACCCAACACAAACAGTGAAAGAGAGCACATTAATCACCTCTTCAGTCACTTTAAAGCCTCACTT
Organism: Echiichthys vipera; assembly: GCF_963691815.1. Classification (NCBI taxonomy): domain Eukaryota; kingdom Metazoa; phylum Chordata; class Actinopteri; order Perciformes; family Trachinidae; genus Echiichthys; species Echiichthys vipera. The sequence continues at coordinate 13,497,562 of NC_139843.1, read as the reverse complement.
TTGTTTCTACCTAAAGCAAAGTAAAGCAGAGATGAAACCAGAGAAAGTAATATAGATACCCTGTGTGATCTCCAAATAAGACATGTCCACTAACTGATGTGTGTTAAGATCAATTAAAGTGCAAAGTCAAACAATTTAAACAGCAAATCAAAGTTAATGAATTTTCAGAGGTTGATGAAACAGACAACACCTTTTTCTACAAACATCAGGCACTTATTCTGGCTAAAGATTAACCTCAATCAGAGCGAGCGATCATAGCAGGAGCTGACAACACAGATAGACGGCTTCTACAGACAGGGGGGGAAAGAGCTATTCTTCTTTTTCTTCAAATTCAGCACCACACCAACTTTCCCCCAGATAGAAAAGAGTCTAGTCTTGCTTGAGTGTTTGCCCACATAAGCTCAGTGGGATCACCCTCTCCGTTTGTTCATGGCAACACTGCACCAATGTAAAGTAGCCCCAACATCTTGGCCAGAGTCCCGTTTGAATTTTAAGTGACCTATTTGCCCACTTGTGTGTCCCTGCACATCTCCCTCCTTCTTCTCGCTCTATCAGTCCTCCAGCTCTCGTTTATTTAAGAGGACATACACACATCAAGGGCCTCCTTTCACTAAGGCCTTGGAACAATATTTCTTGATTCCCATCTGGCAGGACAGACCCGCCCCCTGTCACCTCATGGCTCTATAAAAGACAGCAAACGAGCCAGATGATAAGAACTTGGTCTCAAGACAAGCCTGGCCATGTGGTGTAAAGTCCTCGTCTATGTCGTCCTCCTGGCGCTCCTAAAGCATGGTGAGTATTGTGTCATTGCACTTACACAGATTGTTGTTTGCGCTGACCAGGTGAAATTGAGTGAGTCTGAGATGGAGTACTGTAGTCTGAATGTTACTTTAGATTGTGGTTTACTGGTTGGGAGTTGAAATAAGAGTTAAAGCACAGATGTTGGTCATATTCAGACACGTCAGTCTCAATATGTAACTGACCTTTATTTTGTGTTGACCCATGGTAAACTTCACAGTCTACTTTAGGACCAGTACAGGTGTCGGAGCATTGTGTAGACAGTGTAATAGGTTTGGGCAATATGACAATACATAGATTGAACAGGAGTGCTTTATGCTGGTATTTGATCTACAAGATTTTCACATTAAAAGCGCTTGTCAGATATTTAAATTCAGCTAAAACAGCACCTTCAATTGTGATTATTTTACAAAAAGTCTCTTGAATTTATATCATACATGCTATATGCATACATGCAAAGTAAAAGTGCAATCACAGTGATAGAGGATTTTATACATATTGTTCAGTCCCACATGTTCAATAATTCACATGCACCAAAGTTATTATTGAGAAGTAAAATCACTGTTTACTTACAAGTTTGCCTGATTCTCTGTATTTCTTATGTCACTATGTTCATTACAGTGGTCACGAGTATAAATTATTAAAATATTTCTTCAGAATTTAAATAATTTAGACTCAAGTGCTCCGATTTGACCTGAATGTTTTAAAGGACTTCTATTGTTTGCTGTTAAATGGTTTAGACTGAGTAGAGCATGAGTAATGTCTCTTTTCTCCAACTCTCATTCTGCTATGATCAGCACATCTATCACACTTGACAAGAAGTGTAACATAAACACTTCACACTTAAAGAAAGCTTTCCATTGCTTGACTCTATGGGCCTATCTGCCAACAAGTATTTATTGTACTAGTTACTAATTAAGCTGATTGGTTGGCCCCGCGGAACTGAAAGGCTTTTCATCCACACTGATTCAAGGAAATATACTGAGTTTACTGAGTTAACTGGTTTACGGTTATGGATGAAAAGAAAGAATGGGAAGCGGAAAGTTTCATGAAACTAAAACCCCTATTTTCCTTATCATTGCTCATTCGGGTTTTTTGACATGTTAAAAAAAAAACTGGATAAGCACTTTTTGCATTGTTGTTCCTTTGTTGTTTTAATGGCAGTTATTGAGCAGATACTAGAATGTTGCGCAAATGTCAACACAAGTTAGCAGCTTGAAGGTTACATAAGGTGAAAAGACAGGGTTTGGATTGTTACTTATAGACCTTTTCAAAGATGTAAACATAAACATTGTAAAAGTGTCCTAGTTTCTATAGACCTTTTCAATGGACTTCCATTGCTAGGCAACAGCATTGGTCCTTGTTAACTTCCTGTCAGTTGATGCCATTCACATACACTGCAACAGGAACAGATTTATAACAGTTATCTTTACAACTGTGAAATGGTGTACAGGACGAGATCTTCATGTACAGCAAATTAGAGCAAATTAGATTATTGCTGCGTTCGGCTACATATTTATTCCCTGAAATTAAGAGGTTTTATTGCGTATCGATTATAATGTTTATTTGTAAGAGGATTATTGTAATTTCTTCTTTTCGAAGGGCTAAATAGCTTCACAAGTCACAACCTGTAAACTAGATTAGCCTACTAGCTAGCATTACATGTTAGCTAGACTCTGACATCTTGACAACAGATTATTTAAAAACAAAACTGCAATTGAAGATCAGACACACATGTTATTTTATTTTTAAAAAGTATCAGTATCTCACAGATTCCTCGTGTGTTGCAGTAAGGACCATCAATGAGTAGCCTGATGTTGGCCTCATTCCTATGTTCCCAGGGTCGTATGTCTTTTGATATAAACTAACATTGGAAGAAATTGCTAAGGGATAGCATCCCAATTGCAAAAAACAAAAAACAAAGAGGTATTTCTGTTTCAAATGCAGTTTAAATGGTGAAATTCCAGTGTAGTATAACATCAGTAGGTTGTAGGTTGATTTCAACATATTGACCCAGGGGAAAGTACATTGAACATTTGACCTATAGGGGCAAACATTTCTGAGAACATAAAACCTATTGAAAAGTCTCCTTAATGAGTCATATTAAGTAGGTATTGAATCGGGGAACATAGGGCCAGTACTGTCACGCGAAAGCATCTTTGTTTTCTCTCCATCTAAACTTTCTCTCTCTGCTTACAGTGTCTCCGGGTGAAATACAGGCCACCCCGCATACAAATGCAACCCTCCCCTGCAACGTGACGTTCCCTCTTTCTGCGGAGGGGGACAAAATAGACAAGTCTCTCATCAAAGTCAGCTGGATAAGTAACAACTCTGACATCGCCTCATTCAAAGAAGCAGTGTCGCAAATAAAGGATGGCTTCAGTTGGGACACTAGTGGTTTCATCAGCGGGGACTTTTCACTGACCGTCCTCAGAGCTCGGCTGGACCTGCAGGGGGTGTATGAATGTGGCGTCAGCTACAACTCCACAATGCTGCACTCCAGCAATGTTACATTTAGTATCCTTGGTATGTCTTTGTCCTATTGATGAGATTTGATATGTACATTGAAGCTACGCTAGAACTTTTTTAACCTCAATTTCATCTACTTCTCTTCTTCTTTTTAGCTTCCCCCGCTCTGTCGATCCCTCAGCAGTGGGTGGTGCTAGAAACAGAGAGCCATCTTAAATGCCATGCAGAGGGTTTCTACCCTCCTCCTGTCTCTTTCTCCTGGACCAGAGATGGGCAAGTGATTCAACCTCCCTACCAGGTTGAAGGCGAGCAGACTCCAGATGGGTACTACATGGCTGTGGGTAACCTGACCTTCTACCCTTCCCGCGAGGATCAAAATGCGACCTTTGGCTGCAAAGTGTCACACAATGGCAGCTATCAGGAACTGGAATTCCAAGTCAATATCACCTGTGAGGGACACAAAGACACATTACATGACTCTGCACATTAGCACAATGACGTCAGCATTATTATCATTAGAATTAGAATAGCTTCTATCAATCATTACAGTTCAAACTGTGAGAACATTTATTATGATTTAAATCTGATTGAGCCTGCAATATTGCCAAAATATTTTAAGATTTTCTTTGTCTCTCCTCAGACCTTCCTTCTGTCAGACTTTCTGTCGTGCCCTCACACTCCAACACCATTCCTCTCACTCTCTACTGTGATGTGGAGAGTTTCTACCCAGAGGATGTGTCTTTGTCCTGGCTTCAAAACACTACAGTCCTCCCCGAGCCCCCCACCACTGAGCAGAACCCAGATGGGACCTACAGAACGAGACACTATTATACTTTGAGCCCTGATCAGAGGGAGCAAGGTGGAAAGGTGGAGTGCGTAGTAAACCAACCTGGGGTTGTGCACCCGGTCTGTGGCTCAGCGTATCTAGAGACACTGGATCCCAGAGGTAGGTCAAGTGTGTTGCAGGGAGGATGTATTTTTGTAGGCCAACCCAGAAGTTAGTATCGCCCTGGTTCCCTCAACAAAATGTCAATGGGATTCTTCCATTTTGTATTATTGCAGAAAATAAACTCTATAGCAAACAAAAAGTTTATTCTACTTAACACGTTCTGTCCAGCAAGGTGATTTTGCATGTACAGCATGGGATTTGTAGTTTCATTTAGCCACTTTTTAGCAATCACCTTTTGTTTGTCTCTTTTGTAAGTTACTGACATATTTTATGTCGTAGAACACAGTGTTCAAATCTCTACAAACCTTATTTCAGGCGTCTAACCAAAAACCCATTAAAAATCCAATTGACTTTGAGACAAAGGAGCCAGAAGTGCTCGCTCCCTTCCAGGTCTTATATGATTAAATCCTCCAGCACTCAATTTGGCACAGAAAGTCAATGCAAAGCAAATTGATATATAACACATCTTAGACACAAATGCAAGTCATAGTGCTTTACACAAGCATAAAGATATAAAAACAAATAAAACACAAAATAAGAAAATAAAAGACTGAGGAAAAAAGGTAGATTTAAAAGCTCAAGTGTTTATTCCAAATCTGTGTTGCGTAGACTGAAACCTGCTTTTGTTTGTTAGACAAAACAAGATTTTCTACATTCTTAGAATACAATTTACACCCATTTGAGACGGCCTTGTCATGTTTCACTTTGACAGATGGTTTTTTAGAGGATCAAGTCTGCAACTGTTTATTAACCATACCTTGTGTTACACTTGTTTCCCTTGTTCTTAATGTTGGCACAATAGTTAGATTAACACATTTCTCTTCTCTTTGCTCTTAGATGAGTCTCCGGTGTTGACTAAGTCAGCCAAAGCATCTGTGGCCATGATGTGCATTTCCATAGTGCTCGTCTTCCTGCTCTGCTTTGGTTTTTCTTGGAGGAGAAGAGATGGTGAGTGGGAGAACAGAGGTTCACGCCACTGTAAAGCCTATTTGAGACCCTCAAACGGAGACTTTACTTTTTACTTTGCATTGTTGTTTTATTAAAAAGAATTTTGGAGGTCTAGAGAGAAAAATGTCTCATTTGGGGTGACAAAATCATCTTTTGACCACTCATTTTTAATGCTGGAGTAAATGTGGGGTCCTGATCCCTCTTTTGGGGAAATTACCAGGAGATTCATGTTTTGTGTACTGGCAGGTATGTCTTGCCCCCTCTCCATTCAGACATATTTCCAGATGGCCAAGTCCTAGGGAAGCCAATCACAACAACTTTTCTCATGTTGGGTAGGATGTAAGACGATAACTGACAGTGACTAATGTAACTGATGTTCCAGTGCAGATTAGTTGGCAATGCCAGACTAACCAGGTCCAGCAGGTTGTGAAGAATAAATGCCTTGGATTGAAATGCACAGTGTTGACAGTAAACCCTGTAAATATTGCACAATATCTGCCACACCAGCCCCCCTTTTCTCTCTCTGACTACCATCTCCATTCTTTCTCCCCTCGCTCAGAGAAACAGAAGTCTCTGAATGTGTCAGGGATCATCCTGCCTCCACGCGTGATTGTAGGTCAAAAGGGCAGGGTGACAGTGAGCATTGAGGGCAGGAGGGTGGACCGCGTCCAGACTGCATGGTTCCTCAATGACACCCCTATCACTGACACTTCACTCACAGGTAAGAGAGCTTATACAAGTCCAAAAAACAGCGGTTACCGGGGAAAACCTCTTTGACCCTTTGACCCTTTGACCCTGACTGATAAATTTTGGCAGCACAGCATGAGTTTGTGATTACAGTACTTCTGTCACAGAACTTAAAGGGGAGCTAAAAAATGAATTGCCCTGATTCTCTGCTTTGTTCCGCTTAAGACAGTCCAAAAGTATTGGTAAACATGATCAACTCTCTCCCAAAAACTAGAGTGCTAAAACTCAAATTCAAACACTACACTAGAATAAAGCTTTATTGGGTATAAAAAAAGATAACTAACATCATCCGTCTCCCATTCACTGACAGCTCCAGACTTCATACTTGATGACAAGCTGATGTTTTAGGCTCACTTCTCTGGGTTCTGGCTCTGAGTAGATCATGTTCACAATGATCTTACCTCGGCCACGGGAATAACATTGTAATTCTTGATTAATGTGTTCTCCTTTTAGTTTCCAGTTCTTGTGGAGATCACAAAGTGCAAATGTATGTTAACTGTATGTTCAACATTTTGTTGAAACATGAAGCTACTGCCAACCCCTCAATCGATAGCTCCCTGATGACAAATCTTATTTGTTTAATCAGTTAAAAAAACAAAGCATGTGCCAGACTATTTCTTGACTGGGCAGAGTGACTTCCTGGAGTCTTGACATCCATGTGAGGTTGCCAAGCAAAACGCAGAACGTACAGATTGAATAAACAAAATGCAACCTGTTTGATTTCATGCCAAAGCTGTCAACAAGCAGAAAATCAGGGCTATGGTCAGGTAGTGGGCACTTGGCATTAAAGATACTGGTATGTGGAGTTTTTTTGCCAGGCGAGCAATTTTCCCCTGTTTCCTGTCTTTGTGCTAAGCTAAGCTAACAGGCTGCTGTCCAACTATTCCTTTAAAGCTACTTCAGGGAAAATAAAAGGGGGGACACTGGATGTTAAAGGGATAATAAATAGAGAATATCAAATGTGTTTCAATTGATGTCAAAATAAATAATGCATTAAAGTAAATGAAATATCTTTTATTCGTATAGCAACTACTCTTAAACCACTGCCTTGTTTTCTCTTTTACGCTTAATTCTGCTAACTATTTACAACCTAACACACTTAGGAACCTCCAGAGCTAACTTTAACTGCCTCTATAACCCCCTAACCACCATCCATCTGCCCTACGGCCTAACTCTCACCTCCCCAGCGACAGAGAAAGGCCCTCTGCTGCACTCCAGAGCCGAGATGGGTTACTACAAGCTGCACACTGAGGGGCCTCTGCACTCATCTGGGAGTGGTACTCAACAGCTGGTGTCTGCGCTTACCTTCATCCCCCAGATTTCAGTCCACAAGGGGGCAGTGTTTAAGTGTCAGGTGTCCTACATGGGAAAGGATAAGATCGTGGTGGAGAGGGTGTCGGAGAAGTTTACAGTCCTGTGTAAGAAAAAGTTTTCACTTATTCACTTTGCTTCATACTTTTCTTTAATTCACACTTTATGGAATGGATCATTTTTGTAAACTTTGTGTTTTAGCTGCTCCAGAAGTATCAGAAATCCAACTGGCAGAGACACCAAGTGATTCTGGTAAGAAAATGTTTCTCCTTCTTCTGTAGTTCCATACATGAAAAACATTCCTTGTTGTAAGAGGCTACAACGCTGCAATCTCTGTCTTCTAGAGGTCATCAGCATGACTGTCCGGGCATCACATTTCCATCCGGACGTCATTACTTTCCGCTGGTTCTGCCAGGGGAGTGAGCTGAGCCCTGTGGCCTCCCAGGCCTCATCCTCCCCTCGACCCAATTCTGAAGGCTTTTTTTCAGCCTCCAGCCAGTGTAAACTGCCCCGGAGTGAGCTGGAAAAGGGAGGCACTAAAGTGTGGGTCAGTGTCCACCACATTGCCCTGAAGCAGCCGGTCACCCGTGAGACCAGGGGTAAGAAAGAGCAGAAGAAAGGGCATAAAACTGAACGATACATTTAAAAAGGAAAGCCTTAATCTCCATTTCATCCCAAATAGGGTTCATCAAGAGGCCATGTGTGTCCAACATTGTTGGCTCCACTTCTTGCCCAGAGCAGACTTTGACCCTTGGATGTGAAATCACAGATTTCTACCCTCCAAACGTTTCAGTCACCTGGCTGAAGCTCAGAGATGGAGAGCGTGATGACAGAGAGGAGGAGGTGATAGAGGGAGGAGAAATGTGGGGCCCCGTACAGACTCATCCCAGACTCTACAGGGCAACAGCCACTCTGAAAAGAAGGGCAACAAATCAGGAGAAAAAGGAGAGAGGAGGAGGAGGAGGGATTATTTGCAGAGTGGAGCATTGTTCTCTACAAGAGCCTATTGAGAAGCACTGGAGAAATGTTGACATTGGTATGAATCATTACATGCAATAATAATATTACACTATCTAAAAACACCTGCTGTTATTCCTTTTTGCTCACTTTTTGTATTCCCTTAGTTGCTCCTTCCATTCCTCCATCGATCTCGGTCTGCTGGAGCAGTGAAGGGGTTGGCGTGTTCTCTCTCCTGCTGAAGGGAGGTCACCCGAAGGTCAAATTACTCTGGGCAGCGGGAGGAGCCACAATTTCACCATTGGTATCCAACGAGACAGAGGAGATAGGAGACGACGGACAGAGGGAGCTGAAAAGTGTGTGTGCCCTGGAGAGATCCACAAGCCTGCCAAGTCAGACAAACAAACAGCTGGAGAGACGGAAGAACGGACATGCAATAAGTACTTCATCATATATCCATACGTCCTGTTTCAAAGAATGCCAGTTCAGAAGACAGTATGTGAGGTTTTTAGTATGTCCGAAACCAATAATATATGCATTGCATGCTGCTACCGGCGGAATATTTTTTCAGTCAATACATGCAAACACCGGACACTAGGCAGGCTTTATTATACCACAACGCAATGCGGAAGTAATGTACAAGCAGCAACTCTATAACGCATCAATCAGTGATTTTGTCAACTGTGACTGTTGGGCAAGTGGCTTACCTTTTCCAGTAATTTTACTATTATTTGGTGATGCCAGTAGGGCTACGGTTGGCACGGTTACATCACACTGCTAATTACTAATTACATCACACAAAAGTATGTTGAACGATAGTAAACGTAGCGAGCCTGCAAGTTTTTAATGGGAAGCCTGTGTAAGGAACAGGGGGGGCGTGGGGTATTTACTTGGTGAGTATAGACTAATGAAACATGCTGTTCCTGTTGCATTATGGGAAGTGTAGGAGCCAGCATGTATATATTGGAGCTTGAACCATAATAGTCTGAATATTCTGACCTCTTTGTTGACGTACACAATCTCATAATACCCCTTTAAAATGTTTCACAAAATCAAGTTTGTTTCATTTAGCACTTACTCCTCCTGTAGTTACCTTGAAATGATCAGGTGTGAAAACTTAATTTACATTCATATGAGATCTAAAATATAATTTGCAAATGAGTCGGTGTCGCCCTCCTGCATATCCCACACTGTTGTCACTACGCAGAAAGAAAAGGTCAAAGTGACTAATACAGTATTCCCAGTTTCTCTGAAATATAAAACCATATGAGCGCTGGTGCTGCCTGACAAACGACCGTTGTCATTTTACAGAAACAAAAGCTGCCGTCACAGACCCCGACACTGAAGGAATAGAATACATTGATGAAAAAGTGGATGGAGAGAACAACAACATTGACAGGAATGAGGAAACAAAGTCCGAAGTGGACGAGGACAGTGACAGTGACAGAGACAGAGAGGAGGACCCAGGGGCGCTGCACATCAACAGAGTCAACCTGAGGAAGGGTCCCAGAGAAAGTTTGAGAGTCTGCGTGGAGATCACACACCCCGCACTCCAGCTTCCTGTTTATCGAACCTGGACAGGTAAGACGCCGCAAACAAACCCACATACATGTAGATACATTACAGGAAATCATACTGGCTGAGTGAAAGATTACCAATGTTTGTTTAACTTGATCTTGTGTCCTCTCTTTCAGAGCCCAATGAGGAAATGTCATCTTCCGCATAAAAACCCTGATATGTGCAAGAGTGCCTCTCCATTTCCTATATCTCATATAATTTATCTAATGTATCTCTTAATATAAAGCAGGAGTCATGTTTTTTAGGATATCCAACTGTCTGTTATGATGTGGGTTTGCTTCCAACGTTTTTTTTTTTTATCTTTATTTATTATCTTATATTCTTAATCTGTCATCCATTGACTTTTTTTCAGCTTCATGATTTTTACAGATTTTATTTTTGTACAAAGAACGTTACAATAATAGTCCAGTTTTGAGGATTTTTTTTTCTAAAGCAGCTTGCAAAAATAAAATCTAAATAATTTTATTCTAGGAGACGTTTCTCTAGATTTTGTTTTCATCCTGTGAAAATGAATCGGCTGTAGTTCTCTTCTGTTCAGTGTTATGGTATCTGTTGTTGGTCAACCACTGAAATAAGTTCTCGTTTTTGAAATACACTTCTGTTTTTTTCCTCTCTGTTGCGCTCTGACCACAGGAATGTCACTTCTCTGTGCTGAGCAGAGGAGGTGTTGTGCGGGCGAACTGAGCATATAAGATGATACGTTTAGAACTTCCTCCTGTCAGTTCAAGTACATCTACCATGGCATGTGCAGTGTCGACTACTGGAAACATACATGTTGTAAAATACAGTTTTTTATTCCATATATATGGAATTGGGTTTGTGTATTTTCTGTTCTACAAAATTCTAGCAACTTTCATACATATTACATACAATATACTTTTTACCAGTGTCACACATTTTTGCTTGTGTGAAGTACTGTACAAGATAAGTGACGTAACAAAATTATAGGCCAAATAAAACAGGGAGGAGTGACTAAAAAATATAAGATACATTCTTAATATTCACTATAACCGATTCTCTTAACTGTAACCCTTAAAGTGAGCCTATGTAACTATTTGCAGAAGAGTGGCAATAATGGTAAATGCTTCAAGTGGGCTACTTCTGAAGAATACTCCTCTCACTTAGCATTGCAATCCCATAACACGGTAGGACTCATAATGGGCAGTTTAAAGGTCACGTATGTTAAAAGGTGAGTTTTTTTTATTATTTCAATATAAAGTAGGTCGAGATGTTGTATAAATACTGTGAAAGTATCAAAACCCTCAACCCACAGAGAAATGCACACAGTCTGTATTCAGAAACTGTGCCTTTAAACGATCCGTCAGGACTTCTGTACGGTTGTGATGTCACGGTCATTCCCAGTTGCAGAGAGTGCAAATGGGTAAGATTCAGAAACTCTGACCAATCAGAGCAGACCGGGCTTTTTCAGAAGGAGGCCTTAAAGAGACAGGCGCTAAAACAGAACATTTCAGGGCGCACTCACACTGTCCGTCCATACCGTGCCCCGTGCTTTATGGTACTTGTCCCCCCCTCCCTCCACCCCCGCGGGCCAGGCCCGTTTGTACTCACACTGCCTGGGCCTCGCACAAATGCTTCTTGCCTGTCCATACGTCATCACGCCGTAACACGTCACACGCATTGATTGACGTCAGCGCAATGCGTCTCTTTGTTTACAAATCTTTCCATAGACCTCTGGGTTTTTGTGCGTCTTGTGCGACTGTTTTTGAATATTTTCATCTGACCAAATCTGCAGTAAACACTCCACCTCCTCATCACACCAACGTGAACCTTTCGCCGCCATTGTTTTAAATGTCTGCGCATGGTCCGTCCTTCTTTTTTCTCTGTCCGAACAGGCGCACATAAAATGACGTCAGAACCGCCGTAGGCCTCGTGCTCATACACATGTGCGCGCTCGTGCTCTTTCACGTGCGCACACTGTTGCTCGTGTATATGTGCAAACATGCTTTACAAAAGCCCACCTCTCCCAAACGGGCCGGGGCGCGGTACGGTTGCACTCACACTGGTCAATCGAACTAGACTTTAGCTGTGAAACGTGCGTGAAAGTGTGAGTGCGCCCTCAGACAGAGGGTGAATACAGATATATTCAGACAGACAGTATAAGAAAAATAATAAATTATTAGACGTAGCAAAGATTTTATGCAATCTTTTTTTAGTAAAAGTAAACAATAAACAGCCAACAAACTGACTCAGTAGTGTCAAGATTCACAGCAGAATCTGTCTTTACTAATGAAAGCTAACATTTGCCACCATGAGTAATAATGGTGCTTTAACTCCTGGGTTCAAAATGTTACCGAAGTAAAAGTACAATAGTATTAGCATCAAAAAGTACTTTAAGTACAAAAAGTAAAACTACTCATTATGCAGAATGTAATGTAAGCAGATTATCATTTTTGCAAATTAATGCAAATATAACTTTGATGTTGCAGCTGATAAAGGTGGGGCTTATTTAATTATTCTTTATCCTGCTGTGTAGCTTAAACTATAACAATATGATATTTAATTTGTGTATAACATTTTGTATTAATAACCTGTAAAGTTACTGAAGTTACCAAATAAATATAGTGGAGTAGAAAAATACTATATTTCCTGAAGTGGAGTAGAAGTTTAAAGTAACGTAAAATGGAATTACTCTTGTAAAGTACCTCGAAATTATACGTAAGTACAGTACTTGAGTGAGATACTTAGTTACTTTCCACCACTGGCTGAAGCAGCAAAACTCCTGAATATGTTAAACTGAAAAAGTGTGTTTCCGTGCCTTCATCCATTCATTTGTGCAAGAATATATTAGTACATCTTTAGGATTAAAGTGTTGCATGGGTGGAATAGCACTAATTTGGACAATAAACCAAATGCAAGCCAGTCAGTGGGTCAACTGTTATGTTGGGGTTTAAGGGATTTAATATCCAGGAATGTTTGCATAGATTAAGATCTGTTTGTTTATTTTTGGGATTTCCTAATGACAGTCATGAAGACGTGTTCCCAGGAGCTGCTGGTGTTTGTTCCACTAGGATTGTTCTGTCAGGAGTGTGCATTCACCCCGAGCTCTGCGCACATCCGCAAACTCTGCACCATCACGCTCTGATGCAGGGGCGACTCAGCTGTGTTGATCACCTCCTTCCTCATAATAATGATGCACCGGACACATGTCTGAGTACGGAACTGATCGGCGGACGCGTTCAGATCCGGTCGCGTTTGGGTGGAGCTCGAGTTTTTAGGAGAATTAAACCGCCTGGTTGGTGTGATTCGTCCACGGGGTCGCATCCAGAGGAAACTGAAGTCAGATGGTCCGAGAGTCAACGAGGGGGAAGTTTGAAGATGGACCCTGAAGACAGTCCCACCGCCAGGGCGGAGAGGACTTTCTGGGCAGTTTGGGTGAGCCACTGCTTCATCTCTCTCTCTCTCTCTCTCTCTCTCTCTCTCTCTCTCTCTCTCTCTCTCTCTCTCTCTCTCTCTCTCTCTCTCTCTCTCTCACACACACACTCTCTTTTCCATCAATACAGATAAACTCTCTCTCTCTCTCTCTCTCTCTCTCTCTGTACACTATACAAAACATTACACCATATGTTGTGCTCTCCATATGTTGGATAGCAGATTTTTATTTGTTAAATATATATTTTTTTACACTTTTTCAGATGTTATTCCCTTTTCATTTTTTTTAACCTCAAAAAAACATTCCTGCATGGAAATAAGTCCAAAGTTTCAAAGCAGTTTATCTGTATTGATGGTTGCATGTAGGCATTTTTGTGCAAAATCAACTTCCATACATATTGCATACATTGTACTTTTTTACCAACTAATAACATACAGTTTCAGTAAGTCACAAATATAATTTGAAACAAATTATAGGACAAATAAAACTCAGTAATTATGATTATCTAACGTGACAAATATATGATATTATACAAATATATGAAATATTACAAACATCTAAATAGAATTTCTTAGCCTTAAAGCGAGCCGAGAGTGGCAGTAATGGTAAATGTTTCAAGTGGGCTACTTCTGAAGAATACTTCCCCATTTAGCATTGCACTCCCATACCATGGTCACATTAGTTAAAAAGTGCGATTTCCATGTCTTTTAAACGCTGATTTAAAATATTTATCTTACTTTAGTTTGTTGCATATATGTGGAATTTATTATTTGGAGGTTAAGCAATTTAACTGTATACATTTTGCACAGTTCAGTCTGGGAATTTAAGGGAATTATTTGGAAATTTTGATAAAATAAAACATTACTGATGTTTCCTCCTTTCATAAGGCCTGGCTCTTACATGGTGTTTCAATAGACCTTTTTCACGTCAGACATTTTCACTCGTTAACAGGACAAGCACGTGTGTAACTGAGAGCGTTGCTGCGTCACATTTAGGGGTTTGAGATTTGTGGCTCTGCTGTTATTGCAGGCTGGTTTCAAGCTGCACCAGCCAGTGTTTTATATTAAAGATGGATAAAATCAGCTCATTGCAGCTCATTGTTTTGTTTTTATAGCTGCAACTTTAAAACCAGGCTAATTGCATAATGCTACCTGCCCAGCACCAAACAGCAGACAAAAGTTAGCAACTAGCTGTTAAACACAGTGCAGCATTTAGCAACTAAAGAGACAATTTTACTGTAGAAAACTGGAGGAGAGTGAAAGAGAGAGCTAAAAGGAAGGTTAATATTCGACGTCAGTTCGCTTGAAACGTGACACCAAATACACACTTCAGAGGGGCTAGATGTGGTTGAGGTCAGGGCTTTATGCAGGCTGTTCATGATCATCCACTAAACTCAGTAAACCATTTATGGACCTTGCTTTGTGTACAGGGGCATTGTCATGTTGAAACAGGAAAGGGCCTTCCCCAAATTGTTGCTGCAAAGCTGGAAGGACACTATTGTGTAAATGGCCTTGTATGCTGTAACATCAAGATTTCCCTTGATTGGAACTAAGGGGTCTATCCCAAACCATTTTAAAACTAAGACAACACATGAGCATGGTATGCATACTGGAGGAAAATATTTCCACATTTCAAAATGAAATGCCTCCTTTTTTTCTCTCCATCTTGTTCTCAGTATTATATAACCGGAGCTGTGAACAGATTCTTCACTAACAACGCCAGCAATGACCCAAACTCCATCCAGGAATCTGCAGTTGACAGTGAGAACGCAAACATTGGTCATTCAGAGGGTGACTCTAGCGGAAGGGGGGTCGATGAGGAACAGTCTCTTGCAACAGCCCCTCTGGTTAGCTCATCTAGGCCAACTGTTGCCTGGGAACTTTGCACCACAGACATCGACTTAGTGAGTGGTGAAGAAACCATGCGGTACACGACCCAGCCGAGCAGAGGCGGCGATAGAAAAGCATCTGAGGAAGGCGAGGTCACGGAAGAGGAACGTTTCACCCAAGCGGGGACTGATGATGCAAAGCTGTTGGTCCCACAGGAAGATAAACAAAAAGAAAGCGGAGATTGGAAATTGTACACTGGCGGGGGAGATGAGGTGCCAGAGAATGCTGAGCATGAAGAACATGCAAACACCGGGTCCCTAAGATTCACAGGTAATGCAATAAGTGAAGACATGGAACAAAGTGGAAAAAAAGCAGAGGCGAGTGAGAGGGCAATGGCACTGGAGGATCATGAAAATACGGACGAAACTATCCAACGGAAGGAAGAAGACGGTAAAATGCAGCATGAAGATGAACAAGATTTGGAGTTGGATGACATGGAGGTAAAGTTGTGCACAACCACAAATTTGAGTCTCGAAGAGGAGGATAACATGCACTTAGAAGAGGCAATGGTGCAGAGGAACGAGGCAGATACAGCTGGGATGTATGGGGAAGTAGAAAATGGCGATGACGTGCCACAGCTGGCCTCTGAAAATGAGAACAAGTCTGAAGAGGCAGCAAAATATGTTGAAAATCAGCTCGCCGTCTGTGAAGAGTTGTCAGAGGACGACAAGGAATTAAGGGTAGACCCAGGCTTTGAAATAGGCATTGTGTGTGAGGATGAGCTCATTGTTGAGCAACAGCATGTGATGGCTCATAGAAACGAAAGTGACAAAGTTGAGAATGCGAAAGAGGAGGAGGAGGATGAGAGCATGTGGGATACAAGGGAGCAGGGTGCTGTCACCGAGGAAGAAAATGTGAATGAATCCGCAAACAACCAGACAATAGATGAAGCGCGAGAGCAGGAAGGTGACATCAAAAAAGCTACAGAAGACAGTCAAGAAGAAGATATTGAAGACGCTGAACATGTTAGATGGAGTGATGAAGTCATGCGGAATGCTAAAACAGAGCTGAACACAGAGGATATGGCTAAGGACGCTGACGTGCAAACCAAAAGCAGAGAGATGGGGGATGTGGAGACAGAAAGCCATGCCACGTTGATCGATGAAAAATCTGATGTGACGACTCACATTTCAGTAGATGAGATTTCTTTTGATAAAGATCGAGTAGAAAAGCAGAGGCTTTCCAGTGAAGAAGGCAACAAAGAAAGTTACATGGAAATAGCATGTACAACCGCCGCAGTTACGGTAAAACCTGAAGGCGAGACTGGACAGGAAATGAGCGGAGACTTTAAAAATATTCCCCTGGCTATATGTGAAGGCCGGGCTGTTGTGGCCCAGGAGCTTAACGCTCCAACATGTGAGGAAACACAAAAGGGAATTCCTGAATACAACAATGAGCCAGGGCCAGATGAAAATACAACACAAAGGTTCCTGGAAGAAGGAGATTGCACGGAAATCCAGGGCAGCCAATTACAAGAAGAGGTGGAGAGCAAAGAGCCGGAGAGCCTTCAAAACAGTAGCTGCAGCATCAGATCTGACTATGTACTGGGGAGGGAACATATGGACGAAAGCACACGAGATATTAAGAATTGCTTTGATGCTGGATTGCGACATGAATCAGGAAAAACACTTGTTGAAGCAGTAATTCAAGAATCAGGACATTTATTTGAGGAGGAGGAGGGAGAATTTCTGATTGACTTCATGAAGACGGGGATTGAACACTCAGAAAAGGAATTTGAGTCAGACGTAGAGTTAAAGGGCGAGACCGATAAGGCGACAAAAGAGCTGCGAGACGGGACTGTAGAGCTTTTGGTTGAATTTGAAATAGATGAAGAGTTATGTGATTCCAAAGTGCCAGATGCTGCTGGAGATGGCAGTAAGATGACCGGAGCCGTAACAGCAGAGGAAGTGGTCAGATTCGCAGAGGAAACTTTCCTCGAGGCTGAAGTACAGAAGATGACAGAGACGAGCCTCTTTCAGGAATCTGTAGATGCCATAAACTCCGTGCAAAAAGGCAACGTGACTGCTAGTTTGCCAGAAGACATTCCTGAATCTGGATTTCTGAAACAGTCGGATGAGACTGCGCCTAATTCTCTTGAAGACGTAGAAATGCAAGATGCCGGGATAGATATGGAAGAAACAGGTTGTGGGATTGAGAGGGAGGCAGCAGTAGATGCAATGCAGAACAAGGGAGCGGGAATAGCAGAGTCTGAATTTTCTAAACTTATTGAGACACTGGCGGTGAGAGATCAACCATCAGACGAACCACTCGAGATAAGCAATGAGGAGATGTTAACTGAATTAAAGACAGCTGATTCCAAACCAAAGGATCTGATATTTACAGAAGAAGAGCGTGTGACAGAACCAGCGGGGAGCTATGCTGAAGAAACATTTTGCTCAATCAGTGGACATCAAGACGTGATCGATGAAGAAATCCTCGACTTGTGGATACAGGCGGCGTTGTCAGACGGCGCTGATGTCGCAGAACAACAAGAAGCGCCGGAGCTTGGACAACAAATGGAGCCATCATTTGGGGAACAAGATGAAACCGTGCAGACAAAGAAAGATAAAGAGCAGCTTGTGGGGTCAAATTCAAGGGAATCAGAGTTGGTGAGTGAGACAGAAATGTCTTCATCAACAGTAGAGTCTGGGTTTTTGGACCAGTCTTTAAGTGAATGTAGCACACAGAATAGGGAAACTCATCTCCTGAAGTCAGCCAGCACTGGGTCACTTCAAGGCATAATTGACATGTTGGCTAATACGTCAGAATCAGCAGAAATCTCTGAATTGTCTACACAACAACCTAACTCCGATTCTCAGGATATGTTGATGGAGGAAGAAGCAGAGACGGGGCAGTCATATCTGAGAGAGGAGGTTTCAGTCACTGAGACAGGAGTCATATCAACAGAGACTGGACATCTGAATCAGGAATCAGATGAGTACCGAGAAAAAATGGACGGAGAAAGAGTGGAGTCAGCGGAGACTGAAGCCGGATCACAGAAGGACATTGTTGCCGAGGTAACTGACACCAAAGACGCAGATGCTAAGCCGCTGACAGAAGTAAGCGCTCTATTAAAAGTCGAGAAAACCAAAGCCGAACATGAGCCTCGTGAGATAACTGTGTCCAACTCTCCAGATGAACTCATACGTGCTGAGACGGGACGATCTAGAAGCGGCTCAGAGACTTTGTTAGAGGGGGAAATAGTGTTGACAGAATCTGCTCCACAAGATGACGCCTGCAGTGAATCCAAGAGGAAGTTGTCCTCACTGCCCGCGCGGTCAGAAGATATTGCTGCACCTGGGCGTATTTGGGCGGAGGTGGCAGAACAGCAGACGACAAAGGGTGAAGATCAGATGGAGGTACTGTTTCTAAGACAACATATAAAATCAGGCAGCCTTCATAACCTACACAGATGGTGTGAATTGAGCTGTTTTTTTTTATTCCAGATGGACATCTCTGTGCTTGACTTTACTGTGCAAAGGTCAAGAATTGCAATTAAAAACCCTCGGGTAAGGCCACCCAAAGATCCCCGCTCCCTTCTACACATGCCCTCGGTGGATCCTACACCCTCTTCACATGTGTCAGTTAAAATCCCTGCAGGTGTGCCTTTGGGAGGCTTGGGCATCGGAATAAAACTGCCTGGTAGGTCACTTACGACACAAATGGAAAGCCACTACCTTGAGACGCTCATGTCTTGATATTTTTCATAATCTGTAAATAATGTCACACATTTTTGGTCTGCAGGGCTCGGCGTAGGTTTTCCTGTTTTAAAAAAGACACAACAGGTGGTGAGAGATGAAAATGTTCCACACATCCTTTCACAGGTAATATTAAAATCTTTGAGTAACACTTTTTGCTAATGTTGCTGTATAAACATTATTAATATGTCACAATATCAACAGGAGACAACGCCAGAAGAGAAGAGTGATGCTTCCAAACAAGATGAAGCACAGCATCAACCCAAATGGATGCCACCAAGACATCCGGGGTAAAAACAAACAAACGCACATTTGGATTATAATATTTGCTGCATTGTTATGTTCCGACATTTTCTAATTAATAGTTTTCTCACCTTTCCCCAGATTTGGAAATCCCCTCATGTCCGAGCTGAAGACCAAACTGAAGAAAACCACGAAAGAGTAAGAAGAAGAAGGATTGTAGCACTTTGTATGAATATTTGAATTTAATATACCAATGGCTTTATTTTTGATGTGTGTATACATGAAACTGAATACAGTGATGAAATGCTGTGTCAATAACTTGCCCTATGTTTTGTAATAAAGCTTAACTGAAACAGGAATGGTATTTTTTCATGTACGGTACAAGAACCCCATGCTTAATTTAAATTATATTATAAAAGTTATTTTTAAAATACTACTTCAAAATAGATGGCATACATTTTAACTTCAATGTACTGACATTGAATAAACAAATTTTGCAATTCTTAGTGTTTTTTTAGTGTACTAATCGCAAATATTTAGAGACAATTTAGTGTACTTGAAAAATAATTGTCCACACGCCCTCTGTAATACACTAAGTATGCTTTATTAAAGTGCACTTGAAATTTAAATATATTAACATACATTGAAAATGTATTATCCACACAATTTGTTTTAATTATAAACAAATATTTGTAAAATATTATACAAATAGAAGCTAATAGTTATTTTAAAACTGGTGTCTTTAGTGATACTTAAAAACATATCATTGGTAGTCTATAGATCTTTTCAAAGTTGTAAACATAAACCTTCTTAAAGTGCCCAAGTTTGATTCCTGTTGCAGCATATGTGAATGACATCAGCTGACAGGAAGTTAACAAGGACCAAGGTTGTTGCCTAGCAATGGAATTCCAATGGAAAGGTCTATACTACGTCCTTAGTAGGCTACATTGAAAATGGCACACTTTTAGTACATTAATCAGGTAGCATACAAAGCACACTTAAATTAAGTGTACTCCAGTCAGTGTTTATTTTATTTTTTACCTTGTAGAGAAATAAAATGACGTTTCTTTTACCGAGACAGTAGATGGCAGTATTGTCCCGGCGCATGGACATCCCTTAATCTCACGAAGAAGAAACCTCCAGCTGTGATTGGCTGAAAGTGTCCAATGAGCGTTAGGGAAGATGATGTTTGAACCAGAGGGGCGCTGCAGCGGCGATGTTATTTCCACCTCCAGTTGACGTTATTTTGAGTAATAAGTGTTACCTTCAGACGTTTTGAATCTTCAAAGCGATTCAAAGTATTCTCACGGGCATAAACCCCCACTAAGACATGTCTGTTGAATTAGGTGAGTGAAAGTTGTTTCTGTTTTACCGAGCTAATGTTAGCTTAGCTCGTTCTGGACTGTGGACTCCTGCCTGGATCGTGACGTTAGTACAGTAACCTCTTGATAACACTTGACCAAATACAGCGGTTAAATTAAAGTTTCTTTTAACGGCCATGGTGTGTGTGTGTGTTACCTGCGTTTATAGCAAGCGGGTTTTAACATTAAATCGAATTCCCATCTGCAATTACCTTATAGAAATCTATAATACCATTTCTCATAGTCCAAATAAATTCTTAGATATACGTTATTGATCCCAAGCTGGGGAATTGCAGTGTAGCAGCAGCATTACACACAGCAACAAAACATAGACGCATCAAAACAGCAATATACAATCCAATATAAAAGACACATTAAACTGTATAAATAAGCGGTCCAATTTTAGTGAAAAGTGGACATAATATAAGGTGTAGTGGACAGATTATGAAAAAACTTAAGCTGCTTGAAGACTGTATGTTTCCTGAACAGTTTAACTGTTATGATCGTAATGTGTTGTAACGTGCTTAATTTACGTTGCTATTTAGATCTTAACGCTGGCAATAATTGTGACACGCTGGTCCAATGTAAGCTAATACGATGATCCGTTAATGTAAAAATAATATTGATTTGTGTTAATTAGACTGTTTAATCCACAGGCTGCAGGCAAGGAGAGTCTGAGAGGACACCTGAGGAAAAGTGTCCTGGGCAATCATTAGGTGGCCTGGGTGCTCCTGTGCCCTGGCTGGATGAGGAATGCCTGCCAGAAGTTACCTTTCTTGATGTTACATGTGATTCAGCTCTTCCTTGCAGCCTGCCTGCTACACCTGTAACAGCTGGGCCTGTGAAAAGCAGGCTAACCTCTCTCCAGCCCTCCCAGTCAAGTTCCTCCACCAGTTTAAACGGAACTACTCAAATACTCTGCCCTCAGAATAAGACCCGGAGTCTTCTCCAGTCTAATGTGAGCAGACACAAAGAGGAGAGAGAGATGTTTAAGACCAAACCTTATAAAGAGAATGGCCCAAAAACTTTGTCGGAAACAAGCTCAAGTGACAGTATGAGTGATAAAGAAAATAATTCTGAAGCCAGCTCTCCTGTACTGTCAAAACATAATGGGACAACAGCTACTGAAGCCCTTGATACTTACATGGCTGAACCCCCTGAGAGTATGCATGCTCCTGTGCGGTGGCTGGATGTCCGATACTACCCAGAAATTACTCTCCTTGATGTTACGCATGATTCAGAGGCATCCCCAAAAGGAAACGTATCCTACATGGACAACACACAGGATACTTCACCAGTTGAAAACAACATGCCTCCCTCAGAGTTCAGTGAACAAATTGCAGCAGAGCCTGGCAGATTAGATACGAATCAAAATGAAGAATCGTCAAGTACTATTACTGGCAATGTCACACACACCACAAGCTCCCTTAGTGAACAATCTGATAAGAGTGTGGAAAACATCCCGCAAAATTCCTTGGAAGTAACTCGAAAAATATCTACAGGAAGTGTTGTGGAAAACGGCACGCCTCCACTAGAGCCCAGTGGACCTAATTTGGTGAAGATTCAAACATCACCTGAGAAAACACTTGCCACCAATCCTGCTAATGTTACTCACGACATAAGCTCCTCGAGTGACGTGTCTGTTCGATCCGCTGCATCACAGTTCTCCACTTCTGATACGCAGTTTAACACTACTTCAGAGAATGTCACCTCTGAGCTTCATGGTGAATTGGCGGTAACTTCTAACACCGAAGAGCTACTTACCAGCCATGATGAGTTGATCAGCAAGGTTCCACAATCGAGCCCAAAAACATCTGGCACAGTGAGCAGCCCGTTAACCTCTCTCCAGCCCTCTCAGTTGAGTTCCTCCACCAATTTAAACACCACTACTGAAATATCTGGGTCGCTAAATAAGACACTGGATCTTCCCTCATCTAATGTTAACAGTCCCAAAACAAATGGGGCTACAGATCAGGCTACGTCAGTCTCTAAAAACACCAACGACATTTCCCTCACTATGAATCAAAATTGCTCAGCTGTAAAGGCAAGTGGTGCGTGTGATATACAGAGCCTCCAAAACACATTTGATACGAAAACTCCTAAGCAGAATGGCACAATAACTTTGTCAGAAACCAGCTCAAGTGGCAATCACCACAGCACTTTTGACAAGATGCTTGTCACTCCTGAGTGCACGTTTGAAGGTAACCCATCCGTAGAGGTGGCCTCTGGAACTGGCCGACGTGAGACTAAGGACCATTCCCAATCAGCTCTGTCGTTTATGGCTGGTCTTTCTGACACTTTGAGCCGTCAAAGCAAGGATGCTGAGAACAGATTCAATTTGGACGATACCCTAGATTTGAAGACAGACCTTTGGATCACCTCAACACCCATGACTAACTGTAAAATTTTAAACTTAAACACTCATCAAGAAGAGCGTAAAATCTTTGGGGCACAGAAGAAACTGTATGTGGATGGTTCCAGGAAGACAGATGCTCAGGTGCCGTCAGACGTTCCATCAAACCTCGCCTGCGACCAAAAAACATTCTTGTCGCGTCCAGCTGCTAAATCTCTTCTGCCTCCATCGAAAGCCACATCCCAGTTGTTGAAACATAAACAAGCCTCTGCACTTCTGACCACACTGACATCAGGCCTGTCCATGACGAGACAAAGAACTCAAGCTGAAGCTTTGAGAAATACTGCTGCTTCTGAATCATCCCAGGTTTGAATGTCTTTTTTATATTTTACTATGGACAAAATGTTTACGGCACATGAAATCGATCAAATGAACTCAGTTAAGCTTGTCCGTTTCATCTGTTAAATCCACAACTGAACATATACATTGACTACATGTTTTGACGATATCATCTGATGTGTATTTCAGACCACAGGAATCCCGAGCTCCTACAAGTTCCGTGCTACAACAACAGGTGGGCCTTGTGTATTCTGAATCGATAAGGTGTTTGACAGATTGCAGTTTTATTCTTCATAAATGTTGAGGGTCAATTATTTAAAGTATGGATAAGAATCAGTGTGACCTCATGTTACAATTTAATTCAATTCAATTCAATTTTATTTATAGTGCCAAATCATAACAAAAGTTATCTCAGGACACTTTACAAACTAGGTAAAGACCACACTCTATGACTTATTTATGATTTACATAGACCCAACAATTCCCCCGTAGAGTACGGTGGCAACGGAAACCTTCCCTATCACAGGCAGGAACGTCAGACAGACCCAGCTCTGTGGAGGACGGACATCTGCCTTGACCAATTTAAATTTGTCTAATTTAGTTTTATGTAATTTTGCAGATTGTTTTTTTCCAGTCTTAACTTTAGTCTTACTTTAAGCTGTGTACACTATAAAGCCCTCTCAATAGGAGAAAATGTGTTTGTACAGTATTCACTATCCACTCTGTCTTCCCTTTGTGCCAACATTAGCATCCAAGCAAACCAATTTGGGCTTGCAGAGGCCGCGGCTCAGTGGCATACCATCAAGCATCCAGAAAGATGCAACAGGACTCAGGCCACCATCAGCGAGAAGCAACGCATCAGCTTCTTCAAGTGCTAACAAACTCTGTGGACCTACAGGTGCTCATACAGTGGTCCGACTGTAACTGTTTGTTCTGAATTTCAGTTACAAATGTGAAAAATAAATGGACATACATTGACAGTACAGAGTACTTGCTGTATGATGCATATGGTGTTCCTTTACAGTTGTATTTTTGAGCCCCAATAATAAACAAACAAAAAGGAACAGCTAGCAAGACATGCAACAATGAGAGTACATTTAATATTAGTATATTAATACCTTTGTTTTTTAATCGCAATTAAGGAGGAAGTATGAAGTATTGTCTGCACCGGGGAA
This sequence comes from Echiichthys vipera, assembly GCF_963691815.1. Taxonomy (NCBI): domain Eukaryota; kingdom Metazoa; phylum Chordata; class Actinopteri; order Perciformes; family Trachinidae; genus Echiichthys; species Echiichthys vipera. The sequence continues at coordinate 13,473,356 of NC_139843.1, read as the reverse complement.
TGAATCAGCAATGTGACTGTCTTGTGTAACATGCTTGCTCGTTTTTGTTTTCTCTCTCTTTATGCACAAGCAGCTACCAATACTATGAGGAATACTACACAAGCAAAGAGGCCAACCTTAACCAGAGGTGAAACTTTGCCAGTACCAAAGAGGAAGAAAATGGGTAAAAATTCAGCTGAGGAACTCTGTAATCATTCAGCTATTTTGCACAGTTAGTATTACTACTAGCTGACAGTATCTCTAACTAAAACAGTTATTGGTGTTCAAAAACTGGACTTTTATGAGCTCACTAGATACACTCACATTTTTCTCTCATCTTTTCAGATGCTCCATTACCATCTTGTCTTGAAGTCTCAGCATCTTCCTGTGCTGCTGCAAACAGAGCTAGAAGCCTGAAACAGCCCACGACCAATAAGAGAGCGTTGCCAGCTAAAACCCCAAGGGATGGTAGGTTGGGATTATAGCACACTGTTATGTAGAACAATTAGAGGAACAGTGTGTAGGATTTAGGGGCATTGTTATTGTCAGGGCTATTGTCAGAAATGGAATATAATGCTCATAAATATGTTTTCATTAGTGTTTAATCACCTAAAACTGAGAAAAGAAATGTTTATGTTAGGTTAAAATGAGCCTGTCATATTTACATAGAGAGCGGGTCCTCTCCTCATAGACCACCGTGTTGCACTGCCATGTTTCTACAGTAGCACAGGGTGGACGAATGTCATCAACTTGCCCACTGTAAATTCTCTGGACAACTGTCTTTTTTTTTTTTCACAGTCCAGTTTAAATTTCACATTCGAATGTCCGTTGTATTTGAATTTGAAAATATGTTTTCATTTAGAATATCCGTTGACAGCCCTACAGCTAGATTGCCACTAAATCCTACACACTGGTCCTTTAAGCCAAATTGTGATTTGATTGTTTTCGGGTTCAGTAACCAGGGGGCTGTTGCACGAAGGCAGAATTGAGACATCTGGGATGAATGAAAAATCCAGCCTTGAACTAGTCTGGTCTGATGTGATCATCCTGGCTTAATCGGTTGCACGTATGCCAAATCAGGAGGAGAAGCTGTGGCTATGTCGAGCCAGGTGTAGGTAATTCTGTTCACAGATTTCAAATGGAGACGGCAAGGTTGAGCACAGATTCACTGATGCAGACACGGAAAAGACATGTGCAGCGGTCTTCTCTGGGTTCAAACAGCAAGGACTAGGCCAGTTGGTAGAGTGGGTGTTCTCCATACCAAAGATCAGCTGTCGATACCCGGCTCCACATGTCGAAGTGTCCCTGGGCAAGACACTGAACCTCCAAATTCCTCTCTGTGCTTTGCATGTGTGTGAATGGTGATTGTGAACTTGCTTTGGATAAAAGCGTCAGGTAAATGTAATGTTATGTAAACATATGAGGAAGTGAAACATGTTCACCTGTTCAATTAAACGCGTGGAAATTAAAAGTGAGAAGTAGAATTTAATGTAACTCTTGAAAGACACGCTAACTGCAAACCACTTATCCACAACGTACGCACAAGATCTATCTCTATTTATAATTATGAATAGATTAATGTAAATATCACTTTAGTATTGCAGCTGATAAAGGTGGGCTAATTTTGTTGTTATAGCTTAATCTATAACAATATATGGTATTTCATTTGTCGATAATATTTAGTAGTATTGACCTGAACCTTAAAAAGAACTGTTACCAAATGAATGTATTTCCTCTGTAATGTAGTGGAGTAGAAGTATAAAGTAGTATGAAATGTAATCACTCAACTACCGTTATTTACGGTCAATTAGTCAAGCCTGGCTGTCAGCTTGGTCTGGACCAACAGCCCCCAGGACTGACTGAAGTCTGTAAGTTACATACCTAAACTTTATCCTATTCTTTCAGATGCTGCCGTACCAGCCAGCACTTCTGCTGAAATCTCAACATCTTCCGAAGGTGTTTGCAAAGCCAGAGCCCTGAAGCAGCCTGGGGCCGGCCATAGAGCTCTGCTAGTTAAACCCAAAGGCCACGGTAAGCTGAGATGCTAAAATGGAGGTCACATGGGACTCATTTAATCAAACCTCTGATGTGACGTGCCTACTTGACAAGTCAAATAACCTATTAGTTGTATTATCTAATAGGACTGTTTTTGTTAGGCTCCATGTGTAGGCTAGCCGTCTGCATATTAAGATTTTGTAGTTGACTCCATTTATTGTCCTGTGTGAGAGATCTTATTTGTTGTGCTTTCAGACAATCAAACATGTTTTTTACATACAACTACTAACTTGACAACTAATGAAGGTGTATTTTTTTTCTGATGCTGGGCAAGTGTTGTTTACATCAGTAATGCTTGTCCATATTAAAGTGACAGAAGACGGCATTGACCTCTTGCATTATTGAAGAAACCAATGAAAAGCAACTAAAATAGATTTTAGAGACCAGTTTGAGAAATGAAGCTTAAACTGCACAGGAGTAATATAGGGAAGCTCTACATCAGGTCGTCATTCTCACTTATCCAAGTCTGATATACAGAAGAAAAAAAAGTGAAAGAGGAGGAAGGATTTGACAGAGACCTTGTCTTTGGTAATGTGTGATTCAAATTTTATTGCAGGTTGCAGCAACTGTGTTGCGCTTGAACAGCAACTCAAAGCGCAATCAGAAGAAATAAGGAGACTGAAAGAAGGTACGACTCGTTACTGTGGTTTTAACTTGTATTGCAATAACTAACAATAAGTTTGTGTTATGTATTATGTATTTGTGTTGGGTTCTTTTTTTCATATCAGTCATGAAATAGTTGCCTGAGTAATGATCGCATGGACCAGGTGCTGCATCAGCTCTGTTCCCCATCGGATCATTTTGTTGCAGATGAATGTCACAGCTGTCACATTGTAAAACAGTGTTCAACACAAACTTATCTTGTTGGTTAATACACTTTCAATTTATTTTGTGAATGTCATTGATAAGTGTTATTAATGTAATTTTCCTGCTTTTTCCAGAGCTGCTGAAGAAAAGTAAAGAAGAGCAAGATGGCTGATTTTAATATATTCACTTTGCCACTGCACTGTGTACATTTTTATAATAAAGTATATTAATGGGCAATGCCAACATTAGGTTATTGTATGTGTGTATAGCGTTGCACTGTCAATGTCTATACCCTCTCAGAGTTTCAAATTTGTCTTGGGTTTTTATTTTATACAAAAATATAAGGGCCCACTTCTTACTTTGAGGCGCTTGATGGACCACTGAAGTGTCTCGGAGAAAGAAGGGGGCCTTTTAGGTTTTTAGCATATGTGTATCATCTGTGATATCTAAAATAAATATGCTTTGAATCTTCTGAAGAGTCAATTCTATTTTGTATTTTATTTATTCTGTGACAAATATGTTTTATTTATCGAGGACTAAACATGACTCAATAAATAAATGTTTGAACGAATACAGAAATAAGTGGGACCTCCTTCCACATTAACATATGGACACAACTAAATAAATGTAGAGCATTTATGTTGTTTAAGCATTTATTCAGACTTAAAGGTTGAATATGGAGAATGAGCTGAAAACCACCATCTAGTGTCTCAAGATCATAGTCACAACAAAAAATAATTCCAGCAGTCAGGTTGCCAGGTTGGTCAGACCTGGTCCAGTAGCCTACAGGAGACCGGAATCTGAGCCAGTTTGAACCTGTCAACTCCAGAAAAAGTATTGCAGAGGAGTTTGACTGACAGTTACTTGTCGTTATAGCTAAGTAAACATGAAAGTTAGCTTACCGATCAAGGAGAAATGTTGCTATTTGAGCGTGTGTTTTAATGCCATTGAACTCAGTTTAGCCTATATTAACTCTCGTGTTTGCCCGTCTCTGGTCACTCAGCTGCTGGGACAAATAACCATTTCACCCAGAGCCAGCCTACAGTAGCTGCACCAAACAACAGGCAACCCGCAATACCGGCCGCTTAATGGCTGGTAAAATGTAAACAAAACCCATTGTCAAACCCCACAAAAAAGTGTGTGTGTCAGACTAAATATTTCTTTATGGTAAAGCAATACTTTCATTCTGTACCCCTCAAAACGCTCCGTGGGTGTTTTATTATTATTATTATTATTATAAATATAGCTTTTAATGAAAATTCTTCATATTCGACCTTTAAGTCCTGTTTGGTCCTCTGTATTTGTCGTGGGCCTCTGTATCGGATTGATGGTTTTGCTCCGCTGGAGTTAACATTGTGTCCGCTGGGGGGCAGTGTCACCCGCGGGCCTGTGTTGGTCGATCCACAGCTCACTTCCTTTCCTGACGCGAGTTCCCGGCCGGCTGTCGCACGCCTTTTTATTCGTGGCCGCTTTACAGCAAAACTGGATTTTATAACGATTCAAAACAGACAGACACACCACAGGATAACTTCCACAAGGACGTAGGTGAGTGTGTCTCAATATTTGATTAACTTATAATGGATTGACTATTTGTTTAAATATATTTACCGGCTGCACACGCGGGAAGGCCCTGTGCGCTCTCGTTGCTAGTGTTAGCTTAGCAACAGCGCCGCGCTAGTGTTCGCGGTGTGTTATCTGATATATATCAGCGTTAGCTTCTCAGTTAATATGTTAGGGCTTGTGTTCACGCTTTGTATAAATGTAGCTGCAACTGAAACGACTTTTTCATTAGTATTGTTTGGCGTTAACAGGGACTTGTAATCCATCTGTCAAAGCTAACTGTTAACATTAGACAGCGAAGGTTGTCGTCGCAATCACACGTAACGTCACAGACGCAGGTTGCTAACGTTACCAACGTCTGCACGCAGCGTCGTCGACTTTGTCTGGAGAACTGAATTAACGCTAACATTTGTTACCGAGCACATGCCAATGTTTGTTAAACTTACTTTTAAACAACGTTTACATCAGAGACCGTCAACAGGCGATCCTCCAAATTCTTTGTTAATCCTTCCAAAGGTTTTTCCCAAAATGTGTCTGAAAATATACGTTACCGTGAATGCAACGTTTTATTAGCAAAGACACATTTGAGAAAAAGTAAATAAGAACATTTACGCAGCCTTGATGATAGGCTCACTGGCTTTTAAGCAAGGAAGCCACTATAGTAGACATGCTGACATACAGTTGAGCTGAAGGATTAAATTTGCCTTACAAATGTGTGCTTAACCTTAACATATGGTTTTCCAATATATGAATGTTAATAATGAGCATTATTATATATTAGTATTGTATGCACCATAAATAGCTGTGTGTACAGGCCTCTAGGCTGCCCTAGCTGTTAGGCCATTTTAATATGCAACTCAATTTAATTTAGTATTTGTAGTAGGGGTACCTGCCTCATCTCCCTTTCAGCTAAGGGTCCTTAGGTCCTATGTAAGTCTCATTCCATTAACAACCTGAGACTTTTCTTCACTTGTGTGATGTTTCATGACATTACTCAGCAGCAGTAACTTTACAGGAAAACTAAAACTTCAACTGCTCAAGGCACACCATTTTCCTTCATGAACATAACAAATCGATTGTTAGAAAATTGAGTTTTCATACAGATCTGAGGCTTCATATTATTATGAAGCCTGACACGTTTTCTACAACACATTTCATATAGCACAGATGTAAACAGATCAGCTTTAATGTCTTTAATACCCCTCCTCACACATGCAATTTTGTCTTCACAGACTGACCCCTTCCTTCAGCAATGTCTCGTTTCTTTGCCACCGGGTCTGACAGCGAGTCAGAGGAGTCCTCATCTGCCGATGAGATCACCCCTAAAGCACCCGGCGCAACTTTCAAGCAGTCAGTACAAGTTACAATAAATATAATCATCGGGACTCAAATTCTACTTGTAGTAATTTCACATGTCCATGTTGTTTTCACAGGTCTTTGCTTCTTAGTGATGATGAGGAGGACACTAAGAGAGTGGTACGCAGTGCCAAAGACAAAAGGTGTGTGGTACCTTTTTAAAGCAGCGTGTCTTTTAAAAACTGTATAGACTAGCTGAAGTTATATTGTTGTGAATGCATTCATTCTTCTGTCTTAGGTTTGAGGAGTTGACCAACCTCATCAAGACTATCCGAAATGCTATGAAGATTCGGGACATGGCCAAATGTCTAGAGGAGTTTGAGCAGTTATGTCGAGCTTTCCTCAAAAGCAAGACTATAGTGGACAAAGAGGGGGTCCCCCCTTTTTATATCCGTCTTCTGGCCGACCTAGAGGACTACTTGAACCAGGTCAGGAGCCCACAACGATAAAAATACTAGCTATGTAATTTAACAGTTGAGGGTGTTTTGCTTTACCTGCAGCAAACAAAATATATTAACTGTGACTAATGCAGTCTGACAACATGGAAATAATAAATAGTTTCTATCCAGCTTTGGGAGGACAAAGAGGGCAAGAAGAAGATGAACAAAAACAACGCAAAGGCCCTCAGTACACTGCGGCAGAAGATCCGCAAGTACAACAGAGATTACGAAACCGAAATAGCTTCATACAAGGAGGTAAGTTGGGAAACGATCTCTCAGTGGTACTGTGCTTCAAAGCATACAGACTGTTTTGTTGGTTAAAAAGATGTGTAACATGAAGCAGTGTGTGACATGGTAAAAGAGGAGCTCTTGCCTATTGTGCATTTCCACCACATGAGATCCAGTCGAGATCTCAGTGGTCGCCAGGTCAGACTGTGGCCAAGCTGAGCAGCTTCCACGGTTGAATGTGTATAACTGTGAAAGCAGCCTGGATACACAAAGGTAAAAATCCCAATGTCCTCTCTCTCTCTCGCTGTTAGAACCCACAGGAGTCTGCTGATGAAGAGGAGGAGAAGGAGGCTGGGGATTCTGGTAAGCTTGCTGTTGGCATGTTTTATGATAAATCACGAGATTTCTGTAAAAAGAAAATAAACTAGCTGTGTTCATCCTAACATCAGAGTAGATGGGTGAAATATTTCTACATGTATAAAAGGTCTGATGCCTTAAAGCTTTCTGTAGCACGTCCTGTACATCATCGCATAAACGACAAGTATATCACCCTACCTGTTTTCAGTGTCATGTCTGTAAAAATGTAGTTTTGTGAATCAAGATGGTATTTTATCACAAATGGGAGTATAGTTTGATTTACAAAGTGTCTTACAAAGATGTTAACAGGATTTAGTTTTATTACTTACAGAATTCACTGATAGAAATATCTTATTTACCCCCTGAGTCAAATCAGGATCACAAGTGAACATCTGAATGTTAAGATGTTGTATTGGTTACACTAAGTGCAAGCATTATCTCTAAAAGTTAATCCCAAGTTTTTTTTCTCCAAGGCTCTGCCTCCGATAGCGAGGGAGAGGACGGCGAAGACGGCGTGCAGGCCAAGTCCTTCTTAAAGAAAAAGCCTGAGCCTACCCCAGAGGCCAGCAAGTTCCTCAAGTCTGCCAAGGGATCCGGGGTAAGAGTCCAGCACGTCATATACGCATATACTACAGAGAGAAACCACCGGCAAGGATCCACTTCTGATGTAATGGGTTTTTTTTCTCCTTTGACAGGATGAGTCCTCCTCAAGTGATGATGACGAAGATGATGAAGACTGGGGCTCAGACACTGTGGACAGTGGCAGTGAGAGCTCCGATGACGGAGAGGGAAAGAGTGCTTCCCTGGCTGTGGTCTTCCTCAAGAAGTGAGTCTCCTTCTCAGCATCTTTAGTTTTTGGTTTGCAACTAAAAGTATTTGTACATGTTAAAAAATATGGGCAAACTGTGACACAGCAGCACAAAGCCACAAACTTTATGGATTCCTTCTACTTGTCCTCTGTAGAGGTCCTGTGCCAGAGTATTTTATTCTTATAAAAAAATAGTTTGTTACATCTTCTCATATGTGAATATTGTCTTGCTTTGCTTTTTATGTTTTTCCCTTTCATTTTGCTTTACCCCATTGTAAATTAGTAAAGATTGAATTGGAATTAATAATTGTTAGATTAATAATTATGAAAATAATAGGTTGCAGTAAGTAAGTCAAAGAAGGCGTCTCATGTACACTTACTACTACGCACTCTGTGTGTTCTCAGGACACAGGAGAGTGAGAAGTCTGGCGACAAGAAGCCCGGGAAGAGGAAGAAGCCCAAGAAGCCGGAGCGGCTAGAGGAGGATGCTGAAGAGGAGGGAGGCGAGGAGGTTGAGGGCGGCTGGGAGAAGGTTAAGGGCGGCGCCCCTATGGTCAAGGTAAAGAAGAAATCATGATAACGATAGCGGCTACTGAAACAAGATGGCAGCGACAGAAAAAAGTTTATTTTTTTGGTCTCAATGAATGAGCAAAAGATGTAAATATTTATGCTGTTATGTGGTTTATTCAATCCGTCAGGAAAAGCCCAAGATGTTTGCTAAAGGCACAGAGATCAACGTACCGGTGGTGGTGAAGAAGTTGAATGAGATCCTTCAAGCAAGAGGCAAAAAGGGCACCGACAGGTAACACAGAATCATTTACCAAAGCTCTACTTAATGAAAGATATTGCTGCACATACTGTTGTTGATTATGATAATAATAATAATAATACTCCTTTAAATCAATCATGTATGTGTGTAGTCACCTCTTATTTACCCTTGAGTATCTATAATTTTTCCTTCTATGTATTGTAATTTACGAAAAATGGAAAAGGCTGTTTACCTAAGCAGTACCAAAAATATTAAATATATATAAAGTGATTTCTCCGATCAAATCCCCACTCATTTTTCCCTCCCTCTGACAGGGCTGCCCAGATTGAACTGCTCCATGCTCTGGCAAACATCGCTGGAGAGAATAACTTGGGCCAAGGTATCTTGGTCAAGATTAAGTTCAACATCATAGCCTCCTTGTATGACTACAACCCCAACTTGGCTGCCTTCATGAAGGTAGGAGCCACTGTCTTTTTCTAAATGTTACAATTTCTGTAAAATTCTGAATTTTTACCTGTAACAGTTTGAAAGATAGATCTAAAGGATGTGAACAAAACAAACTTAATCCCCAATTCATATATATGTTCATATGTTGATATAATAGAGCCAAAGACATTCCTTTTTGAGAGTATTTGATGTTATGAATGATCCAATTCTGAATCAGTTGAGATATATATCTATATATAGATATATAGATATATATCTATATATAGATATAATTAACTGCAGCAAAATAAGTTTAACTGTCAGGACTCTGATCCTGGTGTTTCAAATGGAATCATTCTGATTTTTGTTTCCCTTCAGCCCGATATGTGGAAGAAGTGCCTGGACTGTATAGATGAGCTGTTGGACATCCTCTTTGAACACAATGACATCTTCATCGGGGAGAACATCGCAGAGGACAGTGAGAGTCTGGTCATCTCAGACCAGGTAACCCATCTGTTCTTTTCCGTTTTTGACATTTCTGGTATTTTAGGTGGCAGCTTGTCCTGTCTGATGTGTAGACCACCCCAATACTGAATCCCAGCAACAGTGTCTTTTATATGTATGATTTGTGGCATACACTATGGGGTTTGTCTGCTTTAATTTAATTTAAGGAAGCATCATCATTTGTGTGCCTTTAAGCTTACATGGAATTTGTCTTGTTAGCGCAGGGACAATATTTATTTCTTTTCTGTATGTTGGACAGCCATTCAGGGTGCGTGGATGCATCTTAACGCTGGTAGAGAGGATGGATGAGGAGTTTACCAAGATCATGCAGAACACTGATCCCCATTCACAAGGTGAGCTTTACTGGAAAACAGCCTCCAGAATCATTTTTAATTGTGAAAGTAAACCTTAGACTATTTGAAAATGACAATGCAAGAATCCCTGAAGGGTGTTACTGCATCAAAAAGCTCTTCCTAGAAGCTCATTGCTCTCTCCTCCACTCTTCCTCTAGAATATGTGGACAATCTGAAAGACGAGGGACACGTTTGTGGCATCATTGACCGACTGCTCAACTACATGGAGACCAAGGGCAGCACAGAGGAGATTTGCCGCATCTACCTACGCAGAATCATGCACACTTACTACAAGTTTGACTATAAGGCTCACCGGCGCAGCCTAGGCCTTCAGGGAGAGTCCAAGGTGAGAAACCAACAAATCCTCAAAATGACACTGGGATATTTTTTCTAACAAAGTAACCTTTGAAGGCCTAAATGAGAAACATCTGAGTAGGATATAAAGTGGAAGTGTATCTGGATGAGAGTGCATTAATACAGTATGTATAGAGTCCTTTGCTATGAGCTGTGAATTTACTAATGAGTGTGATGAGCTGAGTTGTTTCTCTCTCTGCCGTTTAGTCCGAGCAGGACCAGGAGGAGAGCGAGGGGGAGGACAGTGCTGTGATCATGGACCGTCTCTGCAAGTTCATCTACGCTAAGGATCGCACCGACCGTATTCGTACTTGCGCTATCCTCTGCCACATCTACCACCACGCTCTGCATTCACGCTGGTACCAGGCCCGCGATCTGATGCTGATGAGCCACCTGCAGGACAACATCCAGCACGCTGACCCGCCCGTACAGGTAGGCAGATGGTATTCATTTAGGGTTCATAGTTGTTCTCTTGTATAGCTTTCTGTCTAAATTCCTATTTTCTCTCACTTGTTTAGATCCTGTACAACAGAACAATGGTGCAACTTGGCATTTGCGCATTTAGGCAGGGCATGATTAAAGATGCCCACAATGCCCTGTTGGACATCCAGTCCTCTGGCCGCGCCAAGGAGCTCCTGGGTCAGGGTTTGCTCATGAGGAACATGCAGGAGAGGAACGCAGAGCAGGAGAAGATAGAAAAGAGAAGACAAGTAAGTCCCACATGACCATGATCATGTTAGTATTTCTTGTTGATAACCTGCTGGGTGTAATTGAGCTTTGATTTGACAGAATATCTATCTAAGAACCATTTGGGAGGGGCTCTTCAATGATGATGTAGGCCTACGCAGGACCTGCATTTTTGCCCTCTTAGTGGAAGCAATGTGTGGTGGTGTTGGTCTGTTGTTCAGTCTATCACTTTGGTCCAGACTGAAAAATCTTAATGGATTTCCATGAAAATGTGTACAGAAATTAATGGTCCCCAGATCATAAATCCCAGTTTCCTCTAATGCCAACATGAGGTTGAAGCTATTGTCTTCTAAACATTGGGAATACTTTAACAACAAACTTGAAGTCAGGTTGTACAGAACCTGTATTATAATTGCTTTGACCTCCCTCACAGGTGCCGTTCCACATGCACATCAACCTGGAGCTGCTAGAGTGTGTGTACCTGGTGTCTGCCATGTTGCTGGAAATCCCCTACATGGCCGCCCATGAGTTCGATGCCCGCCGCAGGATGATCAGCAAGCAGTTCCATCACCAGCTCAGGGTGGGAGAGAGACAGCCACTGCTGGGTACGCAACGTGTCCCCTAACAACTCTTTACCCCATGGCATTTAATCCATAGAGGAACCAGAGAGGATAACTGTGGCTCTCTTTGTCCTCCAGGGCCCCCAGAGAGCATGAGGGAGCACGTGGTGGCAGCCAGTAAGGCCATGAAGATGGGAGACTGGCGTACCTGTCACTCGTTCATCATCAATGAGAAGATGAACAGTAAGGTCTGGGACCTGTTTCCTGAGACGAAGCGAGTACGAGAGATGCTTGTCAGGTTAGCATACACCATTCTCATCCTTCATCATCATTACTTTATCTTCAATCTTATCAAGTTGCTATTGTAGATTGTAATACAAGTTATGTCTTAAAAATTGAAGTGCATTTAAACTCATTGGCCTTACATTCAATTCAAGAAAGGGAACGTTCAGATGTTAATTCCAGATCATGATTTGATCTGGGAATTAAATAAGTTACTAATATCCATTCGTTGTGTTTATCTTAATCATTTCATTATTATGGATTTTCTGATTGTTTCCTTTTTTTATAGGAAGATCCAGGAAGAGTCACTGAGGACTTACCTGTTCACGTACAGCAGTGTGTACGACTCCATCAGGTAAACACAGGATGCTGGTGCCGGTCACCACTAAAGCACTGGTCTGTGTGTCTTAGACCAGACATAGCTGTGGCTGCTCATGTTTTTCAAGTCAAAGGGCACTCTGTCCCAGCCTTAAGTTGTTCTTCCTTACAGCACAAGTGAGAATACTGTACAATCTCTTGTTTTTTTAAGTCACACTGTATATTAGTGTTAACACAAACTACAAAAGATCAGGCAAATGTCTCATTATCAATTTTCTTTTTCCACTGGGAAAAATGTATGATTTTATGTCTGTCCTCCAGCATGGGTACCCTGTCTGAGATGTTTGAGTTGGAGATACCCACAGTTCACAGCATCATCAGCAAGATGATCATCAACGAGGAGCTGATGGTAAAATTCATGATGTTTCTCTTCTGTTGGACTAAATTTTAAACAGTGTAGATAAAACAGAATGGTGTTACATTTCCATCACCAGTTCTTTTTTAACTTCTTGTTCTAAATGTTTTCCGTCCTCTTTCCAACAGGCGTCACTCGACCAGCCCACACAGACCGTAGTGATGCACCGCACAGAGCCAACCTCCCTGCAGAACATGGCCCTGCAGCTGGCTGAGAAACTCGGCAACTTGGTGGAGAATAACGAGCGTGTCTTTGACCTTAAGCAAGGTGTCTACGGTGGCTATTTCAACAGAGGTGAGTTTGGACACGCCTCACTGTATGCAATATATACTATATATGCATGTTGGTTACTTCTACCCTGTTTGTCAAGAAATATAAGTCACATTAAAGTTCTTCTCCAAGGCTATGAATGCTGTACCTTGTGCTTTCTTGGAAACAATGATAACTGGTTGGAAACAATGATAACTGTTTGTTCTTTGCTTTACAGATCAGAAAGGTGGTTACCAGCAGAACAAATCCTACAACAGAGGTATGTAAAGCCACGCCGAGTTTGCACTTTGGATTAAAAAAAAAAAGTTCTGACCACAGAAAGACGTTCAAAGCCAACGTGCATTTAATCAGTAATGAATTTGTAATGCATTCAAATGTTAGATTAAGGATAAGAGTAGGGTTATGCCAGCACAGAAATAATTCTTAGCGTTAATTGTTGTTATTAATAGCTACACTGGAAGGTGGCCGCCCTTGATCATATGATCAGGTGCTGCGGCGAAAAACACAAGTCGTCATTATTATTATTTTTCATTTGTAACAAAGTAGTTGGTTTAGGCCTCTGCAGCGAATTTCCGGTGCACCCGGTGCAATGTAAATGCAGCCAAAAGCTGACTGTTCATTGAGATAGGGAACGTGACGTTGATTAATACAGGGATTTTTTTCAGACAGTCTCTCCTGGAAGACATTTTTAGTGGTGTTTATCATTGTTGTTCACATGAAAGCTTGAAGGAGGGATTCCAATCCTTGCTCCTTTTTTCACCTCTGTACATTTGTCAATCACTGCATTACAGATCAGAAAGGTGGTTACCAGCAGAACTCATCTTACAACAGAGGTATGTTAAGCTACACCGGGTTTGCCCCTTTTACAAACAAAAATTCTGACCACAGAAAGATGTTTCCAAGCCAACACAACAGTCAGAGGCTGTGCTGTTAATTCATTGCTGCTTGTAATTTAATGTTTTTGACTTTGTTTGAATTTCTCTGCATCTAATCAGTAACTTACTTGTAATGCATTACAACAATAGAATAGAAATACTTTATTGATCCCAAGCTATGAAAATGCAGTAATGGATCACACAAATGGGCCATTTAAGTGACACTCAAGGCGTTTACATGCACAGCAGTAACCGGATTGAGGCCTTTCCCTGGTTAAGTGAAAAATCAGGTTATTACATGGTGTTTAAGAAACCGGAGTATAGCCTTAACCTCCATTTATAATCAGATTTTCAAAGTGCATGTAAAGGCACTGACTTTCACATTGCTGCACAATCGTGCAGCAGATTGCCGGAGCACCTGGTGCAACGTGAATGCAGCCAAAAGCTGGTTGATGTAGACGGGGAGGTGTGATATTAATTAAATACAGGGATAACAGCACACATTTTCAGACAGTCCCTCCGGGAAGGCATTCAATAGTGGTGTTTATCATTGTTGGTCACATGAAAAGTTATATAAGTTGTCACAAATGAAAATAAGCTTGAAGAGATGTTAAATCCTGGTTCCTATCTAACTTCTGTACCTTTTGTAAATCTCTGCATTACAGATCAGAAAGGTGGTTACCAGCAGAACTCATCTTACAACAGAGGTATGTTAATCTACATCGAGTTTGCCTTTTGGAAACGCACCTCTGCAGAAGTTCAGAGGCTGTGCTGTTGACTGAGTTTGTTTGCATTTAATCAGTAACTAACTTGTAATGCATTAAAATGTTAGATTACGGTTAAGGGTTGGGTTATGCCGGCACAGAACTAGTTCTTAGTGGTAATTGTTCCGATAGGATACAATGGAAGACGACCGCTTACACAGGCTTCAGGTACTAAAGCTAAAAACGGGTAGTGGGTTTACAGTAGGCTTCTGCAGTGGGGTTCAAACCCTGGCTTCTTTCTAACTTCTCTACCTTTGTCAATCACTGCATTACAGATCAGAAAGGAGGTTACCAGCAGAACTCATCCTACAACAGAGGTATGTTAAGCCACATCGAATTTGCCCCTTTTGGATACAAAAAAATGTTCTGACCAGAAATGGAAAAAAGAGTTTGACGGAGAAGAAGGAAAAAAAGGTCGCTTTCGATCATGTGGGGTCATACCCTTAGGCAGCAATGGCTCATTTGCTTTTGGACTTTTGCAAACTGTTTAAAACAGTGTTAAATAACTTGACATCATCGTCATCTGATTCAGTGCTGACATGTACTTGTCGATGACCATGTTTTCCTCTTTGCTTGTTCACAGACGGAAAAGGCGGTTACCAGCAGAATAGGGGAGGCTACAATCGAGGCGGCTACAGAAATCAAAACCACCAAAGCAACTACTAAGCTTTTGACGTGTGGGTTTCAGTCTCACCACCTGAACTAGTCTTCATTCCATAACAACAACAACAACCCGGGTGTCTGTGCCCAGCACTTTGCCGTGTGCAGTTCTCCTTTATTTGCTTCAAAACAGCTGATCCTGAAACAACTGAAGGTCCAAGCCCTTCCCACTGTAACTGCATAGTGTAATAATTAAAAAGTCCAACTTTTTTGGATAAGAGTTTTTAAGGTTATTACTAATAGATAAAGGTTGCAGTGTGACTGACTTGTGGCAGTACGGTCAGCTGACAGAGATATTGTTGACTTGTACTCATCAAATAAACAATTACAACAATGCAATGTTTTGTGTTCTTTTGGACTTTTTGTTTATTTAATATCAATTTAATTCAAATACAAAATCAAAGCATAAAGAAAACTGGGTGATGCAAACCCCACTGTGAAAATCATTCACTTTATGTCTCAGTGACTGTTCATGGTTGTTGGGGAGAGGTTATGCATTACCTGACTTTGAATTTGCGAGTATCAAGTTGCAGAAACGGAGCAGTATCCTTATTAATCTTTAATCTGATTCTTTGTCACTGTTCCAACTCAGTGTAAAAATCTATCCGACTGTTGAACATAAATATGCTTTTGAAATTTCCAAGGCCAGACTTACAACTGCATACTGTAGTGACTGCCAACATCCAGTCCAAAATCGAGCAAAGAATAACCATAAACATCAGACTGAGTCACTGTGTCACCTCTGTCTTATTTTGTTACTAATTATTTTTTTGCTTAAACAGTCAAAAACAATCTTTGTTGTTTGGCAACATGTTCCTTTTATTCATTACATGGACAATTGACTTTCTGCTACACAGCACAAAACATGAATAATGTAATAAAAGCATCACAATGAAAATCTGAGGAACTTTTGGAGTTGACAGCATAAACAGGTAGTGGTTTTACCAGAAGAGGTCTGTGTTGTTTCACCGGCAGGCAAAAATGAAAATAATTATTCCATACATTTACATAATCTTTTTTTAATGTACAGAAGCAAAATCTGGCGACGTGTATTTGATCAAATTGTCCATCAAACTTAATGTTGCAACTACTCTTGTCATTTGTCATCAAATTATATTTGGATCAAAACTAATTTTCTAGTTTAAGTTTAGTTCCTCTTACAATAGGTTGTGGCTTTTATATGAGCTCTGGGTATTACAAACCTAACAACTCTGATTTAAACAGTCTTTGATTCAATTAGCCAAGAGTGTTCACATTTGGTTCCTTATTTTGCACCATTTCCTGATTGGACGGGGGCGATTCGAGGGGCCACATGCATAAAAGACATGGATACGCCTTTTCCCACCCATGTGTGGTGAGATTATGCGCATTTATAAAATCTATTTTGAATCGTTTGAGTGAGTGATGAATTATCAGGGTTTTTTTGTTTCTTTCTCTGCTGTATTTCTCACTGACCGGTCTAATGAGGGGTTGAGCAGGGCACAACTTTCGATATGGAAACAGTTTTTACGGGCGTTGCCATGTCCACAAATGGTGAACTGTGGGAGTGAAAGGAAGCTTGTGCACATGTGGCCAGAGTCACACTGATTGAGTTTCATAAAACATAATCAGGCGTACACATGACCTAAATAAAGCCGATAAAAATAAACGTGTATGCACATTTCTGTCTTTGTGCGCACACAGTTTGCAGTTTAATGCACGTGCCCCAGGAGAAAATTAGCCTAGAAAACATTGTACAGTGTCCTGTGCCCTAATAAATGTATATTTATAAATGGATCCTAATGGATCACATTGCCCCATGCCCCCCCTTTAGACACGCCCCTGGAACCTTAATATGTCTGTGTCCTGTGGTTCAGCACCGATGCTTCTGCTTTTTCTCTATGCTGGTGGCCTATTAGCTGCCTCTCCTCAGTCTCATCCTCCTGTAGAGCTCTTGCTTCAGTAGGTCCCTCTCTTTGCGAATTCCCTGCAATACTGTGCGGTTCTCCTGAGCCCGACGCACCAGGTAGGGGAGCGTGTCGTCCACTGAGCCGTATGGCACTGACTTGTAGACGGCGTAACCCTCCTTAGCTGGAGGGAAGAGCAGAAAGTATTTCAGCATTTAAATCTTACATAAAGTAGTTTCCATTAAGAGAGTTTTGGTGGCCAGAGTTACTGTCCTACAACTGAAGGTTTGCAGGTTCAGGTCCCTTCAAAACTGCCATGTGTCACTTCAAGCTGTAGTTGAAAAAGACACAGGACTCACCCAGTGTGAGGGAGACGTGATCACACATGCCCAGCAGCTGGCCAAAACACACTGAGCCTCCATCCTCGTTTATCCCCAACTCTTCCATCCTGGAGATGATATACCCACAATAACTACATCATATACGGTAGTAGCACAGGCTCCAGACTAGGGTCGTAAGATAAAGAAAGAGTTCTCTGACAATTGCATTGTCAGGCTCACAGTTGCACTTTACTGACAGTTTGAAAGAACCAAAACATGTGCAACAGCATCAGAGATTAAGTGATTATTTTATTCTTCCATTACCCACAATGCCACTTGACCACCAACAGGTCTGAGATTTGGGTCAAAGATCTACAGCTGTAGCCCTGCGAGTACTCACCATGCTTCTAACTCACCACCATTTTGAGTGAATGAGCAAATGACCGCCCCATGACACACCCAAACAGACCATGTATTAGAAGCATACCCTGCTTTATCGTCTATTTGACCCCAAATGGGACCATGATGTACTAAATAAACATTGTGTTGTATTGAAATATTCTTGAAATTAGCGATTGAGACCATAAACGTGTTAGTAAAATGTTTACTGAATTAAGTGAGAAATAGGGTCATTTTCTCATTGACTTCTATACAATCAGACTTCTTTCTCTTCTTCCGCATTAGCTTCACCTTTCAAACCCGAAAGCTTCACCCAACTCTTTTTGTTATTATACAGTCTAAGCTGAGGAGCCAATTCCAGTTTTTCACATATGCAGCTGTAGACTAACACCTATAAACATGTTTTGCTGTGAGTCCCCTTTTAACAGAAGGAAGCAGAAAAACAAATGTACGCTACAAAAAGTTATGCTTATTTTAAAGACATCTCTCTCTTCGCTTGTTTTCCTGTAAATTACTGAAACATTAAACTTTGTTAAACAATTTGACATTAAATCATCTTTGGTCAATCTTCAGTTGTAAAGGGTCAAAAGTCCAAAAGGTTGGGAACCACTGATTCACAGCATCAAGAACCATTAAAGTAAAGGTAAAAATTGACTAGGTAGACGAATATATCAAAGTTGATAGTGGCCCATAGTGGTCTAACCGTTTGGCAGCTTTTCTCACTGACTCCTCGTTGTGTGTGGCGACTATGATCCTGCAGCGCTCAGGTTTCTTAGAAATGGCTTCCAGCATCACATCCAGCGATCCGTTATAACTGCACAAACAGATACAAATGTGTTGGAGTCAAGGTCACGGTCAGAAGTGATCGAGGTGTTTTCAGTTAGGCCAAGTTTACCATGCAACAGACAACTAATGCACTAAGGATGATTTTAATCCAGATAAAAAGATTCAGTTTTCTGCAGTTTTGTTGTTATCTGGAATGCATTTGAATGCCTGGTTGTTGTTTAAGACCTCTGCCTCTTATGAACCTGTCATTGGTGTCCTCCCAGCACTGGTGGACGGGGTCCGGACGACCCTCTTTCTCTGCCAACTTCCTCTCTTTGTCCATGTAGGCTCCTCGTACCAGCTTGACCCCCAGACAGAAACCCTCACTGTTGGACAGATGCAGAGCTTCTAGCAGGAGGGATCTGGACTCCTGATAGACACAGATGGAAATGGCTAATTGATAATGTCTCCTTAATAAAATACTTATTTACTCTTTTAACAACAGTATTCAGTCCAATTAGAAGAAATGTTCTGATATTTTAGACATGTTATTTGCCTTCAGGTAACACTGATATGTGTTCCATATCCAGGCGCCATCTTTGTTAAACTTCTTCATCATCGCCATGGTGACAAGAGAGAGGGCGGGGTTCATGTAGGTGTACTCCGCATCAACCAGGACTCTGACTTTGTTCACACTTGCCTAAAAAAGCAGAATTGATCTTTAAAATACATTTGTAACTTTATGAATTATGATGAATGTGTTAAAACTAAACCCAGTGAAGTCTTAGAGCTTAAAAATGAAAAGCCACAATAGTTTAAGTGTGTAAGATGCAGTAGTCAATGAATCAATATCCCTTTGATGCAGTTCTCCCATGTAATAGAACATTTCTCTCACATCTGCACCTCTGCTATTTTGTTGAGTCTCTGGAGGCCACAGAGGAAATGGGCAGCTTCGCTTTCATCTAAACCAGGGAAGTTGATTGGCTGAAAGAGGCAGTTTCAGGGAAAGGTCAGAGGTCATTTAATTTAACAGAATCTCCATCATCCACACTGGTTTATAAACTCTCAGAGTAGGGTCATTTCCTCATTGACTTACATACAATCAGACTTCTTTTTGCAGTTTCCTTGGAAAGGTCAGAGGTAATTTAATATTTCATTCAAAAGAATCTCCATCATCAACACTGTTTTATGAACTCTTCTAGTGTCATTTTCCTATTGACTTCTATACAACCAGACTTCTTTATGCCACCAGTGGAGGCAGTTTCATTTTTGGCTTACCTCTCCATCCATCGCTCTCACAAGGAGATCCAGGTCATATGGTTGTTGTGCCAGGAGGGTCGTGAGTTTGACCTTGATGCAAGCAGTACAGACAGCCGTGGACACATCAAACACTAAAATGTGTATTCTTATCTTTTTTCCCACATATTTGAACTTCATTCAGCGACTGTTTGACCTTTAGAACCTGTGAATTTCCCACATGGTGATTCTCATTGATCTACCTAAAAAATGTAATGTTGAATCCCCCGCCACCCCCACCCCCCATTGAAAGATCTAGCATTTAAAAGTTAATTAAAATATCTCTCTTCCATTTCATGTATAGTAACATTAAATCAACAGTAAATACGTTAATAGCAGTTCAATTGAAACTGTGAATAATTTCCTAAAGACATTGTGAATGGAAAGCGCTGCCTTACACACAGCTCAGGACTGAGCAGGGCTGTGAACTTCAGCTGCATCATCGGGTCTTTGCTCCAGGCGTTGGTGTGAGATATTCGCACACATTCCAACATGGCGTCCATGTTGTCATCATATCTCTTCTCTCTGGGGGAAAAAAAACCAATACATGTGTGTGTTTCCATTGGAGCTGAGGTGCATTATGTAAAAAAATCTATAATAATGATCCATTTCTTTAAAAGTTCCCTACTGTAAAAAAAAAAAAAGTGAGATTTGTGTCTTTTTTTATTATAAAGCAGGTCAAGGTGCTACATAAATATGTAAATGCTTAAAGAGACAGGCGCTAAAACCGAGTGTTTGAGACAGAGGGTGAATACAGGTATATTCAGATAGACAGTATGAGAAAAATAATGTGTTTTTTGAACATTGAAGTGCAAACATGTTCTAATAGAAAACATCTTCTTAAGAAACCCTAAATACGTAAGTATAAGTATGAACCTGAAAATGAGCATACATGTCCCCTTTAATTATAATGTTAATGAATTTCTGTCCTTTCTAGACCTGCGTCACAAATAATGTAAATATTAAACTATACAAAATACCCTGTGCTCTCTCCCAGATCTTCCTCGATTGGTACTGCCAGCATGGGCCTCAGTCCTAACAAGCTCATCTTTTCCATGGACTGAGAAATCTCACTTTCATTCTCTCCGGCCACAAACTGAGCATACACTGTGGGCCGCAGCAGCAGGGAAAACCCCCTCCTCCCCAGGAGCGTGCGTGCTGCCGACATCAGCTGAAAGAAGAAGAGGAGGAGAAAAGTGATGGGGATTCATGAGGTGAGACAGAAGCAGCAGTGGAATAAACTAAGTAGACATACAAGTCTGAGGTACTTGTGTTTGGCTTCTCCATGTCATTAAAATATAAACACCACAAGAAAACAGAAAAAAACAATAGGCTCAACGTACACATTCATACAAAGTCAAAGTCAGCAGAACACATAATTCCTCATATCCTGGAGGAGCCAAAACAATCAATTAATCAAGGAAATAATCCGCAGATTAATCCATAAAGAAATTATTAATTATTAGCTGCTGTCTTGTACTTTACTCCAACTCAACTAACTACAACAGTAAAATCCTGCTTTTACATGAATTCATCTCATTTTCCTCCAGATAATAAGAGTAAGAGAAACTCAAGTCACTTTACCTTCCCGCAGTTGTTGACGAGCACAGGGAAGGAGCAGAGGCGGAAGATGCCCAGAGCCCGGAGCAGCTCACCCAAACTCTTCACCCTGAAGGCACTGGGATCCTCAAAGGCCAGAGTCGCTGAGGGGAGGCCGGGCTGCCTGACCGCCGGCGTCCTGGAGGCCCCAGTACCCAGCAGCCTCAGAGACAAGAGGCGAGGGAGTGAGGGTCGCAAGCGACAGCACATCATCACGAATTGTGTGTAAGCGTGTGTTTGTATCCTACTGACTCAGCTTTTAGGTGGAGTCACAGAGATTTAAAGTGTTTTGTTTGAGGTGCGTACAGTCTGCCCACTGAGGAAGCTGTATCTGATGTGTGTGTGTAGAAATATAATGATCCAGAGTATCAGAGAGACATCAGACCCTGAGTGGTCTGTTCAGGAACAAGTGATGATCCTCTCATGGCAAAACCTGTTGGAAGAGGAGGATAGCAGCTGTGTTAATGCAGTTACAGTCTTACTGCATGAAAATCTACTTTTTAAACAAAGCAAAAATGAGAAAGCTTAAAGGAGACAGGACGCTTGGAATTAGGTGTCTCTGTGGTAACTCCAAAAGTACCAAATGCGTCTATAATTGACAACAAAATTGCAAAAATAAGACAGTAGAAACATCTTACCCCACCTAATGATGCAAAGCTAAGCAGGGCGACTTGAGGTTTTTGAGTGTGAACCCGTAAAATACATCATCTTTTGGCTTATTCACTGGTTAATAAGTGACTAAATTTAAGTAAACATCAAGTTGAACCTTAGCATCAACCCACATGTGTTTCCTCAGTTTGACAGCAACAAAATGACCATTAAAGGTTCTAGTAATGCATAAACATTTGACATGTTGGATCTGGCTTTTTTCGCAAAAAGCTTTTGAATGAATGTGGCTGTGGTTCTGCAGTTCTAGGCATTCAGATCGCAGTGCCATAAAGTGAGTCGAATTCAATGTGTTGCATTTAAAATTATAGTGACAATAATGTTGCCTTTATGGCAGTGATACAGAGCTAAAGTTGTGATCGATTAGGGGTGTTGCAATAGGGAATGTTATTGTTTTTGTACAAGCACAATCCCAACGTTAAATCAAGGATGTCCTTAACAGACCCAGAGAGAAAAGTCTGAGGGTGGTTGAGTTTAAACATATTTTTACAAAAAGACCACACAAGGCAGCCAGGAGAGGAAATCATTAACTGCTGCCTGTCGCCATCCTTGTCACGTAACTCTGACCTGACAGATTGAAAGTCCTCTAATTTCCCAAACAGGTCGCTCAGATCTTTGCTGTGCTGGCACTGCTGACCAACCAGGCACAAAAATACTAATAGTTGTTCACAAAATGATTGATGCTGTCATTCTCAACACAAAATTGTTTGGCATTCTTGGGATATTTATGTAATTATGCATAAATTAATGGAGGTCCAAGGCATTCATAGTGGTCTGTTTAAAGAGAAAGAGATCACAGGATTGGCTGGATGTCTAAATTTTACCTGGCAATTTAAAGGAAAACTTCAAAATTTTGAGTTATTCACTTTCTTGCTGAGAATATCAATTATACTCTTGCCCATTGAATTTGAAGGGGTTGATCCCTGTGTTCCCACATCCTCATTGTAAGAGATTTGTATAGGCTCTTTGCAGCTCAAAGTAAAAGAAGATGATAGAGAGATGAGCGTGTCCAAATTCAAGAAAAATATTGTTGAGAACACGGAAACATTTGAAAGGTCTCCATCAAGTGTCAGAATAATAGGATAGTCTATTGAGCTGGTCATACACTTCCATTTGAAGCTAGGGCTAGCAACAGGTTAGCTTAGGTTAGCATACAAACACAGATAGCCTGGCTCCAGCACCTGTGGTTAATTCTGCAAATCAATTGGTCATTTCAGCTACATGGCCACTGCCTCTATTGTTGTTTGTTTTGTTACCAATATGGGACGTTCTTTAGTATTTCGAGTGTCAAATAGTTTCCTAGCCGTGATGCAGTAGCAGAAGCTGTTGTGTAGGTATATCTCAATAACTAATACTTAATTTATCAATATCTGGTCGACCCTTTGGTCTGTGCCGTGTCGTTAATCCTCTATAAAGGACACTGTATCACAGAATCTGACTCATCACACATTCCAGTACACCAAAGTGAGCAAACCAACGGCTAGCAAAATGTGTAGCACCATGTTCGGTAGCTGCAAAACAAGTATGTAATAAAGTATGACAAAAACATTTGCTGGTCCCAAAATTTGGTGCGACACCAGGCAAGATTAAGCAAACAAGATATAACATGTGGTGGCCAGGCTAGTTAGTTTCCCCCTGTCTTCATGCTAATCTAAGTTGAGCGTCTCCTGGAGCTAGCTCCATTATTTGTATAAAAGCATGAGAGTGACATGGATCTTCTCATCACCTCTGGACAATAAAGTGAATTAGCATATTTCCAAGAACAGAAGACCTTTGCTGTGTTTTGTTTGACAGCTAATCATAAGATGTAGATGTTAGCAAAAAGATAATAAAACAACTTTGTTTTATTCTATCCCGTCACTTCACAATAATTGAATCACAGAAACGTGGAGCATTGGAATCCTTTTATTTTTCACGCTGGAATGGATATTTGAAAAGAAATCTTCAACAGTTATTTACAAATTTGGAAACATTTAATTCACTTATTTATTCAACTGAGGACACACAAAAAAAATCACAGTACAATGGTCTACATGAACTAATTCTACACATTGCTAAAACCCCTGAAAGCGCTATTAAGCCAAAAATATTTTGTCAACATAAACTTTCTATAATACTTTAAAACACAGCTCTCGTGCTCATGTCCAGGTAGGACCCCTGGGGGTGAGCGTGTCCATGCTGGTGTTGTCTGTACAGGTGCCTGAATGGGATGGAGAGGGATGAGTGGGGGTCCTGACAAAGCCGGAGGGGGTAGGATGGAAAGGCGGGGTAGAGGGCAGGGGGAGGGGTGGAGGAGGGAAGATTGGAGGGAAGTGATGGATCCAGCTGAGGGAGAAGAGACGGGTGGTGCATTACCATCTCTGGACGATAGGGGGCAGCAGATTTATACTGCGGGATTACACCTATTTCAACTTGAGGGTATGAGGAGGTGGAGGGATTGGGCAGGCTTTGAGGGTGGGCTGTCGGGGGCATTGAGGGAGCTGAGGAGACCGACTGCTGGAAAGAAGAAGAGACAGCCAAGCAAGAGGAGGGCTGGAAGTGAGGGTGAGGAAGGGAGGATGGTGCATGAGTGAAGGAGGAGGGAGGGAAGGCAGCAGCAAAGGAGGGAGCTTGGGCTTGGTGGCTCAGATTTGGGAGGTGAAGGCCATGGTGGGCAGAGGTGGGGGACACATTTGAAAATGACAGATTTTGCATGTGTGGTGGGACGGGAGGAAAGGCGAAAGATGTGGGGGCGCCGTGACTGGGCAGGGAGCACGGAAGACTGGGAGCTGGTGGGTTGTTGTGGTAGTTGGCGAGGGACTGAGCGGTAACTGGATCAGGATTTGCAGGATGGATATTTGGATAGATAAATGCTGCTGAGGTTTGGTCGCTCTGTGAATTATTTCCGCTGGCAATCGGTTCCCCCTGCAGAAGCTGCTGAGAATGAACTGACAGTTGGTCATGCAGACCCTGACACGTGGAAGGTGGGGCAGAAAAGGGGTCGTCTGTAGGCGTATGGGGGCTAATCGTCTCTGGTATGGGGTGATAGGTGTTTGCAGAGGGGGGGGACAGGAGTGGCTGTGGCGAGGAGGAGTTAGAAGGAGGCGGAGTGGGGAAGGTGAAGGAGGTCTGCTGCAGGGAAGGAGTGGTGGAGGAGGAGGAGGAAAGGACGGAGGGATAGTCTATAGGCTGAGGATTGGATGTATCTGAAGGGTTAGGGAGGGAGGGGAAGGTGGAGGATGACTGAGGAAGAGGAGCTGAAGGGAAAGAGGAGGAGTTGTCCTCAACAGCAGGGAAGGTGGAGGCGTAAGCGGGTTCACCCATAGTGTCTGATCTGTGGAGGAGAAAGAAAAACAAAGGATTTTAGTGGTGAAAAAATTTCTTGCTGTGGTGAATTTAGGCACACACACACACACACACACAAGAGAACATTCCTCTTTCTCTGCACACTTACCTTTCAATCATACGATTCTCCACCTCACTTCCCGGGGTGTTCTCCATCCCACTGGCCATGGAGATGCCGATATCAGACATCTGCGACGCTATGAATGCCTGGCCGAGATCTAGCGGCTGCTCAGGGACCAGAGTGTCCTGATAGGAGGCTCCCCCTGGTCTGAACCCACAGGAGGGGTCAGGCAGCGGGGGCAGAGAGGCCAGAGCCAGGGCCTGCAGGTCTGTGCTGGCGGTTATGGGCTGCTGCAGAAGCTCAGTAGAGTCACACGGATCACAGTTCACTGAGAGAGACAGATAGAAAAGAGGTGTTTTAAGATACGGCAGTCCAAGGCATTGTAGTAAGTCACAGTTATTTTAATGATTTAAAGTGGCGTAAGTCTGCTTAGCCCACTTACCAATATCCAAGGTTTCTGTCAAGTCTGATATTTTGCGTTTCTGTCTTGCATCTCTTTGTCTGTAGGGGAAAGAAATAAATAGTTCAGATCTTCCATAACATGTATGCAACTGTGTGAAGTGTTTCTATGCGGGCATTTACTTTTTGCTGTTCATGCCTTCGTCTCGGAAGCCTTTAGCGAAGGGGTTGGATTTGATCTTCAGCTCTGTGATCTGAAAACAACCAAAAATAAATTACAGTCAGTCTACCTTCTGCTCTTGGCTCCTCATTTTCTTCATCTGACATTAAATCTTTTACATACAATCTATTATTTCTCAGAGTGATGTGGTCAGAGCGCTGTGACTCTACTGCTCGAGATAATGGTACATAGACTGATGCTTGAACAGCACTCATTGCTTGTCATTTTTTTCCCCGTTAATATATAAATGTAGTATTATGGTACCTTGTTGTTCTGGTAGGCGGTGACTGTGAGAAACTGGGTCTCAGGGAAAACAAAGGAGTGTTGCCCACCGCCCCACCTCAGCACGTCTCTGGCCTCGATTACATGAACTCTGGGCTGGTAGCGATGCAGCGAATGCAGGATTATCTGGAAAGAAAAGAAAAGAGATTGACTTAAAAATGCACCATGAAGACAAAATCTACAGGTGAAGGTTTGGTCCTGTATTGGTGCTGGGTTCAGTCAGTGTTCAGTACTCACATGTCCCTGTGAGTCCAGTGTATTGTTGGTGAGCTTGGCGTAGTGAAACGAGATGGTGCGGCTCTGCCAGTGAGCACCTGTGGCAGGGGAGTCTGGGTGGATGAAAACCCGGTCCGGTAGCCTCGCCTCTGCCCCGCCAACAGCCTGCCAGCCACCGCCCTGGAAGCGATAGCGAGAGTTGTCAACGGGGACGATGTCCAGGAGGAGGATGTAACGGAGAGATGGGTTCAGGCCTGAGAGCTTCAACCTCAGCCCGGGGAACATCCGTCTTAAGAGAAGGAGGGGCAGTGGACACAAAGGGGGAAAGATGTGAGAAACATGTGGTTGTAAGTTACAGTAGGATGGGAGACATTACCTGAATGGTAATTAGGAGAGGAATTGTTTTCTCACCTGCCCTTTTTAGTGATGATCATCTCTGTGCCCACAGAGCTGAACTGTTTCCATAAAGGCGCGTTCTCCAGCTCCATTTTCACGTCATTTTTGGGGTTTTTGGCGGTAGTGTCGTTGGGGACGGTTGGAGGGGCCAACAGCCTCGGGGGCATGGCTTTGGCCGCCGCAGCTTCACAGTTGGGAGGGAACAACGGCATGTGGGCCGGAGCCTGTCGGTCTGTGGGAACACACAAATCCAGGATAAAAATCTTTGGTTGAAATAAAGCATGTAGGGGTTATCAGTTGTGCAAAAACCAACAGACCAATCAGTGGTCAATCACAAACGAAATAAAGTAAACATCTGAATCTAATTCCTCTCGTACAGTTGATATAAATTTGAATTCGATGGACTGGAGACCTGCACTAAATGTGTGGTAAGCTTCACCCATAGGAGGGACTACTTTCTCACACTGAGGAAAAGTACACTAATAAAAAATCTTGGAAAAACATTCAAAATTTTAAAAGCAAATAATGCATTGACTCTGATTTCTTCATGGATGTCTTACACACTAACACACACACACACACACACACACACACACACACACACACACACACACACACACACACACACACACACACACACACACACACACTCCCTCTCACCTCTGTAAAAGCACTCTCCGATCCTTTGTGGTCCCAGAGTCAAACTGGGGTACATCTCCACACTCAGCATCTTCCTCGTCTGCGTTTGTCTCGTTACTCGTCCTCCTCAACTGCTGCAAAGTAACATATCACTCTTCAACTCTTCTGTTGTACTGGAGTCCTCTTGTTAAAATGTTCTCTCTGTCCCGTTTCCGTAGCTGTCCCTCCGCTGTCCTTAGCCACAAATGCCCACGGCGCTGACTTGCTCTGTTAAATAGGTGTGTGGAGCTTCACACATCACGCCAAATGGCCCCCTTTCTTCAATGCCTCCCTGTCTCTCCACACTACGCCCTCATCTTCCCTTCTGTCCCGACACGCCAAACATAAACAACTGCAGTCATATAGAGAGGTGATTTGCAACATCTAGGGTTTACTTTAGTGTCTGGTAGGAAAACGTGTTTTCTTATTTCATGTCGGTAGAGGTAGAATAAATACCTGTACTCTAGTAGTTATTTGTAATTTTTTTTGAGTATTCTTAATTACTTTTATAATTCTTTTAACACTTCACTACAATTATTTCACAGCTGTAGTTACTAGATACTTTGCAGAGCATTTTACATACGAAAAAGACATAAAATCAGCTTAGAAAATATATGATATATTGCTATAAGTTAAACTACCTAAACTATATGAAGTAGTTCAAACTCGCTCCACCTCAGCCTGCAACAAACTTAAAATGTCAGCAGATAAACAACATATTATGTAAAGTACTTGTGATACATTAAGTACATTGTGTTGCTAATACTCTTCCACTGCTGCCTATCAGGAAAAAACAGGCTCTAGTGAATCTGTTGTTATTACTTGTCTTCAATGATGGTCATTAGTACATCATTTAGTCAGGTACAGTTTGTGTGTGTATGATGCTTTCAAGACTTTCTTAATTCTGAGAAATGCTGCTTAAATTTCAGACATATAAATGTGAAAGTTTACTGGCAGGACCCCTGTGGCTGTTTGATGACTTGATGACATGTTTCTTCCTCTCAGCAGGGAGTCGGGCCTTGAATGAAGGTGGAAGAGGAAGACAGTTTGGCCAACACCTGCAAATTTGCCCTCCCCTACAAAACAAACGCATGTTTCTAGGAGTTTACAGGAGAAGTTTGAATTCAGGCTGGAGCTCGGTATTACAGCTGATTCTGAGGAAGCATCTCCTGGAATATTTAATAGCAGATCCGTTGAATTCACCGTTTCAAAGTGAATTCTGCTGTCACGTGAGGGAACTTTGGTGCGCAGACAGGATTTCTAGTTAAAACGCAATAAAAGACACCAGTGGACCACACAGACAAACCTCTGATGATAGTAGCAGACATTTAGGAGTTGTGGAGGACATTCAAATTCAAATGCAAGTAGTAGCAATCGAGTTACTTAAAGATCCCGTTCAGACAACAAGACATATACAAAGATTCTACTGGGAATAATAATGTGTGTGTTTTTTCTGCAAAAAAAGTATAATTTTCTACTCCTTCTCCCTAATCTGCTAATATGCAATTTTCTTTTATTTGCGCTAGACACAAGATGTCTTCTACCTCACTGCGACCCATTCTCCAAGTATATTCACAGGCAGCTTCAGGTTTCTACATCATACTTATTTAAGTTGAATTTTGGACCAGGATTGATGTCACAAATAATGTTTCTGGGCCCCTTAAAATCAGATTTTCAATTAGTTCGGAGACACTTTCAGCAGATAAAGGTGAAAACGTCCTTCTCGTGTCTCTGCACACACATCCTTCTGCACAGTGACGCTCAACCACCCAACTGTAGTAACAAGAAGATAAACATATTTTCGAGTGAATGGGGGGCTTCAATGAGCAGTTTTGTTAAAAACATGTATGGGAGACCGGAGTTGTGCCAAAGGGATGGTTGTGAGAGAGCCACCTCCACCAGGAATGGATGACTGACCTGAGAGTCATGAGCTCGATTTCATGTATGACCACTCCTTCCTGACCTTTCATGTGAAATTCCATATAGAAATTTGATTGTACATGCATATTGATAAACATACTGTGTAAAGAGATATACACATATAGTGCATACTGTATGTTCAAAGTTTCAAAAGTATCAGTTCATTATTGTGGATTAAAGTATTTCTTAAAGCCTGGACACACCAAGTCAGTCAAAGTGAGCCTCTGTCACCCCAGTTTGAGTGTGTACCACGCTGTTGGCACTAGTTGGCCTTCATCAGCAGCTTTATCGACTGATTCACCGCGTTGAATGAGTGCTTACTGGCTAGGCTAGCGTCCTGAGCCATCTCGTCCTGAACCATCTCGTCCTTCGTCCGGTTTCCCTTTTTGAATGACAAATACAAACTACTGCCACCTGCAGGAGACTTATGAATGCAACCTGACGACGTGCGGCAACAGTCGATCTTCATCACCCCTAGTTCTTTGTTGTGGCGTTGCTGTGTCTGGGCCTTCGGAGTGATTTCAAAGTTAAATGTGAGTTGTTTTGGTTCGTTGTGAAACCACTTGACAAAGTTGTGGTTTGGACTCATATAATTGTTAATTCTTTATTCTTATTCTTACAACTTACCCCAGTAGAGGGACAAGTTGTAACAATGGAACTCCTTGTATTTCACATAAATTAGTTATGTGATATAGTTGGAGATGTTGAAACATTGCTTTTTGTAGTAGACAAAAAAGAGCTCTAATGCAAAAAGTTAGGGAGTTATAAGTGCTGAGAAATAAACGTTTTACAACCATCCCCGGTCTCCCCTACTTCATTGAAAAGTACTAATTATGCTGCAGAGTCGCTGCTGTAGATGTATTGATATTCATCATATTATAACTGATGTATTAACATTTAGGCAACACTTTGATGTTGAGAGAAAGCTAATTCTAATGATTTTACCCTCCAGCAATAAATCATCTTATAAAGATTGATGTAAAAGGGTAAAAAGTACATTATTCCCAGAGACATGTAGTGGCGTAAAAGAGTATTTAAGTAGCTTGAAAGGAAATATCTTAAAAGTAAATGTACATAGTGACATTGCACTACGAAGTTATGAGTGAAAAATGTGATGTGGCTTAAGATAATGAACAATTTAATTCATGCAAACCCGTTGCAGTGGAGTTCAAGAGCTCTTCTGCTAAAAAAATAAAATGGTAAAAAAAAGCTCCTTGAAATAACAATGATCACAACAAAACTTCATCAGATAACTATGCGAAAATGAGAATGTGCACGCAATCTGGTGTTTTTTTGAGGACTTAGCAGACTTTAGAGGCTCTTCTGCATAAGATTACTGTTACATTATTAGTACGGGATTATTTAAATAAAATGATCAAACAGGATAAAGCGTAAAAATGTGAGACCTAATGTGAGCAG
The DNA here is from genome assembly GCF_963691815.1 of Echiichthys vipera. Taxonomy (NCBI): domain Eukaryota; kingdom Metazoa; phylum Chordata; class Actinopteri; order Perciformes; family Trachinidae; genus Echiichthys; species Echiichthys vipera. The sequence goes on along the minus strand of NC_139843.1, from coordinate 13,442,683 downwards.
GATCAAAACTCAGAAAAGGAAGAACTCAGAGATGCTTTCAGAGGCCCTAAATCTACCTGCTCAGACATTTCTGCCGATACAAAGAGTGACAGCTGGAGTCGCATTACAGGGGTGAAGAATAAATGTTGTTCTAGTTGTTGTTTTCCTTCTCCATTTGTGTGCGTGTTGCAGGGGATAAAAGCTGGTGAGGACCGAGGGGAAGTGGAGGTGTGAACATCGCACCGAGAGAAAGGTCATTACCTTGATGGGGGCAGCGAGGTGTGCATGATGTCTCCTAATGTTTTTACGAACTGACAGGTGTGTTGGCCATCAGATTCTGTAACAGCCCATGATGAGGAGTGTTAGTTGTTTTAATTTGTTTTGAACCACTACTGGAGTGGGGGCAGGTAGTGTGTGGTGTTTACAGTGCTGAAGTATTACCATAGGCCCGCTCTCTGACATGTATGTGCCAAGTGGTTTGATAAATGCATTTGTTTGCTCACTGAGGCCTAAAGGTCAGGTTACTGAAAAAAAAGGATATCCTCTGAGGTATTTCTCTTTAAATGTTCACTGTTTGCTCTCATGTTCCTGCTGTTTGAACACTTCCCGCATAACAGCCTGTTGGATTTCCTCGTGCATGTTTACAAACCAACAACAAGCCTTTTAATCTGATGGGGATTACTGTTGCTGATGTGTTCCTTTTAGGGGAAAATTGAGGATGCTGAAATCATCTCTCCCAAACACCAAAGGGCGCACTTTATGTCACAGAGTATTAGGATTGAAAAACACACCATGTGTTGTCCATAAAAAAATCAGCTGCATGCAAAAAACAAATGCATTTAGATTACTGATTATCTTCGGCTCTCACTGTGCATTTGTAGGATGAGGATATTTTGTCACATCCAACACGCCTACAGTCCATTTTGGTGATCAACCAGAACCCATTTTTATTAAGATCCTGCCAGAAATACACAATAAATAACATAACATGTACCTAAGGAAGCACTTTTCATTATAACATGAGGCACAGATTTATTGAAATAATCTTTTACAGTCATTAGATTTACCTTAACATGAAGAACCTTTATGGAAAATAGTTTTTGTTTTATGCAATCATATCACACATCCATCTGAACATTGAAAAAGCAGAAGGTGCCTATTCAATGTTGTTCATTTTATCCAATCTAAACAGTGAAAATGTATCCAACCGACTAACTAGTGCATCTGTGGCTTCACATTGGTCAGACCACCTCCAGAGGGTCTCTGTCAGCCTTCGACACCGCCACCGTTACGCTGTCAGGAAGACGCACAGCCAGCTTCTCCCTGAACACAGCCAGAAAACCCCGCTCACTGTTGCTATGGTCACTGAGGATGACGTTAGTTCCCTTCGCCACTGAGTCCAGCACTTCATGGTGGGACATCTCACCTGCACAATGGATATGATTATTACAGTCCGCAGGCATAATCGAGCAAATGCAGTAACACAAATATAATACCAGGTTTATACAGTTGTTGTGAATGGAAATTGAATTGGATTTGGATTTAAACCTGTGATGTAGAGGTCTGCCTTGGCTCCGCTCAGTACTGAGGCCCCAGATCCAGCACACACAGCCACGGTACGCACAGAGGACTCTGAAGTATAACAAGAAAATGACTCACTGACACACACATACAGACCTCAAGATAAATTCAACAATCATCAAATAAAGTTTAATATCAAAGCTTTTCAGTGGCATCCAGAGCTGTTTAAATTAGATTTTCAATGCTCACTTTCAGGCTCATACTTGTAGTGTGGGGTTCTACAAAAACCTGTTTACAAGCTGTGATGTTCAAAAAAATACATTGTCTGAATAAAATGCATTCACCCTGTGTCTGAAACACCGCATTTGAGCACCTGTCTAAAATGTGGGTCTTTTAATTTACATAAATGTCTGGCCGTGGCGTCCATGACATGCTTGACCAGATTTTTTATAAAGCTATTAATAAGGGTTACATTAGGTTGAAATATGGTCTGTATTTTTGTAATTCAATTAACCTGTGCATTTCCCCTTGTGTCACAGCATGTTTTATTAATGTAGGCATGCTGAACTACAGTGTAACTTAATTCTTGGTTGTGTCTTAAGCTTCACCTTTCATCTCTTAATCTTAACATTGCACACCATTTTGGATATGTACTGCAACCAACGCTCGCCAAACAGGTAAGCGTTCATCATCCTTCGCTTGTCTTATTTCATGTCAAGTTCACTCCATAACCTCCAGTTATAAGAGTTCATTACCGAGTGTCTGCCCCCATCCCAGAGCCAAACGGAGGTGACTCAAACCCAAGTGGGACTTCATTTTCTGGATGGCTGTTGCCACGGATACTGGCTCGTTCAAAACACTGAGTCGTCCTTGGCCGTGGCCCAGGAGGGGGGGCTGCAGGGAGTGAAAAGTGAAAAAAAACAAAAACAAAAGCAGAAAAAACATATTACATGATATCAGTATATCATACTATAACTATCCACAGCTGCCTTCTGAAATGTAAAGGACCAATATAGAGCTTTGTTTCTTTCCATCGTAAATAAATCCGTTTTTCTTGTGTTTATAAAACTTAATTGGTTTCCAGTGAATAAAAACAGTATTATCTCTAAACAATGTTTAATTTCCAGAATTACTTCATGCTTGTCTGTGTCTTGCAGTGCTGCGTTTTTTACCTTTTCTAACTTGAGGATGCTGAAGGACAGGCTGGGAGCATTGTGTCGTAACAGAGTCTGGACACTGGGGGGCAGTGCTGAGTCACTGCAGGTTACGCTGACATGGATCCCACTGTTGTCTGGTCTGTCGAGGGAAATAAAACTATTATTCTCCAGTACAAGGATCTTAGTGTCGAACAGTGCTTTCTGCAGGTTTAAACCTATTATATGCAAGTTCTGTATACATAACATTACTAGTGACCATGTTTTTATATAAATGATTAGTTTCTGTTCTTTTCATGTATGTTGTAAAGTCGTCCTTGCTGAAAGGCAATCAACCAGAGTGCAGGTTTTTAGCTTTTAGGTAGTTGTCAAAGTTACGTAACCAGCTTGTGGTAATTAAGTTGGGAGCAGAATCTGTGTGCCAGGCTCTTTGATATCCAAGGTTTGAAAGTTAACTCTAGAAATGCATTGTGTTCACACATTAAATGGCTTTAAAATCAAACCAAGAAGAATAATGCAAGACTGAATTTTGTGAAGACAGTAGCAGTGGTTGTTTCTTCATTATAGCTGACAATCAAATCTTGCAAAAACAGGAAATTACAGTGAGGGCGTCTGAATTTAAGGAAATAGATGTAAAACCTGTTGATCGTTTGGAGACTGTCTGTAAAACATATTGGACTTGTAGTTAAAAGGCTAAAATGTGCCAAACCAGCTAAATGGTCCTTTGATTAAAGTAAATATGAAGTGCTAATTCACACACGCATCCTTTGTCTATGCAAACATGTGCAGCACCTGCAGGCCGAATGCTGTAGCATTGTTTCACTGTCACAAGTCTTCAGCTCCTCCATAACCGTGTTTAGTTCCTCTGCGTTCTTGACTGTGAATTCCAGTTTGTGACTGTGGGAGGCGCCACCAAGGGCTTGACTCAGCACGGACACTTGGCCGCTACCTGAGAGTCAAAGACGGACACCAGAGATGGAAAAAGACATGGAGGTCAGAATAGTTGACCTGTTGGTTAGTCTAATGTGTCACAACATTTTAGCCTATACCTTCATTAAATATTCAAGTGCTGTAGGTATGTGTGACACATTTTCCATTCAAGATGACCTCTTACCAAGTCCCCCAACCAGCCAGTCGTTCACTCCTCCTTTAACACTATCCCATGAAGTGTGAGGGGAGAAGATCGCGATCCCGGCCTCCACAGCCCGTATGGCCAATCTCTGCTTCCAATCTCTCTGAACTAGACGCTTGATTGGCCGAAACAATGGAGGGTGATATGAAATAATGAGGTCACAGCTCATAGCTTCCGCTTCCTCCATGACAGCATCTGTAAGGTCGTTGGTCAGCAGGACAGTTTTGACAGGTCGAGATTTGCTGGGCTCGACCAGCAGGCCGACATTGTCCCACGACTCAGCCAGAGACAGAGGAGCGAGCTGCTCCAACACCTGCAGCACTTCTTTTAGCTCCATCACACCTGAACAGTGAGCGGAGAGAGAAAGGCAGCGGGCGGGAAAGGCGTGAAGAGACGAGTGTAGGGGGGCTGGGATTAGTTGACTTGTTAAGAAGCTGCGACTGTGAGTAGATGAAGGGATGGATGAAACAGTTGAGGCAGAGGAGTAGAGAGCAGCCTGTGAGGTCAAGCTCCTCCTGGTACAAAATCTTCTATAGGTGAGTGAAACAAATGTCCAAGAAAGACTCCTACACCCAGTCAACATCAGTGGAAACCTGTGTGGACAGAAGAAAAACACCAACAAAGTCCAACCTTAACCCTCCTGTTACACCGTTTATCCTTAGGGTCAATTTGACCCCAGCAATTTAATCATCCACAATAGTACTATAACCAAAGTTGTTACTCAAGTTTTTATGTCAGATACTCTAGAAGGCCTACAGTATAACGTGATTTCGGAAATATATGGAATAATATTGACTGACCTAAAATTTCATGTTCAATGTTTTAAAACAAGTATATTATTTGTATGTACTATATTGTGTAACTTGTAATATTAGTATTAGTTTCGAACATTTCCAAATATTTGAATTGCAAAATAAATAATAACAAAAATGAATAAATCATTAAAATGATCAAATTGACAAAAATGAACACCTATGTGACAAGTATGTATACAGGACAATGAAAAAATATAATCATGCCAATTTTAGGTTTTCCCATTGTCCCAATAAAATTAGGAAAATAAATTAAATGTAAAGCAATATAAATATAATATAAATCACATATTCTTATAAGCCCCACCCAACCCTTACACATCAGTAAAGAGGAGAAAAAAACACTTTTAAATTAAAAAAAAAGATAGAATATAAATTAAAAATAATATCTAATCTAATGAGATGGACAGTGGAGATTTCTGGGCCTAATATTTAGTGTAGCTGTTTCCTAACAATCAAGTGCAGAGCAGCTATTACAAGCCTTATTTGTGCATCTAACATGTCAAACTTTAAGTTGTTGTGACACTGACTGCTGTGAAGCATGCAGGCAGCTAATTGCACAGCTAGCTAGTTAGCATTAGCTACCACAGCCTGAATAGACAGCGCTAGATTTAAAACGCACTGTTAACATGAAAGTGCGTGTGCGAGTGAACGTATCATACTTTCTCTTGCCTTTTCACTGTGAGGTTAGAGAGGACTGGCTCTGCTTTCGGACACGTTTCTCCCGAAGTGACGACAGAGACACAACTGAACTCGCGGAATGTCCGTTTCCGGCTTCCGTTCCTGAAAGCAGCGGTTTTGATTGGTCAGTTGAAACGTCACCGACCGTTGTTATGACGATGTTTCACGTTACTTCTGTAACTTCAGATTTTTGACTTTTTATTTATATTTTGATTTGTTTATATTTTTTAATTTAAAGCATTTAATTATTTATTCTGTTTCCTACTTTCATTTTTTTTTATTAGTTTTTTTCTCCTCCCATGGTCATTTTGAAAATGTTAATCTGCCATTTTGTTGTGAATTTAACAAATTCACATAAAGTTTGAATAAAAAAAGATCCATATTGGTATTATAAATACTTTTAAAATTAACTGGTTAAAAAACAAACTCACCTGACAAGCTTCGGGTCACGCTGTCCTCATTTCATCAGCAATCACTTCTTTCTGGGAAACTATGCTTCAATCTGATTTTTTCTATTCAATTCAATTAAATAAAATTTTATTCATAGTGCCAAATCATAACAAAAGTTATCTCAGGACACTTTACAGAGTAGGTAAAGACCACACTCTATGACTTATTTATGATTTACAGAGACCCAACAATTCCCCCGTAGAGTACGGTGGCAACGAAAACCTTCCCTATAACAGGCAGGAACGTCAGACAGACCCAGCTCTGTGGAGGACGACATCTGTCTGCACCGGTTAGGGAGGAAGAGAAGAAGAGAGAAAGAGAGAAAAGACGGACGGATGGACAGAGAGAGATGAAGACAGACACAAATACAGAAACAGACACACTTCCGGTGATTATAATTATATCAATAGTAATGTGAATATGACTTATATGTTATGGCAGTTAAATCCTTCTTTATCAAATTCAAATATGTTGATCTAGATCTGAAGTTTGCCCTTTGTGACTCCCAGACTGTTATTCATCTGTTTTGGGAATGTGAATATACTTATATAATATACTTTTTGGCTTGGTAGAGAGTGATGCTCCAGCTGAAAAAGATAATTTTTTAATTAATCTTGTTTTAATTCTTTCAAAGTGTAAATTTGCCGAAGTAAAACCCATTTTTTGTGTTTTCATCAAAAAAACTATCCTCTGCTGATAACAGAAAAAGTGATCCAAACTATACATCTAAATTCATTGCTCATGTCCCCTGGTGTATCTTACTTTCCCCCCCTCTTATAAAAAACATGTTGCTAAACGAAAGATATTCATGCACATATGTATGGAAGCCCATTTCTGCCAATGTAATGGGGAAAAAGATCCTGTAAACAGATCCAGACCAATATATCAGTCGGTGGATATTAGCGCCTGATGTTGGCCTATATCACAGACAGATCAGCGTAGATGTTTCCCAGTGTGTGCTGATTCTTCATTGATATGGTCAGCAATTAACTGATACTAAATATACAGTACTATTTAGCTATTTATTTCATTTCTATTTATTTTTTGTGGTCAGAATTTGACTAGTCTTGCATACAGACCTTTATATCCACAGCACTGGAGTAAGGTCTGGCTACATCAGCTTATCATTCTGGCATAGAGGGAGGGGGGGTGTTTGTATTTCTTTATACCGTGCTTACATCTTCTTGGGCGGTGTTAAGCACAGTAGCGGAAGAAGCAGAAGAAGAGGAGTGTAATGCCTGACGATGATGCAGAGGTTTCTCATCCTTCTGAGATACTGACACATATGAAAATATTCAGTGTGATTTTTATTCTTTGCAGGTTGGAAAACTTGTCTAAACTGAAACATTACACACTAGAGAGAACGATTCTGGCAGATCTTTAAGACGGATTGATTCATCACACCCACTCAGTGGTAGAGGACCTTTTATGTTTATCTGCAAAAACACCATTTCACAAATAAATAAGAGGGAGGAAGAAAGCTTCCAACTTGTGTGGATGTAGCTGAGAGCAGAAGAAAACATAATAATAACAACATAGATGTAGGCCATATAACTCTTGGATCTTATGTATGATCTGTAGAAAGTGGCACTTTGATTACATTTTATAGGAACACATTAGTAAAGTTTATTTCTTTAGTTCCTAGACTGAAGAAACACAAAAGGACAGTCTAAAAAACAATGAATTCAGTTATTTCGGTAAATGTGCATATAACAGTCAGTAAAACACACACAAAAAAAGCTGTATATAGCTGTTGATATGACATAATATTGTTTGAATGTAATGTTATGAAACAAATTCACAGATTAATATGAACAGGAAAAGACTGGATGACTTTGATAAGCTGTATTTACTCTCACAGGGGCGGGCGGTGCATCTGCCACTTCTCAGAAAGATTAGTAGGACTTCTGCAATAATCAAAATCCTGCACACAAAAACAAAAACAGAGTGAAGGTTATCAATGTTAGCAGAGATTATTGCAAATGGTTAAAACCGTAGTTCTCATTAAGTGCACGACACAACAAGCTGCTGGGCAGAGTAGCTACCTCGGAGCTGAGTCAGAGAGCGACAGAGAGAGAGAGAGAGAGAGAAAGAGAGAGAGAGAGAGAGAGAGAGAGAGAGAGAGAGAGAGAGAGAGAGAGATTATTGTGGATTAATGCAATAAAAGTCGATGTTGGAGGGATCAGGGAAGGATCAGGGCAAAGACCGGGCGGCGAGCATTACATCATCTGATTCTTTCTTTGACCTCATCACCTTCTCTTTGCACGCCACCCCTCAGTTTAAGTAGGACCCCCTTTTTCAAACACTCACATTATATCTACATTATAAATGCGTTACATTTTAAGAATCTTTCCAAAACAGATCTTTGTTTGACTGCCTGCCATCACAGAACAGCAGTAGTTTACAGAAAACGTGTTACTTATCCATTAAGCATATTGCCACAGCTATATGTCACCTTGAATCCAATCTGTGGAGTGCCATTAACAGATGTGTATTTAGTTATTAGGTCTGTGTGTCCAAGAACAGCTTCACTTTTGTTAATTGGTACTATAAGCCCCCCTCCCCCGTCTGTCCGTCCATTTAAAGTTGGGCCAAGTCAGTCACGCAATACCACATCTGTCTAGCTGATGTGCCCCCGACTGCCAGGTCGCACCGTGTCCCCGTCCACACCAGTAAATTCCCTCAACACAGGTGTTTAATCTCAGCTGTGCTGCTGGCTTTGAATCCGTTTCGGAGATAATCTACAAGACAAATTGTGTTCATAGGTTTTTGTATCATGGAGGAAAATGCAATCCGTGCAAATTCTGGTGCAAATTTAGGACACCTTTGATATTTTTATTGTTGTCTTGACTTGTGCACAAGCTGCTTTCCAGATCAGATACTCTGTATCAAGCTAAGTAGCAGGGATTTGCTGTGATTCTGTTTGGGTATATCCAATGTATTTCAAGCAAATTTACACAAACTGTACTGAGAATTATAAGACTGGCGCATACAGCGCTCTCAAAATTCTGGGAAAAGCATATTTTTCCTGCCCTTGTTTTTGCTCTTAATACCTAGAAATGTATTATGCTTGCGTTATGATGTCAGAATTTTGAGATGTTTTTTTTTTATGGACACCACTCATCAAATCAGTGGTCGCACAATCTCTTTATCCTGATGTCCCTCCAAAGTCAGGGCAGAGAAGGCACTCTATCCTCAAGTACCCGCAGTGCAGCTGCATCCTTTTTGGTTTCCAAATCCCTTATTTGTACATGAAATCCATAGATCATTGTGCTTATTTATTATACAACCAGTTTTGCATTATTACACAAGATTTGTTACGGAAGTCGTGCTAAAAATGGGTTTGAGATAACATTTTGCTTGTTAGCACTGAAACAATCAGCTGGACAGATGAATTGACCTCTTGGGTCAGACTGGCCTTTGGATTAAATGACAATGTGCCATGACAGGTTTTGTAGCGCTCATAAATTGATAAGTCTTTACTTTTTGTGGAATTTGTCAAACTCTAAAGCAGTCTGTAGTCTGTGATACATGTCCAAAATCTAATTCTTACAGAGTCCTTGGCTTCCTTTCAGGTGACACACAGGAATCATTCATTCACAAACTAAAACTCAATGTTGTGCCAAGTTTACGTGTACAGTTTTATTTAGATATCTGTAAAATACCTGTTACCAGTAGGCCTATTTCACTTATTGGATTCCATCCATAAATTAATGTTGTAGTCCAACACATTGCAACAAGCCCAGGCCAAATACTGTGTATGTACATATGCTACACACATCCTAATCTAAGTTTGCATTTCTACACTGTTTCAGAGATAAGGATACAGTCAGAATAATTCAAGAAAGAATCAATATTTTCCTTTAGCGATACATTCATTTCAAAAATTCAATCCAATCCAAAATGGCTTTCCGTATATAAAATGAATATAATCAATCAAAACAGTACAGTTCTATTCATTTACACTTGTTTCAATGATCATCAAAAATGTCTCATGATTGTCTTTGCATAGATGTGAAATTCTCTCTGTGAATCTGAGACATTGCTTGACTTTTCTTCGCAGTGCTTTATTTTAATTTCAATAATATTACGTGTTAGTTCTTAAAATATACAAATGAATTTGTCACAGAGCTTAAAAGACAGCGTAGATATGAACGCGTGCCTGCAGAGGTGCAAATGGACTTTCTTGATCGAGAGTCTCTTCGACTGTCATTGGTGGGACATCATTCTGACGAACTCTGCAGCAGAGAAGAAGAGTTGGATTAGTTCACAGTGCAGTGAGATACAATAATTACTTCTGTTATTGATGTTCATGTCAATGCAGCTGAAAAGACAGTTTATACCTTCAAAGTCCACTGTGCCGTCTCCATTGTCATCTGCTTCTTTTACTATTGAGTCTATCTCCCTTCGGCTCATGTGCTCTCCCATCAGCTTGATCATGGCCGATCGCAGCTCCTCTGTCGTGATCTCTCCGTCTCCGTCAGTGTCAAACTAGCCAGAGAAACGAGAGAAGAACAGAGAAATAAGATCAGTGAGTGAGTGGAAGGGGGGTGATTGGTCAAATCTGCCATTGTGGCTGCTGCATTTAAAAAAAAAACGTTTCACTCTCACCTCTTTGAAGGCATCTTTGAGCTCCTTCACGCCGATCATCCCAGCCGTTTCTGCCAGGAGCTTTGGGGCCATCAGGTCTACAAAGTCATCAAAATCCACTCTGCCACCAACTGGAGGGGAAATCAGAAGAAAAGATTCAGGACTTCTGTCACATTTCTCATCAATTTCTTCTATCTTTTTTTGTATATTTGGCTCTGCAGGGACTCACGGTTCATGTTGATATTTTGGCTCAGTTCGATCAGCTCCATCTCCGTGGGCATGTAGCCCATTGTCCTCATCAGATTCCCCAGGTCCTTGCAGCTGATAAGCCCATCCTTGTCTTTATCAAACTCATTGAATGCATCACGTAGCTCTGCAGAGGTGAAGAGAAAAACACTCAGTCATCCAGTCAGTTGACAAGTGAGTGTATAAAATGCACAAGGTAGAAACAATTATCTGAGTGGTGTGTAGATCAATTTAATGAGTTTGCATTTACTGTTGAAAACATGAGAATATGCAAAGATGTACGTTCGATTTACCATCGATCTCATCGTCAGCCAGTTGTCTTGACTGCACAAGAGAAACACAATTGGTTAGGTCCAGCGTACCACCACACAATTAACTAAATGGACATTTCATCATCGTTCAATATGGAATATTCCTAAAGAATTAAATGACTATGAGATTAACCTGGATTCAGATAACCCTAACCCGTATCGGCAGGTGGGCCAGTATCATCAATGCCATGCAATTGTAAAGAGCAGGCACAGACTCTATCTCTTATCATTTCATCCTGTTACCTTTCGGGTTATAATCCAATTTACCTCTCATGGCAGTTTTGCAAAAATCAGCACAAACACATGCAAAGTAGAGGAAAAAACTGTAACTGCTGTACTTACAATATTTTTCCCTCCTCGCAAGAAAATGCACGCTGCCCCGAGACTCATTTCTGCAAGAGGAAAAAAAACAACTGTGAAGTGTAGTTATGAAAATCAAGAATTTGTTAATAGTTTCTGACACTTGATGCAGAGTTGCATGCAGAACCAGAAAGTTAGAAATAAGACGGTCTGTGTACCCTCTGAAGGATTGGACACTAAGTCTTGTCTGAACGCTGAGTGTGTCTACATTTATTGACATTGTGAAAATTCTGATAAAAATACTAATAAAATTCTAAAATACTCGTCCAAAGTCTAAAAATACAGGACATGTCATTCACACCATTTCCTTTAGAGGTTATAGAACATTTTGTCGTGAGATAATAGGATGAGAATGAATTGCATTTGTGCTCACCTTTATCTGGTGATTTCTGTTCATCAGCCAACTAGCATAACACACGACCCCTGAAGTCGAGACTCGGCACCTGCAGTGTCTTCCCTCTGGTTGATCTTCCTCTCAGTGTCGGCCCTGCTCCTCCTCAGCCGGGACAGCCCTGTCTCTCAGTGTCTCGTCTGGTCTGCCCAGCGTGATGGGATGCTGCTGGGAGGTTGTGTGAGGGGAGGTGTGGCTGCATCCAGGGATGTACGCTCGTGGGGAGGAGTCAGTCGTGTTATGAGAGCGCGTCACTGTAAATTATACTGCCATGTGAGCCCAGGGTTCAGTTCACAGGTTAGGGGTAGAGTTTCTTTTGTTTGCTGTAAATTAATTACCGTATTGTTCAATTCACTGTAGATTCAACACATAAGTGTATTTTAATCACCATATAGATGATTTCAGAAGCTAATTATTATTTTAATTATCAATTACTCCGTCAGTTACTTCCGTTATCGTTTATATATTTTATATACTGTATTTACACGTTTTCCTCAAATTTAAGGGAATGCTTGATTCTTTTGCTTGATAAATGATGATTACACAATTAATGACTTTTGAGGAAAATCCATGTTTTGTTAATCCACTAATGGATTATTGTTTTAATAGGACAATATTTTAGAGACTTACAGCCATCATGACTTTGTAGTGTGTGCATTTTGTTGTATTTTCTGTTATTTTGTGTCTGCTTCATTTTGCTGAAGTGATTCGTTTTCATATGCTTATATATCTTTTTTCCCTCGCTTTAACTTCTATTGAGAATTTTTCTATTATACAGATGTAACAACTCAATTAAAACAAGTAAATACAAAAACAGATATAAACACATGGGAGTCACTATCAAAGAAATCTTTCCATTTTCCTTTACTCAATCAAGTTTTTGGGTATATATAATTTTAATTGTTAAAATGTCTCTGCCAATCTTTCTCTCATCTTAGTTTCACCTGACATTTATATCAATTCTTATATGGGTCAGCTGAATTAATCCTCTGCGAAAAGTATTGTCTTTCCAACGATGTCTTATATGTTACTGATGATGTAGAGCGAGCAGGTCATTATTGTCCTCCAGGATGATTCAAGACCTGCATCACCCTGTCTGGGTTAATCTCACAACAATGACCAGCTCGCTCTACCTTATCCCTCACATCACACGGCTACTTTCTTGAGTGAAATACTGTTAAATGTTTTTATAGATATTGATTTAATTGATTTAAACATGGTTCTTTAGAGATCAGAAGATTATAATCAAGTATTCAACAAAGCTGTGCAATAATTACCAGCAATGACCTGCTCACGCTACAACACCCCTTACATATACATATCATATTAAATGCAGATTAATTATACATTTTAAAAGTTTGGAGTAATAGAGGCTTATCTGGACCCTCCGTCTGTTATTTTAGTTAATAAAACAGATTTTGGATGTATTAAAGAGCCACAGGCCAGTTAAAGCTAATATCCCATTGTGTGATAATCTTCTTGAGTATTGGTTACATTTGCATGGGGGAAAAGGGATTATTGTTTCCGTGAAATACCCTTATGACAATGTCAGGGATTAACTCCGGGTCAGTCTCAGGGTTAGGGTTAGGGCCAGGGTCAGGCTTCACTTCCTACAGAAAAGATGTCTGAATTAACCACAGGAATTATCTGGCTGAATCCCCCCCCCCTGCTTGTTTTCCTGTTATGTAAACTCCTCAAAAATCTCTTCACATAAGGAGCATAATCTGCAGCGGAAGCTAAGATGATTTTATTATCTTTTCCCCCTCCCTCGTTGCAGTGGGCCAGCTGAGGGGTTTACACAAAGCCAAGCACACAGCTGTGAAAAGATGGGGGGGGGGGGGGGGGGGTATGAATGAAAACTGAGAAGAGGAGAAGGGAGGACTGGGTAAAAGAAGGTTGAGGTTGTGTAGGTTTCATTTTTGGAAATAAAATATAGAGGGTGAGTGAAGAATATAGGCCCACATTTTTGGATTAGTGGGACTGAGACGCTATTACAGCACACACAGTGTATCAGCAGCTGCTTGCAGCCGAGAATGATAATACAGAAAGATACCGATGGACAACATTTGTTTTTTTATCTTATCTTTATCGTGTGTAGTGTGTCAGCTAAAAGTGCACAACTCAGAGATTATACTGAGTGGATTATGAGAGCAGAAGCTTTGCCTAAAAAGCCTCATGTGTATTTGTGAGGATGTGTGTCTGTGTGCGCAGAGATAGTTTGCCATCAGACTAACTTAAAAGGTGTAAAACATCCAAATCTTTTTAAAGGCATTAGAGAAAAACAATCCCCATAAGCAGAAGAACAGTTAAACCCAAACAATAAAGTAATCTGACAAATCATAAATGATACAGGGCCTCGGTTATCACTTTTTTTTTTTCTCGTTTCTTGTTTTTTCATTCATTCCTCTTCAACAGCTTGTCCCTGTCGGGGTCACGGGGGTGGGGTGGGGTGTACACCCTGGACAGGACGCCAGTCTATCACAGGGCACATAGAGATGAATGAATGTATAACTTGGTTTGTGTTTTGCAAATTCTATGCTATTAGAAGTGTCAGTAAATTGAAATTGCAGTCAGGTGGCTGAAAATTGCTGTCTGATCATGAATAAACACAAGCAGGTCTATCTTTATCTCTGATGCATTATGGAATACTTAACAGAAATCTATAGCATCTTTAGTAGGGATTACACCCAAACATTAGTCGCTGTTAAATTGGACAAGTTTTACAGGTTTAATACCAATTTGTATTTGTTGAGCCATATTCCACTCTGATGTCGCTATGTTAATCTGAACTAAGTGTGGACAGAAGTGGAAATCACTTCCTGTGAGTTTGAGTTTTAAAAGATGCTTAGTTTCTCATTTTTGGGGTCACGTTGTTTTTAATTGAAATAACATGATTTGGATTAAAGAAACAAACCACAGAGATGCATTTCCCCTTTTTTAATGATAATTTGTTTTAATGATGTCCAAATTACACTCATTTCTGATCGGTTTAGCGTACATATGCCTATGTCACAACAAGAGCCTACGATTTAGAAAGTGCTGCTACAGTGCCTTTACAGCTTCTGCCTTCAAATGGACCGTGTGAACTCGTATTTCAAATGTGAAAGGTTGTTCATCCAGTGAGCGAACAAAAAGTCGCGAATGGTTTTGAAGGTCAGGATTGAGTGAGACCATCTGTCTGTGATAGTTTTTTGTATGCCAACCCACGAAAGGACCTGATTTACCCCGTCACCAACAGATGTTGGAGCTCCCCGACAGAAGACTGAGATTGGAGGCAATTCGGGGTTGGCGCAGCGCTCAAAGTCTGGTGCTCATGCGCTTTGTCTGTGAAGAGTTCAAAAATGTGAGACCCAGAAAGGCCGACCAATGAGAGCACAAAGTCTTTTTTCGGGACGGGAGCTTAAAGAGACAGCTGCTAAAGCTGAATGTTTCAGACCGAGGGTAAATAAACGTATATTCAGACAGACAGAAAGAGAACAATAATAATGTGTTTTTTGACGGTTAAAAAAATGCAAAATAGTAGAAACGGAAATTCAAATTTGAACCTGATAAATAGCATAATATTTTCCCTTTAACAGAGCTAACCTTATTGTTGTTTTTTAACCTACAGATGTTGATGTTTGGTGATTCTGTTTGATGTACTTATTTTTTTTGTTATGTTTTATTAAGTTATTCTTAAATTAATTGA
The DNA here is from genome assembly GCF_963691815.1 of Echiichthys vipera. NCBI lineage: Eukaryota > Metazoa > Chordata > Actinopteri > Perciformes > Trachinidae > Echiichthys > Echiichthys vipera. The sequence goes on along the minus strand of NC_139843.1, from coordinate 13,427,368 downwards.
TGGATTCATATTTTTGATACTAAAATACATTATTACATTTATAATTTTTGATGAAAATAAATAAATATGCAAGAAATTATAATAATATAATATTTTATAGGAATACATGAGAACTTAATTGTGTTTTGTAAGATACTTGTTAAGTACAGTTAAAAAGACCTTAAACCCTACCTGTTGACCAAAGCATTTTGCTAAATGTCTTTTATATGTTCTCCTTTTAACTTATTATTTACTTTTCGGGCGGCAGTAGCTCAGTCCATAGGTGACTTGACTTCAAGTCCCTGTGTGGACCATGTACAGAGCATGGACTGGTGGCTGGAGAGGTGCCAGTTCATCTCCTGCTGTTGAGCAAGGCACCGAACCCCCAACATCTCTCCTTAATTGCATGTATAGGTCCTGTCTGTGCATGTGTGTATTTCGGGCCTGTGTTAATAAGAGTGAAAATTGCGGGATAAATAAAGTAGTTAGTCTTCTTCTTCTTTTTATTTATTTTTTCTATTCTGCTATGTAGAACTTTGAGATTGTTGAATGAAAAGTGCACTACAGATAAAATGTATTATTATTAGTATTATTATTATTAATATTAAAAATTGGATGATTTTGGAAAAAATAAACAATAATAAAGAAAGAAAATAAAGAAATAATAAATGTATGACAGAGGAAGCTGTAACTAACTAACAATGAGCTGTGGAGAAAGGGTGTATACTGCTTCAGACTCCATGGCAAAAATAAAAATGAGATCTGTCTTTCTAGTTGTGTAATATAATTTCTTTCTGTTTGACCTTTCCTGTTTTATTTTTGTAAATGTTTTAAATACATTTAAATCAAGTCCTCCTGGGCCACGCGGGGTCACCGTTGCAGCTGTGTGCCTGCTTTCCGAAGCGTAGAAGAAGAGCACTTCCGTTTTCCTCTCGGCTCCCGCCCCGCTCCGCCATCATGAACTCCTGAACAAAAAACGGAGGAGAGTCGAACAAAATGGGGATAATAATAACACACACCGGAGCCGAAATTCGCCGACAACACTACGCGTAATGACAGCACAAAGTGCAGCACGGAGCGGACCCGTGAAAATTAATGAACCGGCTTCCCATTGAAAACGTCCGCGGCGGCTCCTGGCGTTACGTTATTGAGTTAGCGGCGTTGCTAAGAGCAGCCAGAGCTAACGTTAGCAACGGGCTCTCTTCGCTTAGCTGGCAGGCGTCACTCAGCGAGCTGTCACTTTAATTGACTGGCACTTTTACTCATGTCTAGCCGTGCAGACGTGCTAGCAGCTGTCGTATTGAGTGGGAGCATCAGGATGGAGGGGCGTTTGAGTAACAGCATCGACAGACACAATATGGTTTGTTCGTGTTGAATAGACACCAGTGTCGGAGGAAAAAGGGGAGTGAGAGCAACATTTTCCAGCCAGGCCGGGTTAGCTAGCTCTTGAGCTAGCTACAGTGGATCCCAAAAGCCACGGTAAGACATGTTATAAATCATTCAGCACGTTAAAGCAGCTGCCTCTCTCTCTCTCTCTCTGCAGGGGGAGAGGACCCAGCGTTATTAACTACAACATTTTCAGGTGCTGCAAACGTTGACATTGAGGCTTGTTGTTGGCCTGCAGCCTGAACAACCTACTCAGCCTCTGAGTTGTTGTTGTCTACTGTTGACATGTCATGCATCTCTTTGGTGAGCTAGAGCAAAGATAGCCTAATTGACCAGCCAAGTGCAAAAGCCGTCTTAGCTTGCACAGCTGAGATGCACACTGTACATGATACCGATAAGCTCCTATGGAGAGCACTACTTTTCTCTCTGTCTCACCAACCAAGGACAATAAGCATTTTGTCTACCACAATGTGCCCAGGGGTGAAAATTCCATGTACGTGAAAGAGATCATCTTAAATGAAACCACACAATTGTGTCATTTGTTGCCTCTTCCCTAGTGTGTCAGGGATGGGTGTGGAATAGATGGGTCCCTTTAAAAACAGATTGAGAGCTTGCTTTAGGCTTAAGTTTCAAGATTGAAAGAACTTCTCGTTTTCAAAGGGAACCACAAACTTCCTCTTTGGCTGCCAAAAAAAAAAATCTTTGTAATAAACTTTTCATCTGATGCATGTTTATTTTGAACTGTGTGGAAATACTGACACGAAGGCCTTGTTGTTCAGTCACTGACCACTTAAAGAATATGGAGCATGTGCTTTACATTTCCAGATCAATACCCCGTTAACAAGATCCTAATGTCCCATGATATACCACATGCCAGGCTGTTAACTTGACAGACAGTGCATCACACAAATGAACAGTTGTTGTCTGCACTATAGCCACACTTATACAGTTAGTACAATTAATATATACTCTCCAAAATAATGTGAAAGTTATATGGGTTTATCCTGTGGACCCTCTTTAGTGGCTAACATCTAGTATTATAATCACAGTGCAGTAATTGAATCACTAATGTTTTTGATATTGACGACCAATTTATAAACAAATTACTGTTAAACACAATACATGTTCATTTGAATTAATTGGAGATGTGTCAACAGCATTTTTGAAAGACAGTATATATAACACCACATTTATTACAGAACTGTGGTCCTCAGTGGTTATCCCATTGTGAACACCACTCCTTTGACTCTATTTCTACAAATGGTCAGGAAACCTCTGATGACGTTTTCAGAGAGATATTGTGCTTAAACAAAGGTAAAACTTGTTAGGTAAGTCATGGGCCTGCTAAACTGGTAGGCAGTTTACTTTTATCTTGTGAACTTCGGCCTGCTGTTGTCTGCTGTACTGTGTTTGAATGTGACTGCCGTAAGGCTGAGTGTGTGGGCGGGTGACCAGTGAATGATAAGCCAAAATCATTGTCAGAGAGGATTGTTTTGTCTAGCACAATGAACATGTGAGGCATTTTGTGAGGATTTTCGGGTCTTACTTTAAGATGAGGAAAAACAAGAGCCGAAACAGGTTTTCATTTCTTCCTCATTTCCAATTGGATCCACAGAACCTAAAAGCTGCACAATATGCATCATGTATCACCAGATTCAGTATATATGCCCTGGATGTACTCTATCTGGTTTATCTTTATCTATTTTTCAAATATTGTGATGTTAAATAGTAAAAACTATAAAATAGAGCTATGTTAAGTTGAGTTGTTAAGTAATTGAATGGGTGGGTGAATGAATGGTCATTTGAAGCTGATGGGTATTTTCATATTTTCCATCCATATTAGCCGACAGATTTTAATTTTTGTAGTTATATAGCATTTAAATGCAGATGTAGCCCCAGACATGCTGAACCAAAGTGATTCTACTCTAAAAAAAAAAAAAAAAAGTGATGACTGGCAAACCAAGAGATTGTTATATCCTTTATTTAACCAAGAGAAACCCACTGAGAGTAATAATCTCATTTCCAAAGGAAATAGCTCTGTGCTGGATATTTAAAAATAAATGCTTAAGCTACGTAACTGTAGATAATGTGTGTGTCAATTATCTGTCACAGACTAGAGCCTATTTCTTTATTTAATTTTATAAAAACAGATGCAATTAATAATGTAAAGTTATAACGTGCATGCATAGAGAAGTTGGTGACCATATTTCCCAGGTCTCCAACACAAATGATAGTAATCCGTCCAATAACAGATGCTCAGCCAGTTTCTCTTCCACGCTTACCAGGCGCTGGCCATGCCATCGAGTGTGCGGGCCGGGAGCCTGAAGGACCCGGAGGTGGCTGAGCTGTTCTTCAGGGAGGACCCTGAGAAGCTCTTCACGGACCTGAGGGAGATAGGCCATGGGAGCTTCGGAGCAGTCTACTTCGTGAGTTACTTTCCTTGGTGTTTGGTCTTTCATCTCTGTCAGCTGGCCTCATGATACGGATACAGTAAACATTTAAAAGTTACAATTTGAGCTATATGAATTTCAGGTGCAAAGTTATATTCTACTGAGATATTTATCAGGAAAGGGAATATAGTGGCTGAGGTATTATTAAAATAATATCAGCGAGGTTAAGTTAGAAACACTTTGCTGATGCGAATACATCTGTATAACAGAATATGGGCGTCTAATTATCAGGCTGAGTGACAATTAACCCGTTTGGAAATCTGTTCTTGAATTCTGCATTAAGCTTTTTTTTGGCTTTGGATGTGATCTGTTTTGAGATGATGGAAAGATTTCCTGTTATTCCTTTTCACTTTTGTAGCATTGATTTATGTCCATATTGTGCACCTTTCAGGGATGTGGTGCTAGCTAGGGAGAAGAGCTGCAACGATGAGTGGATTAATCAATTAGTTCTAATTGTTTTTATAATTGAATCATTCACACAAAATTTCAGCTTCAAAGTGAATACTTTCTGGTTTCTTTCCTCCCCTGGGACAGTGAACTGATAATCTCTGAGTTGTGGGCAAAACAAGACATTTGAAGATCCGTGGCTTTAGGAAACACTGATCAACTTTTTCTGACATTTTATAGACCAAACAACTAATCAATTAATCGAGAAAAGGCATCGAATCGATCAATCTGATTAAAACAATCGTGAGTTGAAGCCCTACTAGAGAGGTGAGACATGAAGGACTTAATTTATCAAAAAATAGTGTAAATAATGTAATATAAATTAAAGTAATAATGGAAATCATTCTAAAATGTGTTGATTTACTTTCTATTTGTCTGACGATTTTTGATTGTTAGTTGTATGCTCAAGTGACGGTACAACCCAAAAACTCCACTGAGCTTAAAAAATCCCCAGCATTGTTTTTCAATTCAGGAGCCTGCTATAAATATGAGCAATATCATCAGTCTGTATAACACAATTGGTTACATCTTTATCACCTCACAAAAAGCTACTAAAATAGCTTATAAAATGAATAAACTAGCTTTTAATACTGAGCTCCTCCAGACATTTCAATGAAAAATATGCACAACAAAGGAGAATAGCTGAGAGACGATGGTGAGAGTGAGGCTGTGGGTCAGAGATTGTGTTTTTTAGGCAGGAGGGACAGCAGTGAGGAAGGTTCTGCGGTTAAAAACACAAGATGGACAAACTTATCAGTTGAAAGGTGGCAGGAGAGAAGCAAAAGACGACGGTAAAAGCGTTGTGTGAGTCAAGGACAACTCACAAGAGGTGGATAAAAAGCTCTGTTTAATGAAGGGTGAAAAGGAGCTAGTCATGGATGAAGGGATCCGCGGGAGAGGGCAGCAGCGGGAAGGAGGTTCAGCAGAAATCCTTGTTTTATGTAATGGTGATTTCTCTGCTTGGTCTGATGTAAAAATGGCAGATGAATCCCAGAGTTCTCAAGCAGGGGCACCTCTACCGTTTGTAATGTATCGCCTGTTGTCCCCAACCTTTCCACATTAGGCCCATGACATCCGCACCAATGAGGTGGTGGCCATTAAGAAGATGTCCTATAGTGGCAAACAGTCCAATGAGGTAAGACCCGTCGTCTCTCACAGATGTAAGATCCGTTCAGCGGTCGGGTTTGCTCATCAATGATCGTGGTTCTGCTGATGTTCCAGAAATGGCAGGATATCATCAAGGAAGTGAAGTTCCTCCAGAAACTGCGCCACCCCAACACTGTTGAGTACCACGGCTGCTACCTGAGAGAGCACACAGCATGGGTAAGTTTGTTTGTCTGTAAATGGAGCAGCTCTGTTCGCCGTCTATGTTACATTCATGAAAGGTATTATTTTGTGTTTACAAAGGTGCTTCTCAGTTTGGTCGTGCTGTTACTACAAAACAAAGATGTGTTGCCTGGGGAGCGTAGCGAGACACGATTCAACAGCCCCTTTCATACAAACATGTTCCTGTAGATTTTCACTCAAATTGTATTTTCGATGCTTATAGCCCCTTTTGACCAAAAAGTTCCAGGAACTAAACTCAGGAAGTAAACGAGAAACTACAAGTCACCTTTAGGCATTTCCACTGCATTTGAATAATCATTAAGATTGGACAGATTAAAAAACGGCAGCATTTCCATTTTCACACGAGAAAACTGCAAAATAAAGTTGTCATGTCATTGTCGTTTTACATTAGACACGCTGTACAGTGTTTTTGTTTAGTTTCATCTTAAAATTATCCCAAACTTTGGAAACTTTCTGTCATTTTTCTCTGGTCTCTCTCTTTCCATCTCCCCTTGCTATTTTCTCTGTCTTCATCCACTTTATAATCTGCGCTATCGTGTCTTCTTCACGGCAGCTGTCCATGTTGTCCTCAGCATGAGCCTGAACATTATAATCATCTGTGGTGAAACGTAGTGTGCTTTATATAGTTACTAATAAGTAAAGTTTTGATGCAATAATTGCATTGATTATTTTTAGTAATCAAGTTTGAGCACACGTTTGGGTTAGACTCTCTAAAACAGCGTGCAGTTTAACAGTCCATCTGTGCCTCTCCTAGCTGGTGATGGAGTACTGCTTGGGCTCAGCTTCTGACCTCTTAGAAGGTAAGTAGGAAATAATAGAGACAAATGGGTAATTAAGACATTAACACTAATTAATTCAGATTAACAGCAATGAGTTAATTATATTTTAGTCATTCACATTAATAAATCCTGATATCCCCTAATGCCCCTCTTCTCCCAGTCCACAAGAAACCCCTCCAGGAAGTGGAAATAGCTGCCATAACCCATGGTGCATTGCAGGGACTGGTGTATCTTCACTCTCACAACATGATTCACAGGTAACCCCCCCATTCCCTTTCTCACTATCTGTGTCTATTCTGCTCTCCTCCTCCACACTTCATCTGACAAGAGACAAAACAAATACAGGGGAGAAAGCACAAACTGTGCTGCCTGAGATGGGCTTATGCAACGTGTTTGTGCTCACACACTGCAGCAACACATTTTAGTGCATCTAACAGTACATTTTTATGTGTCTCTATCTGTTTTGTCTTCCTCACAATTTTCCTGACCAGTCATTTTCTCTTATCTGATCATTTCTCTTTCTCAGGGATGTGAAGGCAGGAAACATCTTGCTAACAGAGCCAGGCCAGGTCAAACTGGGAGACTTTGGCTCTGCCTCCATCGTTGCCCCAGCCAACTCCTTTGTGGGAACACCTTACTGGTAAGACATCAAACGTAATTCTTGTCATCCTCATCAATTATCATTATCACAGTTACTACTTGTGGATTTATAAGAATTACACCCACAAAGCTTGAGCCGTTCTCACGTCTGTATTCGTCAGCTTTCCCAAACAGACTTTAACTAAACAATTTCATCAACCCCTCCGATGTTCTTACAGTAAGCTCCACTAAATGTCTCCCTGTATCCTAATATTCCTGAAAGCTGTTTTTAAGTTGTAATCCGCAAGAATACATTCCTGGTTGATTTGCAGTCCCGGTTACTGTGGGAACAACAAGTGCAGTTTAAACATCCCAGAACTCTGGAAACACTGGGTAGGGTTGGGTAAATATTATTATTGAAAAATTACCTTTAGGATAAACAGATATGGACAAAAGAGGTACTTCATTTAAAACACATCCAAATACACCACACTCGACTTTCCCACACCACTGACTGTATGGGTTGTAGCTACTGTGTTACAGGGCCAATCACACGTTGCATTAAATCTACAAACACTTGCGGGGATTGGCAAAAACATACAAATGGTCTCTTTTTTTTTATATACCACTTATGCTGGTATTGTTTGACTGGGGAATGTTAAAAATCTACTTTGGTAGTGGGTTATTTTGGTCAATAGCTTAAAGGTATCGGTGCACATAGCCAGCCCTACTCGTTGAGCAGCTACTTTGAAATGACCACTGTCTTGTTTTACATCGCAGTTAGCTCTTACCATGATGAAATGTATTCCCCTCCTTTGACTGTTGCACGGCAAAGACACCCCATGTTTAGCCAGTTGAATGCTTTTAATTGGAGCAACTGGAAATGTTTTGTTCGCATTAACAGTAACTTAATACAGCTCCGACGCGCTGTAAAGACAGTGAACAGTGAGGCTGTTGTTATCCATTAAATAGAATTATGCTCGATTACATGCATGCCGGATTTCCTGTGAATCCCTTTTGGTGTGAAGGGGATTTAAATCCAGCGCATTAATGGCAGACTTTGTCACTTACAATTAAAACGACTATATTGAGAGATAATCACTGATGGAAATATATTAAATGACTGTTGCAGAAAAAATGCAGACTACAAATGGTGTCATAAATAGGGGGGAAGTAGGATGAACAAATCAAGACTACTTTAGTGATAAGCCTACCTTTACCTTAATTGGAACACCTTTCTCTTCTCACCCCCAATGGTATTTAGTCCTGCCGACTTCTCGCCTCTGGCTGACTGTCATTCATTTATTGTCCAACTTGAAAAGAATGAAGTGAAAAGGTTCCAACAAGCTGCAGCCGTTTATTAAAAGCATGCAAAAGAGTGAATCTCAAACATGAACAACTGCAGGGCAACTGAGCCTTTAGTTGGAAAGGTTTTTTTTTCCATTGACACACTGATGTTTATTTACATATTTTGTATGTATAAGTATATTTATGTATGTATTTGAGGTGCTGGATCAAGCAAGTGTTTAGTTTTTCATTGTCTGTCATCTAATCCTTTCAGCACTCGCTGAATCTTTCTCGCAAGGACTTAAAAGTCCACTATTCATTGGTATCGGGTTACTGTTGTTATTCTACATGAGGCAGCCTAACCCTGGTAATGTTGGTGTCTATTCATGTGGTGTACATGTGGGGAGTGAGTTCTCTGTTGGTCCAGGATCAAAGAAAAAGAGAGGGAAATGGCTGAACTGCTTTGTTGTGTCCTCCATGCAGGATGGCACCTGAGGTGATCCTGGCCATGGACGAGGGTCAGTACGATGGGAAGGTGGATGTGTGGTCACTTGGCATTACCTGCATAGAGCTGGGTAAGAGATGACCATAAAATGGTCCACACTTGTTTGTTTTTTCCCCTTTTTTTTAGTTGCTGAAAGCATCCATTTTCTTTGCTTTCTCCTCTCTCATTTGTTTGTTCTTTATCTGCCACTCTTTGTCACACGATGTTGTGCTTTGTCACTCTCTAGCGGAAAGGAAGCCTCCTCTGTTCAACATGAATGCTATGAGTGCCTTATACCACATCGCCCAGAATGAGAGCCCTGTGTTGCAGTCGAATCACTGGTGAGAGTTGGTGAAACTTCCTAAATGCCCTTTTGTTGTTGATTTTAATCTCTTTTACGTTGAGATTATGTTGTAAATTTCTCTTTTATGAAATAGATTCTGATGTTATCAAGGATTTTTCAACATGTTTTTCAAAGGACGAGAGTTGATTGAATTTATTTTATTTTATACACATTTCCAGGAAGTCTAAAAGGGGTGAAATCATGGCTGGTAAGGAAGGAGTGCTGAATAATGCTTTATCATTTTCAGGTCGGATTATTTCCGGAATTTTGTGGACTCCTGTTTGCAGAAGATCGCCCAGGACAGACCTACCTCTGATGTGCTGCTCAAGGTACAAAGTACTGTTTGATGTTGTACATGAAGGCAGGCGGGGACGTGTGATGGTCTTTGTTACAGATGGTTTTTATGATCAAGCAAGAGGAAATCTGAGTAAGAAGAGCCTTCATCCAGGGGACTAATTGTTTTAAATTGAAGGAATTAATCTAATCTGTATGCTCTAATTAAAGAATGTGGTGTATGTTATGTGTAGGTCACATACCATGCTCTCAGAAATTGTTTTTTAACAATAATCAATTTAATTAATTTAGCTTTGTACACTATGTATTCAAATTATATTAGTTATTTGAATCAAAGTGTTCCCTTTACTTTTTAATCTTAATCAGCTGTTCAATGTTAATTAAATACTATAGATGTCTCTGTTTACGTTTGTTATTCCAGTTGGCTCAAGCATACGCTGGCATAACAAGCAGGTCAGCTTGTTGCTGTTGGGGATACAAATCATTTGCCTAATTTCCCTTTACTTCAAAGGCAGACAGTTAGTGGAGGAACAGTCATCATCAGCATGTAGTCGATGTGCAACTTATTTTGGTGGATAAGCAGAAAATCTAGATCATCTTAACAAAAATTGCCCCCCCCAAAACCAGCACCCCAACTTGATCTCAGACCCAAAAGATCCCTGGACCATTTAATTATTCACCCATTTTCTTAACACTTCTATCCACCCAGCACCATTTCCTATGCAGAGAGCGTCCCATGACAGCTGTGATGGACCTGATCGCCCGCACCAAGGATGCTGTCCGTGAGCTGGACAACCTTCAGTACCGGAAGATGAAGAAAATCCTCTTTCATGAGGCACACAACGGTCCTGCCCCGGAAGGAGGTGATGAGGAAGAGGTAATAATGGGATACTTTATAAATTCTGATTTCTGTGAGGTGGAAAGACTTTGCATCGCCTCAGAGTTGTGCGTTGTGTTGTCGCATGTCCTGCTAACCACAAGCATGAGGCAGTGACTCTTGAAAAAACACGTGGAAATACTATTTTGTATGTTAAGTCATATATTGTAAATATGAAATTGGAAATGTCACTTGGCGTACTATCTGCGATAATGAAAAATCCTCAAAGTGATTTTATTTTTGAAGAGGGTATATTATGTTTCAGGGTATTTATGGGAAAAAGGCTTTTTTAGCATCCATCCTGCCTTTGTATTGTACTTCTCAATATATATTGTGAACTTAGGGCCCCTTCCTCTCCATACAAAAGCCTTTGTTTCCATCAGCATTTAATTCCAGCTGGTTGTTCCCTCGAAAAAGGAAATGCAGGAATCCTGAGAATGTAGTGCTGCACTTTCCTAGTGTAGGCTTGTCTCAGTGTTAGTTTGTTGCATATTTTACTGTATTTCTGTTCAGAAAGGTTTTCATTGGATAAGTCATGAAAAGGTTCACAAAAGCATGCACATTCATACGATCAGCACAAGGTGCTGGACAGAAGAACATATATAGGACAGAAGTAAAGGCGGCAGACTTGATAATGCTCCTATTAAACAAATTTGGTGGTAATAAACGTGTTTCATGGGAGCATTATCTAGTGTGTGGACTACTTCTGCCCTTTCATTGAATGAGCACATTTGCATTTGCCATAAACTGGTCAACTTCTACCTTACTCCCACTACTAACCCCCTATGAAGTGAAGAAACCGTCCTAAAAGTGTTGTCTTTCCCCAAAACTTTTAAGTGTTTTGACAAAAAACATCCCCTTCTTCTTTCCCACCAGGATGTGGAGCAGTATATGCTGCGAACCGGCACAGTCAACAGCATGGAGAGCTCCCACTCTCTGCCATCCATGTCCATCAGCGCCAGCTCCCAGAGCAGCTCGGTCAACAGCCTGGCAGACGGCTCGGATGACAGCGGCGAGATGGCCATGATGCAGGAGGGAGAGCACACCGTCACCTCCAACAGCTCCGTCCTGCACAAGCCCCTGGTCAGTCCAAACTCTTTACTCTCTGTGGGTAGTGTATGTCGAGGAGTGTCCCTCCCAAAGCATTCGACACCATTGCCACCAGTTTCACATAGAGCCTAGTGTGTTTCTTAAAAGAGAGAACCAACAAGCGATCTCTCCTTACTCTTATATCATAATAATATAACAGAAATAAAATGAGTTGTAAGATGCTTTACATGAGTACGTCAATTCTTTAAAGGTTTTGAAAGCATACGTTTTGTTCTTGTGATTCACTGCACTTTTACTTTGTCTTAATATCTTTAATTTACTCATTTTTGATTTAAACAAACTATCATTGTCAGATCAATTTTACACATGCAAACCAACACCACCTGCATGAAATGGAAGATAATAGCAGCACCCGTTTCCACCTGCAGCTGCACTGTAGACATGTCAGTGCTGCCACCTACAGAATAGAAACAGAAAATCTTAACTGAGCCAAATTAAAATATATAGAATTTAAATATAATATAGATAAACGTCCCTTGTTTAATATTTAGTAGGATGACATTTAATTAAAAGACTAGTCAGTGGAAAATGCCTTAGTTCTTTGGTTTCTTTAGCCTTTGTTGTCATAAATCCTTTCCCTCTCTTCTGTTTCCTTCTTTTCTTGGTGTCCACTGTGCAGAGCCATGACAACATCTATGATGATCCCTATCAGCCAGAGGTTGACCCACAACGAGAAGCTTTGTCTGCTGGTGGTGGTGGTGTTGGCGGTGGCGGCGGTGGCGGCAGTGGGGGAGGAGGAGGGGGAGGAGGAGGAGGAGGAGGAAGACGGCGTCGAGGCAGAGACCATTTTGCCACCATCAGGACGGCCTCGCTCGTCACTCGTCAGATCCAGGAACATGAGCAGGGCTCAGCCCTGAGAGAGCAGATGTCTGGGTAAGGTGCCACATACACGCTGTTTATTTATATAAAAGGAAGACAAAGTCATAATGTTTCAAGATTATTTGTATAGCTCTTAATCGTTTGAAAGTGTTTTACAGTCCAACAACTGGAAATAATAAAGACACCACAGACACAACAGAGAATAAAGAAACCCCTCAGTAAAAACCTTACTGGAAAGGATAATAGCTTTCCTTCCTTCTAGCCAACTTCATGCCCCGTGTCTCCTCACAGGTACAAGCGAATGCGGCGGCAGCACCAGAAGCAGCTGATGGGCCTTGAGAACAAGCTGAAGGCAGAAATGGACGAGCACCAGCTAAGACTGGACAAAGAGCTGGAGAATCAGAGGAACAGCTTCTCAATGGAGGGAGAAAAGCTCACCAAGAAGCACTCAGCTATCCTTGAGAAGGAGGTGAGCTGGTGGAGGGTGAGTCATAGTGAGAGAAAAAACGGAGGGAAAGATGAACACGAGATGAGAAAAGTAGACTTGTTAAGAAGCACACGGCTTGAACAGAGGTGTGGGATCAATGCGAAGAGAACGACAGAGGCGGGAAAACCCCAACATAACTGCCTAAAGGGGGAAGATCGGTGATATGTGCTTCTCACAACCGTGACGTTCATGAGATTGTGTTTGGATTCTTTTCAGACAAAGGCTGTCCTCACTGAGGAAAAGAAGTTCCAACAGCACATACTGGGCCAGCAAAAGAAGGAGTTGACGGGTCTGCTGGAGTCCCAAAAACGGCAGTATCGGCAACGCAAGGAGCAGCTCAAAGAGGTGCTTCTAGGTTTTTTTTTTATCACCAGTCAGCTGACAACCACAAAAGTATTTGTTTGAGAATCATGAATATAAACACAGTTCCTGTTTTGCATGAATTGTCTGCTGTTCATCAGCTCTACCATAAGGCTGAAATCCAATTTAACTTGATAAGAACTCTTATCACCACTTAAATGAGTGGCACTGAAATGACACTGTACAAACCACATCGATCCTTCAGCCTATTCAGTTAAAACTTCTGTACTCCTTGTTCATTGACATTTGAATTCATTTCCTCTCCAGGAGCTCAATGAGAACCAGTCAACACCAAAGCGGGAGAAACAAGAGTGGTTGGTTCATCAGAAGGAGTGTCTGCAGCAGCTGCAGGCGGAGGAAGAGGCGGGCCTGCTGCGGCGGCAGCGGCAGTATTATGAGCTACAGTGTCGTCAGTACAAGAGGAAGATGCTGCTAGCACGCCACAACCTGGAGCAGGACCTGCTCCGAGAGGTACCTTTTTAAAATTAGAATGATGTCAATGTTGGATCAACAATTGAATTCTCTGAAAACTAAAAAAAGACACATGGAATTGTTTTTTAAATTTTTTTGTTTTCTATTTTTGGTGTGATTATATACCAACTTAGAAATGTATCAACACTTTCTTAAATAAATATATAGGAAATACACTTGTGGTAAATTATCCTTTGATTCTTCTCACAGATCTGTAAAAATGTTTCTTCTCATCCCAATATTAAATATCCTCCGCGCCTCTTCATCTGTTCATCTCTAGGAACTGAACAAGAAGCAGACTCTGAAGGACTTGGAGTGTGCGATGCTTCTCCGTCACCACGAGTCCACCCAGGAGCTGGAGTTCCGCCAGCTGGGTTTAGTGCAGCGCACGCGGGCAGACCTGATCCGCACGCAGCATCAGACGGAGCTCACCAACCAGATGGAGTATAACAAGAGGCGTGAGCAGGAGCTGCGTCAGAAACACGCCGTTGAAGTCCGCCAGCAGCCCAAGAGCCTCAAAGTGAGTGAGAGCACCCAGAGCCTGTGGTCTCCTGAGGAGGGAGAGGAGCCGAGCGGCGGCTGGGACAGTGAGGCGGGGGCGGTGGGAGTAGAGGGGGAAAAGGCCGCTGATTTTGAGGATGAGCTTGATGGTGCAGTATTGGGGGATGATGAAATCTATATAGGACTGGAGGTGGACGAGGGTGCTGGGGTCCCTGTGGTTGAAAGGAAAGATGAGTTAGATGGCAACAATAAAACAAAGGGAAATCATGAGGATGAGAAAGAGGAGTGGAAAGAGGGGTCTGAGGTGAGGGAAGTAGAAGGTGTGCAGTGGGAGTACGAGGACGTTCACAACAAAACTGCACACGTAAACACTGATGATGAAGAAGAAGAGGGCAGGGGCGTGGCCGATGGTTGTCCGTCAGAGTTCATCTCGTCCCTGTCCCCAGAAAAGAGACAGCTCCGTGGGCGAGTGATCGATGAGCTGTCTGAGTTTTATTTCCCTGATTCTACAGAGGAGCTGGAGCCCACACCTGTCCCCCCCTCTGTCCCTGCCCAGACTTCTTTCCCTTCACTCTTCTCTCACGCCATCTGCCTCCTCCTCTCTCTCTCTGCTGCCGCCAAGCCCTCCAACCTCACTCTGCTGCTCCTCTCCATCTTCCTCCTTTCCCTCCGTCGCTCTCCTCCTCTCCCCTCGTTGGCCTCTGTTCTTCTCTCCGCCGAGCTGGCCTTCTTGGCGCTCTTCTTCTCGTACCTCTTCCTTCGTTCATGCTGCTCTCTGTCTCTCTCCACCTACCTGTCCCTCAGCATGTGGGCCAGCGGCCTCTTCAGTTTAGGACTCTCCCTCAGTTTGGGGATTTATTACATCCCCATGATTTTGATTTCAGCCTCCTTCCTCAGCTCTCCCTCCCTCTTCCTCTCTCTCTATTTGGTGGTGGTGCTGATTGTCAGGCCCGCCCGCGACTTCCTCCAGCACGCACCCCGCAAAGTCAACCGCCTCTGCATGCGCGTACTGTTCCGCCTGCCTCGACCCCTGTTTGCCATGTGCCAGTCAGTCCTGGGCGGTATGGCAGAGCGTAGCCTCTATGAGATGTTTCCCAAAGCAGGGCGCAACTGGGGTGGGCGCCAGTCCAAAATCCCAGTCCCTCTTAAGAGCTTGCCTTTAGAGTATCAGGCTCGCTGCAGTAACACGTCCCCTTTGGCCAAGGGCTTTCTCTGGGTAAGGCGTTTCAGTAGACGCCCCCTCGGTGTCCTTGCCGACCTGGCAAACTCTATAGTGCTAAAGCTTGCCGGACGTCTCCTTAAAAAGCTGCCGCTCAGTGCCCGGGTCAAACTCCAAACTTTGGGCCTCTTGAAAATGAAGAACCCTAGCAGGCTCCCCCGCCTGCTGCCCAGGGAGGTCCGAGAAACGAGACAGAGGGAGAGGAGGGTGAGAGAGAGGGAGAGACAGAGGAGGGAAGAGAGGTTGTTCCGTGACGAGGCAAGGTGGGAGTGTGGGCTGAGACGAACTTCATCTGGAAGGTTTGTCAGGGGGAAAATTAGGCCGTGGAGATAGCAGCAGTGTAGGAAAAATTGAAGGAAACATGCTGGTAGTGTGTGTGTATGTGTGTGAGAGTGAGCGTGATCATCATCCTGCTCTTTGTTCCATTGTTCAACCATCGTTTGTGTCTTTTTGATTTTTTTGGCCCACATGTCTCTGTTGTTCAGTAACTCCAAAACTGGTTTTTGGTCAGATTTCTTAAAGATGAGACATTTTTGACCATGCACACACACATCTGACGTGTGTGCACTGGCTGAAAGTGATTTTGGCAGTTGAAGCTTATCCAAACGTGTGAACACAAGCCGTACGGATGAATCGGCGAGCCCTGCAGACGTAAACATGCAGCCGACCCCCCGGTTACTGTACCAAACCCAGTGAAGTTTTCATTATTGTGCTTTTTGTAAAAGTTTTTATTTGATTTTATTATTTTTTCTCTTAATTTGTAAGACGGATATTTGTTATGGTTATTTTTTAAGACCGGTTTTGTGCAATCTTTTGTTTTCCCTTTATAGTGGTCTTATTTCAGAGGGAGCACTGGTCTCTCAGTGCTTAGAACAAAAATGACAGTGTTGCATAGCTGCTGTGGCTATAATTTCACTCCCCAAAGCTGAATACTGTGAAAAACAACCTAATTATTTCACTAACATCACCCTGAACACTAGCCCTCAGTCAGTATAAAAGTGCAATAAACAGCTGAACAGCAATATCTGGGACCACTGAAGGACATTTGAAGCGTAGTTTCTCTGTTACGTCCATGTGGAAAACCGTTGGCGAAAGGACTTACGTTATAGGATTATTATTAAAATAATAAAGTTTGGTGCCATTTAACCAGAACAATCGTACAATCAACTTCTCCAGCTCACTGTTTCTTGTTAACACATCATTGGATATTTTTATTTACAGCTGGTGAAATATTTATATTCTAGTTAGATACATTATTATTATTATTATTATTATATTATTGTGCTTTATGCAATAATCTTGTTATGATTTACCATGTAAACACTTAGATATGTCTGCCCTTTATAAACCTATAAATCTGCAGCAGTGCAGAGTTACAACTGTTGGCACAAATGTTAATGTTTCTTGTGAAGTGAAATTTATAGTGGAAACATAAAGAAGCAGGATATGCGTTGAATAGTGAAAGAAAACAAATCTATTTAATATTTCAGTGTAGCTTAATTTATATGAAGCCATATAGACAATCTTTTGAGACATGCAATCACAAAATAAGTCTGAAGATTGATGCAACTACTGAATGTGAAAGTTCATCATATGAATAGAAGATATCTGGTAATTTTGCACTGTCCCAAAGACCATTTAAAAAAATAATGTGGGAGTATAGATCACTTGATTTTAGAGTGATTTTTACATTAATTAATCTGCCGATTATTTTTGGGGGGATTAAAATTTAGCTTGTGCAACGTTAAGAAAATGCAACTTCCCAGAGTTTAAGCTCTCTTCCAATAACTCGTTTAGTTTGAACAAAAGTCCAAAACCCAAAGATATTATAAAATATAAGTTTACATTGATTAATGAGAGAGAAAAGCAACTAATCCTCTGAATTCAGAAGCTAGAGCAGGAGAATATTTGGCGTTTTTCTTTCTCTATTTTTGCTTTAAAATGACTGAAACGATGAATCTGTCAATCAGTCAATCATTTCAGCTTTACAGTCGGACCAAAAAGAACAGTTGGTAGCACCATTTTTTTTATCTCATACTTTTGTCAATTTGAAGACTTAAACACCAAAGTGCTCTGATGTGTACATTTAATTCAACAAAGTCAAATGACGCGAGTTTAGGAGTAAATGTGCAGTTGTGACGTGCATAGATGGTCTAATGATTTTAAAATCTGCATATTTGCAAGGGAAACCAGGTTAAGATGAGTAAAACTGAACGAGTCCCTATAAATGCTTATTATGTAGGAAAAAGTGCCCTGTACTGTACTGAAAGGATGACACTTGAGCCATTTACATGGAGGAATATTACTGAGTAGGAAAAACTCAGTCTTAACTGTGTTGGACCCATTGAGAAGAAGAAAGTAGGGCACTTGTGTTGGGTGACCTGCATTTGCAAAGTCTAGCTTTAAAAAAAGACGTTTCACAACAAACATTGTTTTATTTGAATGTAACTTATTTGCCATTGATTTTTACATTTGTGTTTCAGTATCAGTTATTTCCTGTTCCTCTGTGTATGTTTACATGTTTGTATTCTGTTTTGTTGTGACACCGTTTCCACAGAGTTATATCACCGTGAGTTTCTTTTTTAAATATTTTATTTATGCAGTATTTCTAAGACCTAATACTGCACTCTGTTTGGCAGCCATTTTGTTGTCCTTTTATTCTCATTTTCGCTGCATGAGTGTTGGCGTACTGTATGGCTGTGTGCTCGCAAGCATAGAAAAGTATTTTGTCATACTTTTTTTTTTCTTTACACAAAAAATAAATTATTTTGTGTGAAAATCATTGTCTTGTTTGTTTTTATGATTTTTGTTTCCATTATTACCACTGTTCTTCATTTGTTTACTTTCTCCCCCTGATTTATCAGCCATTTATCTTATTACTGTATTTTTATTATCATTTTGTTCATCATTCCTCTCGTATCACCCCACATTTGATCCCTGTCGGCGTCTGTGGTGCCCTTCCCTTCGTATAACATCCACCTTCATTTTGTGTAGCACTATTTTTAATCTATGATATAGTTGAAATATGTTTAATATATTAATATTATTAGTTGATGTGTAGGGCTGGGTATGAGGACTCAACACCTTTTAAGATATCGACTGAAATAACTCCGTACCAAGAGGTATCGAACCTCCTCCTGTCAAAAGTTACCTGCATGTAATTCTTTTTGTAACCAAATCTCGACAAAAATGACTTGGTATGGTTTTGCGTCCAGCAGAACACGCAAGCATCCTTTGCTTTAATGCGCCGTGTGATTGGTCCACTACAGCAGCAGCTACAACCTGTACAGTCTGTGGTGTGGTGAAGTTGAACGTGGAGTTGTACAGATCAGTGTGATGATTGATATCTAATCAACTACAAAAATGTAAACAAGTTTCAAATTAAGTAGTCTGTTTGTATCGGTACCGATATACGTAGATATAGACTGTATATCCTGATGATATTCACATTTTATATATATATATAAGATTGTTTATGGTCTAGTTGTTTGAACCTGAGACCCCACAAATGACCTTTATTGCAATAAAATAACTGCATCCATTTAAAATCTATTGCAAAGTTAAACATCTGACGTTGCGTAAATGTAATGTACAGTAATCACACATGCTAATTCATTTCAACCCCATTAAAGAGCCTGAACCAGACATGGGGATTAAAAAAAACACACACATGAATTTAATGTCCGTGGATTCATTGTATCGGTCGCAGATTGAATATGACTCAGAAAATGAACGCAGTCCTGAGTTCAAATCAAGTGTGCGACTCCACAACGGAAAATGATTATTATTAAGCAGCAAGATGTAAAACAAAGCGTAAAGAAGCATTAACAGTTATATATATTATAATATAGTTGTCAGACCTTGATGAACAGACTGAAATTTTAACACGCGTGTACAGAGTTAGTGCTCCTGTGTCTTTCATTTTGGCTGTGATGATGTCAGAGATTCAGCATTTGACAGGTATTTATACTTTAATTTGTGATTATTGATTGTGGGCATTTTTACCATCAGTCATGTCAGCATTTTTGCTAAATTAGAAGGAAGTGATTATAAAATGTACTTTCCCCCTGATTTTCTGTGTTTCACTGTGGAGGACAGAAGCTGCCAAAATAAAAATAAATGACTTGATATTTAAATTAATATTCAATTAAACAATTGCAAGAAAAACTTATAAAAACAGTAATAAACTAGTATAAAATGTTTAAAAATGAAGATAAGTATTAATTGATTGAAACAAATGTGACATAAGTTGATCTTCGAATTTGCTTTATTTACCTTTGTATAAATTCAAGCGTTATTTACTTTAATAAAAATATTTATCATTTTATAATATATTAATTTTATCATTTATTAATTAGTTGCATATATTTAATCCTATTCTTTGGAGTTATTTATTCATGTTTGATTTTGGCAGCTCCCGCCCTCCATACTTAACTTCCATCTCCGTGTTCAGTTACAAAAGCACAGGAGCGCTTGAGCCCAGCTGCTTCTCTCTCCTCTCTCCTTCAGTCCAAAGAGCTACAGATTAAGCGTCAGTTCCAGGACACCTGTAAGATCCAGACGCGTCAGTACAAGGCGCTGCGCAACCACCTGCTGGAGAACACGCCCAAGTCGGACCACAAGGCCGTGCTGAAGCGGCTGAAGGATGAGCAGACCCGTAAGCTGGCCATCCTGGCAGAGCAGTATGACCACTCCATCAATGATATGCTGTCGACACAGGCTGTGAGTAAGGCAAGGAGACGTCGTTCATTTCACACTCGCACCACACCACCCCTGCTGAGCCTGGGGCCGCCCGCCATCCTGCCCGCCTGCCTGCCCG
This sequence comes from Echiichthys vipera, assembly GCF_963691815.1. Lineage (NCBI taxonomy): Eukaryota > Metazoa > Chordata > Actinopteri > Perciformes > Trachinidae > Echiichthys > Echiichthys vipera. The sequence continues at coordinate 13,407,330 of NC_139843.1, read as the reverse complement.
CTATCCAGCCTCCTGGTTCCTCAAAAAGGATCAAAAGTCTCTTTTCATCCCACACATTCAAGTGACATCACTTTTCAATGTATCAGACCTCATGCAGCTCCCTGTGGAGCCACAATATGCTTTATACAACCTTGTTTCACCTGTGCAGTAGTTTCCCTTTAAACAACCCAGTGATTAAACTTTAAATCCTTCATGTCGTATTACATGACCTACAATATATACGAGAGTGTCGAACTTAACACTACCACCCGAGAGATGCCTCATTCTCATCCTCAGGGAGTGTTATGTATATTACCTTTTTTTGCCCGGGAATTATTTTCTATTTTGTATTTTTCTTACAGTTAACAACACTTTATGCGTCATGGGCCGAGACATGTTTCGAGGCTTTATTTTCCTCTTCACATTGACATTTACTCCCGCCAGTAGAACCATGTCAGTTTTGAGAAACCGTAGATCTTCTCAATCCCAGGCTTTTAAATCAGCGAAACATGTAGAGGATGGCACGTAACGAACCGTCTCGTTCCCTTCAATGACATAACGCCCTGTGCCACTTTACCTCTCATGGCAGCGTGCCACGTAAGCCCAGTAAGCCAAATCCCTGCTGCCCTTGTCTGTGTGTTAAACTCATCCAGAGGGCAGAAAACATTTTTTTTTTTTTTTAAATCAAGAATGTCTTTTGAATTAAGATTTAATCTGTTTCCTGGAGCCGGACATCACACGCACACACACGCACACACACGCACACACACGCATACACATGCACACACGTTTCACGAATACAGCATATACAGGCCCAAACTGATCAAACCTGTTTTACTCAAACAAAACTCTGCAGCCCATACTCCCGATCCTCTCCTCTCTCCTGTGCATCTCCCTCTCTTTTATTTACCTCCATCAAACTCTAAACTGTTCCTCAACACAAAAGCACAATTCATTGCCCGTACTATCGTGCCAGATCCATTTTTTCATGGCCCTCCTTCTTCTTTCTGTCTCCTAGCTGCGATTGGATGAGACCCAGGAAGCGGAGTACAAAGTGCTGCGGATGCAGCTGCAGCAGGAGCTGGAGCTGCTTAACGCCTACCAGAGCAAGATCAAGATCCACACCGACACGCAGCACGATAGAGAGGTCAAGGACCTGGAGCAGAGGGTGTCCATCCGTCGAGCCCTGCTGGAGCAGAGGGTTAGAGTCCTTTGGCTATCACTTCTATGAACGCAAAGCTCCTTAAAATGTAGTAAAAGCCTCTGCTGAGTTAGGAATCCACTTGAGCTTGCAGAGAAGACTGTAAAATGAACGGTTACTGCTGATGGAGGTGTAACTTTTTGCTTTCCTATGTTGGCACTTCTGCAATTAACTTAACATTTTATACAACAATAGCACCTTTAACAATGGTATTCATCACAAGGTCCAACAGGGCAGTTCTCTGGTTCATGCTAGAATGGATGGTCTGCATGGCCCACACTTCTCTGCCTGTGATGGCCTGCTCGTTTTCATTCCCAATGCATCAAATACCACATATTTTTTCACGGCGCTCTGTGTTGTGCGTCTGGATGAAATGCACCCAGCTTTCAACTGTGAACCCATCTGCGGCAGCGTTTGACGCTCAGAGCAAGTGCTGCAGGTTAAAGGGTGACTAAAGTCCGTGTAGGCGGGAGGTCAGGATGGTGGATGGGCGAAACGAACACCAGACCGCGGTTTGTGTCCCGTTCATGTCCCTTGTGTCCCATGCGTCACTGTAGTTATGTTACAAATGCACTTACATTATTGTAACCCCACACACAGTCTATTCCTAACCCTTCCCGAGTGGGTTGTTGCCTGGACATAACCACATAGTTTTGTTTGAATTCAACACTGACTAACAATAACCACTCGTTCTCCGTACTTAAAACAGCGACCCTAGTGGAGCATCGCGTTTTAACGCACGGAGCTACCCAGCACATTGACAAGTGACGCCAAAGAGTCCTGACAAAATGTCCATATGTGACGAGTTGGGATGAGAATATGTTGGATTGGCTTACCTGTATGCCCCAATCTCAGTCCTGATGCCTAAACCTAACCAACCCAACCAACATAGGTAACGATCGCGAGCCAATCAGAGGCTTTTGATCAAGAGCTCTAAAACAGCCTTCATCCTGTGGAGAGATGGTTTTAGTAAAGAAGTATGTAGAAGTAATGATAGTGAGTTCTGAAAAACATTTCACATTTGCAAAATCTACAATTTAAAGAGAATGGTTTTCATGTGTATTCTCCTGCTCTTTCCCTAGATTGAGGAAGAGATGCTGTCCCTGCAGAACGAGCGCTCAGAGCGCATCCGCACCCTCCTGGAGCGGCAGGCCAGCGAGATCGAGTCCTTCGACTCAGAGAGCTTGCGTTTGGGCTTCAGCAACATGGCGCTGACGGGCATCCCCAGTGAGGCCTATCCCATGCAGGGCTACCCCAACGTCCCGCCCCCCAGCTCCCGCTCTGCTGGCCACTGGAGCCACGGCATGCACCCGCAGAATGTGCCCCCGCAGCAGCACTCCCGCCGCAGCCACAACAGCAGCAGCAGCAGTGGCATTGGCAGCAGCAGTGGTGTAGGGGACCGGAGGAGCGAGTCCTCCTCTTCTTCCCACGCCCTGGGATTGGCCCTGGGGCTGGGGCGAGACGGCAGGGAGGTGCACCACTCGTCCCGGTCCTCAGCCTCCTCTTCATCCTCCTCCTCCTCATCTTCCTCTCACCACCAACGCCACCACCTGCCCCAGCACTACCACCACCAGAGCACTCCGCAGCTCTACCGCGAGCGGGAGCGAGATCGAGACCGAGAGAGGGAGCGGGAGAAGGAGAGGGAGCGGGAGTGGGCTGGAGTGCGAGGCTCTGGCGGCGACCTGGCCCACCCACACCCCCTGCCCTTCTCCCATCACCTGCCCTCACGCTCCTCCTCTCAGTCCCTGGCCATGCTACCTCCCCCGCCGCCCGCCCCTCCCTCCATCTCCGGCCCATCCTCCTCTTCCTCTTCCTCCTCCTCCTCGCAGGGGGGGATCTACTCCGGCGGCGGGCTGGGTGTGCGCGGGGCCCCCAGCTTGATGGCCCTGAGGAACAGCCCCCAGCCTCTGAGGAGGACGGCGTCCGGCGGGGGGCCTGGAGGGGCCGGGGGCAGCGACGGCGTCCTGAGCCGAAGCACCTCAGTCACTTCACACATCTCTAATGGCTCCCACCTGTCCTACTCTTAGACGGCAGGGTGGTAGCATGAAGGGTGGGGGTGATTTAGGAAGGTAGCTATCACAGGTAACATCTCAATACTCTCAGCTTGCCACCTCGCCTCGTGTCCTTTTCAGCGACTGATCTCTTCTCTCCCGAAAGAGCTGAAATGCAGAGGATTTAGGTATATCACCCTTTCCCCTTAACGCACAGTAAAGCAGTCAACATCAGAGGCAACGAGAGGACAAACTGACATTATTGAGCTGCTTCCTGCTCCTTTAGACTCAGGGTGGGTAGAGAGGTTTTCTCCCATTCTCACAGGTATAAAAGAGGGAGGGAGGAATGTAACCACCTGTAATCCCACTGGATTAAATGATATTAGATTTTAAAAAAGAGCAGGTTTCGTTTAATGTTTTTATCTTTGTTACTGCCTGTGTAAAAGTGAGACAGGAAGTGTGAAAGGAGGGATATTTTTGGCCCGTTTTGTTCTCCCAGAGCTGCAGAGAGAGAGAGGGGACGGCAGCCGTGTCTTCTTCAATGATGTTCTTTGCTGGAATGGAGAAAGAGAGAGGACAGGGAGGGAAAGGGGTGGGGGTTTTGCATTGTGTATGTACATGTATGTAGTCTGTAGCGTCCAGATGTATCTAGCAAGCACTCGAAAAATTGGGAGAATCACAAAGGATGGGTTGGTGTAGTCTCCAGCCTGCTGGGGCGGTGGATTGGAAAACACTTTTTATTGATTTACAACTGTTTGTTTTGTTAATTTTTTTGTATTAAGTGTATAAAAAAATCACAAAAACAAGTTTCTTGGAACGTCACCAATGCCTTTAAGGGGTTCTTAAAGGGATGTCGTGCCATCAAAATTTTTATTTGATGACTGCAAGATGATTTAAAAACAGAATGTTTGTAAAGTCAAAAGTCCTAAAAATGCAGCTGTGATGAGGAGAAACATGTGCGTGGACGTGTGAAAATACAAAAAAAAAGCTTTCTGGCATCCATGACATATTGAGTATCTAAATAACATAGGTGTCTATGGGAGTCACTCCAATGCATGAGATAGATGTACAAAAAACCCCATTTGTAAACATGATCGAACCACATTTGAAACGTACCGTAACTGTCCAAGTCTCACCGGCATCGAAGCTCACTCGTCCCACATTTTTGATCTTTACTGTACATATTTAATGGAAATATTAAAAACAAAAACAAGTGATTGGTTTTATAGAGTATCAAAGATAACATTAGTAATTTTGATATATTCAAATGAGTATTGAATTCAAGATTTAGAGCGACAACTCCGACAGCATTTTCTATAGGTGTCAATATTACCATAACTAATCCTGATGTAATTGTTGTTGTAATCATGTTCACATTTTTCTTGCGAAGACGAAAAAGGGCCCACTTTTGACTGTAAAAAAATATAGATGATAAAACTGTTGTCAGGTATGGTGTGTGTTCAAGGTGTTAATGATTATTAATAAGGGATTATTAATAATTGTTAAGGATTCCTGTGTGTGTGTGTGTGTCGAGCGGTAAAGTCTAGTTATATTGCCACATTTTTTTAGACGATAAAATTGAAATTTTAAAAGACACTCCTACACTTTTCACGTGAACTCTGACCTCCTCGCCTGGACTCTCATAGAAAAAAAAAGAGAAGAAGAATTTACAATTGGGCACTGGAATGTAAACGCTGGTTTTCCTTTTGTATTATTTATTTGTTTTTAATGTAGGAATAAGTGTCCACACAGAAGCTCTCAAAGGAAGCACGGACAAATAGAGATGAAGAGAGACATGCACAATCCTAGTTGATAATCTGAAGGGTGCAGCGTGCAAGTGGTGTGTGAAGAAGAAGAGGAAGAAGTGAGGGGACGGGTGTCGACTGAGCTGCTGTGAATGTGCACCCCCTTGTGCCGGCACAGCAGCAGTGACCGCAGCAGCCCGTCCCAACAGATGAAGACACCAATCAGTGTTTCATGGTGCATATGATGCTTCTGAAAGGAGATCAGTAATAACTGGACTTTGTTTTTTATTATTATTGAAAAAAAAAAGTGAAAAAAAAGATAATCACCCTGCTGTTTGTATGACTCAGAAACACCAGCTCAAGACAATTCCCTGTATAACCTACTACTTAATGCTCGGTTGGAATCAGTGCATGCATAAACTCCTTATATAAACTAAGACTGGCGGCTTTCAGGACAGCCTTTGTGTTGGGGGGGTGGGGGGTCTGTGTGGTAGTGTTTTTAGACGGGCTGGTTGACAGTGTCAGAGGACGTGGGCGAGAGTTCCTTCTCAGTTCCTGCGTCATGCCCAATGACGAAAGATGAAGACGAAGAAGCAGCACAGGCTCATCTGTGTAGCAGAGTTTTCGGGAGGGAGGGGAGGGGTTGAAATCCTTATTAAATATTCCAAATCAAGCTTTTCCGAGGCCTGAGGAGGAGCAGGAAGAAAGGTCTTAACACATGTATTGGAAAAGAAATGGGGTGCTTTAAAAAGTAATTTAAAAAAAGATAATAAATTGATATTAACACATTCAATTGTCTTGATTTTGATGTACTTTACTCAGACGGCATTATTATTAGAATGTTAATGACGGGGCTGTAACTGGTCAGTTATAAGGTTTCACATTGTTCAGGTTCATACTTGAATTTTTAAAGTTTCACCAATCACAAAAGACTTTCAATCCAACCCAGCTAACTTCCAGTTTAAGATAACTTGAACAGGGGTTAAATAATCCAAGACTTTAGAAATGTTATCGGACCAAATCGATCAGGTTCTGTCATTTCTGTCATTTTCAGGCAGGTTGGGACGCTCATTAGGCCATTGACCGTAGACTCTTGTTGGTAGCAACCGATACTGCGGCGCCTGTGATGTACGCATGTTTAACTAGCTTGGCTGTGATTGGGCAGTCACTGTTTATGTAAACACTATAGACTATATAATAAAGATGGACATAGCTTCAACTGAAGCCAATGCAGAAGTGCCTTAAACCTGCATTCTTTCTAAGGTCCAGCAGCGGACGCCTCCACAGGTTGTAAAAAGAGGTCAGTTTATATAGAAGTCGATGAGAAAATGACCCTACTTCTCACTTTATTTATTACCTCGGTAAACCTTTTCCTAATGAGGGTGTTGTCACTTCATCACAGTTCATTGTAATTTTGAGGTCGCCTGAAAATATCTTGATCAGCGTTCGGTTGCACCTTGCTAACAAGGCTAATGTTAGCTAGGTGGTGCTAGCGTTAGTTGGTAACCTAAAGGTAACTGGCTCTGTGTCACTGCTGTAAACGTCGCCAGGAACCGGACCTCCCAGCTCCCCCGCCAGCAATACTCTACCAGATCAAAAAAAACCATCAGTCTCCCTCTTTAGCATTTAGCTTAGCGCAGCTTCATTTAAACGACAGTGGCAGCTACAATTTGGTGCTAATCAGCGCTCCTCCATCGCCTTCTTGTCCAGATATGGTCACATCTGGTTTCAAAAAAACAAGATGGCGCCGGCCAAAATACATTCTCCTGGCTTCAAAAAAGTAGTCCACAAACCAATAGGTGATGTCCCGGTAGCTCCGTCCATCTCTATTCTACTGTCTATGGTAAACACAGCTTGAAGACAACGTCAGTCCCGCACATGGCACTCGTTGGCCAATAGTAAGTCCTCCCTGCTGCGCTCTTTGGCTCGTTTTCAACAAAGAAACTGCAGTTTCATATGATGACACCAGATGAATCAGTCAACTCAATGGAGTGGGCAGATTGTAAGCTCTGGATCTCTCTCTCTATATCTCAGTCTGTGAAGCAGCTCAACACTTTATACTTGATGACATCACAAATTTGCATTTTAACACTTCTTTTAAAACTTTTTGGTATTTAGGAGAGTTGTTGATGTTTACTAATATTTTGGACCACAGGTACAACATACTCCAATTCTGAACATAGGTGCAGTTTAAAAATGACTTAAATGATGAATGGATTTCAGTTTATCATTATTCTTGTACATTATCACTGCTCGGATGCATATATGGACTAGGTTACCATACATACAATAGGCTATATGTATTTACATGTATAGGTTTCTAAACAGGCGGTTTGTGTGTATGCACAATGATTCACATCTATTGTGTGTGCATCCTGAGCTGCTATTCGCCCTGTGTACTATATCTGACTGTGACATCATTATTATGGGCTGACTGGGAGGATCGGTGCGCACTGCCCTTTAAGATGCGTCTGTCAGCTCGCCGTTAATGGAAAGTCATCTGGCTGTTTTTTTCTGCGGTGCACGAGATCTGTTCCAGCTGGCCCCGAGGAAGGAGGACAAACTACACCGTGTGGCGCATTTTGTGTCGGCCGACCAACCCAGGAAGGAAAAGGATAGGCCACGCCGAGGGAGACGGAAATGAGAGGGGGGTGTCCAAAGAGGAAACCCTATCCCTTTAAGAGCAAGTGGGACATAGCGGTGCGAGAAAAGGAGAGGAGGGGGAGAAGAAAGAGGAATTAAAAAAGAAAAGGAAGAAAGAGACAGGGAGGGAGGAGGGAGAGCGGGGCGATAAAAAAAGAAAGATGACATCCTCGCAGCTGAACGGCCGAGGTGGAGCGATAGGCTGCGGCCCGGCGAGAGCGCCGCTCGCCGGGGTCAGGGCTTGAATCCAACTGCGAGGCTTCGACAAACACCCGATTGGCCTATAGAGGGGGGGAAATCGGAAAAATAGATTCATAAATTAAAAACAAAGCATGACCTGCTGTGTGCTACCAGATACGTGTGTTATTATAACCCATATTGGTTCTCTTGCGTAAAAAAAAGAAGGCATTTATTTTACGCAGAATGGTTAATGTTTAGTGCGAAAGTGTGATATTGTAACGTGCGATTTTTTTTTTTTTGGTTTTGTTTTTGAAGCAGTTTTGTGGTGTGGTATTGCGTTTTTTACAGTGAGATCAGTGAGTTAAAGTTAGAAACCAAAGTGAAAGAGAGAAGCAGGCCGTGTGTCGGACCCGGCCTGCTCCACCACTGCCTGTGTACCGCAGCCCTGCCTGCGTTACGGTCGTCAACAGCTGCGTGCATTTTAATTGACAGCATTAGGCTACCTCAATGAGAAAAACAGTGTTCTGCAGACGACTTTTATTCACGTTTTTTTCAAGAGAGTCCACACGCCCGTCGTTTCTGCTGCAGGACAGGCGGCTGTGTGCGACGCGATCACCGCTGGGCCGATCCAAACCATGCAAAGGCTGCCCGCCTCGATCTCAATCAGGACTTTATAATCTCCATCGCTGTGGCGCAAAATGGATGCTGCTTGGAGCAATTTTCTCTTCCAGGTAGGCTTGTTTCGCAGCCAGACATCACTGGCCTCCTTTCTCTGCTCTCACTTTTTTTTTTTTGTTACTGCGCGTTTTTCTCACATTGTGTCCCGCAGCAGTCCTACAGCAACCAAACATCTTCCTATTTAGCACCTCAAGATAATGCTGTGACTTGTGTTTACGTTTGGTGATGGCCTTCTACTTGCTTCTCCAGAATACTCCCACCCAAAACCAAGTGGAGGGGAGCCTCCAATCAGAGCTCATGCAAGTGCATACGAGTTCTCCCCAAACCCCACCCACAGAGCACATAGCACAGCCTCCTTCGACTGTGGACACTGCTGCTCTCAATGAGGAACCCCTGCCCGGTGAGGGACACTGCACTGCATCCTACACCTGTGGAGCTGACAAGAGTAAATACATTACACCTCACTCTCCTTTGCACAACTGAATGCCAGTATTAAAGTCAGTAAGGCGATTAAAAGAAAACAAAACGGTGACCTTTTATTTTGGTGATTTGCAGGTGAAAAGATGGAACATTTGTATTATTTCAAGTGCCCAATATGGAAAAACAGCAAATTATGAGATCACTTGGGGCGTAGACATTCAAGTCAAATTCAGATGCTAAAATTCAGCACATGAACATCTGAGATATGTGGAGACGTTCGACAGCATCTCAGTGTTTCTCCGTATTTGTTTGCTTAATAAAGGTGGTACGGTTACCTTTATTAAACCCTAATAAAGATCTGATCGCCACTTTTACTTTACCACACATTTAGAAAAACAACTCTTGGCTTGGGATCAATAAAGTATTTCTATTCTATTCTAAATTATTCAAAAGCATACATTACACAGATCAAGTCTTGACGCTTAGAAGAGCAACTATTTATGATTTAGAGCAGAAACAATTAGTTGACAGGAAATAAATTGGCAATTCTTTGCTAACTGATTAAACATGTAAGTAATTTATTTAAGCAAAAGTGCCAAAAGTTTATTGGTTTCAGTGTCTCAAATGTGATTTACGGCTGAAATTAACGATTGTTTTTATTTACATCCAATAAATGAATCAAGAAAATTATAAACGATCATTTAGTTGTTTTGTCTGTAAAATGTCAGGATGTCTTGTTTTGCCCACAACCCAAACATAAACAGTTTACTGTCACAGAGGTAAGAAAACCAGAAACTATTTACATTGAAGAAGCTGGAATTAAACTGATAAATCATTTATCAAAATAGTTGGCGATTAATTTCATAGTATTTTCTAGATTGCATCTCCTTCTATGATAGTTAAGTTAATAATTTTGTACTGTTGGTTGGACAAAACGAGCAACATGAAGATGTCACCTTGGACTTTGGTGATGGATATTGGACAGTTATGTGTTTTCACCTGCAGATTACCAGATGTTTTACGGAGGTTTGCTTTGTTAATTGTTTACTGACACAATCACTTGGTACTTACGTTGGATAATGATGATGATGATTACTCTTTAGATGTTAGTGTTACCTAGTTTTCCTAAAAAATTAAAGTAAATTACCTATTCAAAATAAACAACTTTATGTCTTTCTGTGTTTTCTCCCGCCTCCCTGTGGTCCAGTGAAGCCAGTGTCTCGGCCGACCCGCGTGCCCCACATCTGTGCCATCTGCAACAAGCAGTTCAAGAACAACTACAACCTGCGGCGGCACCAGTCGGTCCACACTGGGGTACGCATGAAGGACAGGGCCAGAGAGCAGGCGGAGGGGGCAAAGGAGGGAGCGGCCGGCCAGGTGGCGGCGGCGGCCCCGTTGGCGATGGCGGTGGGGGCTGGAGGGAGGGTGGAGAGGCCCACTGTTCCCCTCTCCCTGCTACACCTCTCCGCACCTCCCCCTCTCGCCCCTCCCGGCGTGCTGGCGGGGGCCCACCAGCCTCCCCTGGGTAGTCAGGATGGTGAAGGGGTTGCCATGGCTAACGTAATGGCTAGTGTTAACCCCCATGCTCCGCCTCCTGCTGCTGTCGTCATGGCCACAGGGGCGACAGTACAGGTGGGTCAGGGCCTTGTGGAGATGGCTGTCGTCAACCCCAAACCTTCGAGCATGTTGTTTCTTAAGCTGCCTTGGCAACAGGGATGGTTGAGACACAGTTATTCAAAGTTTGGGACTTTCGAGCAGTTACTGTGTGTCACCTGCTTTGTGTTGGACTGAAACTCTCCTGTGTGTGCAATTCTACAAAAACGTCCACGTGCAGTAATCAGTTCAGGGACCAGTAAATTCCATCCAAGTGTTTGGCACTGGTCCCCAGTTTGAGAAACGACATGCTGGAAGCCCCCCACGCTCCCCTGCATGTTCTCTGTAACACAAACGGTGTGAACGCAGACTTTAAATCCAGAGGGAGGTAGTTTATCTAACACAAGTGCAATTTTGGTACAAATCGGGCAGAAATATTTGTATGCGTTTGCATGGTTTCAACAAAATATAAACGCTGACACTGAATGTTGTAATTCTACCTGCCATCTAAACTCTGTAGTGTGTCCATCTGCTTGTCTGTGTTGCCTCAGCGGCCCGCGAATCCCAACCCGAACCCAGTGAGGAAGAACCACGCCTGCGAGACGTGTGGGAAGGCTTTCCGCGACGTTTACCACCTCAACCGCCACCGCCTGTCCCACTCTGACGAGAAGCCGTTCTCCTGTCCCATCTGCCAGCAGCGCTTCAAGAGGAAGGACCGTATGAGCCACCATGTGCGCTCCCACCAGGGCGGCGTGGAAAAACCCTACGTCTGCCCCCACTGTGGCAAGGCTTTCTCCAGGTGAAGCAGTTTAAGTCTAAAAAACATATCCTGTTGAGTTAGTTGGAGAGAACATCATATTCTATCTTATCTAAGCATAAAGACTGTCTGAAGATAACAGTATTGGTCCTCATCATCATACATTACATTTCTGTTCTTATTTTTATCATGGTGTATTTTTCTGATTGACCTGATATCAGAATTGTTCAGTAATCAGAGAAGGGTTCTTTCACCTGTCCTAATACGTTGACTCTCTTCCTCTCCCAAGGCCTGACCATCTAAACAGTCACGTCAGACAGGTCCACTCCTCGGAGCGACCCTTCAAATGCCCGGTGCGTGTGACATCTTTGCATTTTCTAGTTAATTCATGTTAACAATGACCACATTTACATGCACCACGATCCAGATGACTCAAGATCGATGTTTTGTACATCACTGCACTTTCATTTGTGCCTTCAGTTAGCTTATATGGATACCCATTGACCCGTTGACATGAGTAAATGAACTTTAAAATTATTGCCATTGAAACTGATCTGAATACAGTTATGCCCTTTTTGAAACAGAGAATATGCAGCGGGTATCTGTACTGTGATGAATATGTTTACTTGCATCAGCATGACAAACACACTTCACATACCGTACTTAATGTGTGTGTGTGTATATATCTATATCACATACAGTACATATATGAGGTCATTTTTTATAAAAAAGTTGTAGAGCACTGATATGTGCACATTTTCAAGTTTCTCAAACTAAGAGCACATACCTGTGCATAGGTACGTGTCTTGATATCACTGGTTGATTCCATCTTTTTCTTTCAGACCTGTGAGTCGAGCTTTGCCACGAAGGATCGTTTGCGTGCGCACATGATTCGCCATGAGGAGAAGGTCCCCTGTCACATCTGTGGCAAGCTCCTGTCTGCTGCGTACATCACAGATCACATGAGAGTGCACAACCAGTCACAGCACCACGCTTGCCATCTCTGTAACCGCAGTAAGTTTGCATTAAAGCGTATATACCTTCAGTATATTTTATCCTCAATTCCGCACTTCTCCTCAGCTCTGTGGAGCTATAAAACTGCTCATTGTTTAGGTTTTTCAGTCTACAGTTTGACTTCAGTTGTTTCCAGCAGGAGCAGGCAGATATTCTCAATAAAGAAGCTCTGATAAATCAACTTCACGCTACCTGCACAGCATCAAACAACAGGCACATAGAGGAGCATTTAGCAGCTTAAGAGGCAGACATTTTCCTCAGGAGTCTGTGGGGACCCAAACAGGGTGAATGTCATTGTTGCTCCCCCCTTTTTTTTAAAAACAAAGAAAAAAATTCTTCAATTAAACTGGTTCAATAATTTGCTATGTACAATTTTAGTATGTAACTCTACTTTGTGCTTTTTTTCGTAGCTTTCGGGTATAGTCCTTGAGTACTACTTGAGTATACTTAAAGTGGTAATAATATGCTGAGTTGGCACAGTTCTTTACAAATCTTAAGTGTACCAAAGTAGACTATTGGAAATCATGATGGGAGGGTACACTTTAATAAAGCATAATGATGGTGTTTTACAAAGGACTTGGAAATAACTCGACTTTTCAAATGTAAACTTATTAACCACTTCACTAGGTATTCAAAAATTGGTATACATTTTAAAAGTACACTGAAATACAGCTTATAATAAACTTCAATGAATTTAAAGTATATACTCTAATTAAGTATACTAATAGTGTATTACAAATGACTTGAACATAATTATACTTTGCATGAGTACATTCAATTACCACTATAAGTATTTGCAATTTAGTTTACTTTTTAAAATTACACTTACAATTGACAGTACATTGCAATAAATTACATTTGTCATAAGTACACTGAAATACAACTTGAGGTATTGCAGAATTAGTATTTATGAAGTTTAATCCAGAGAAATCTATTGTGTTAAATATAATTAAAGTATTTTGTATACTTCAATTATATTACAAATACACTGAAGTATACGTCTTTTTGACCTTGGTGACTATCTGATGGATGTGTAAATAACCATATCGACTCGAATCTGCATAGGCTTAAGTGCATATGAATGAAGAATATGTTTAAAGTAACACACACACACACACACACACACACACACACACACACACACACACACACACACACACACACACACACACACACACACACACACACACACACACACACACACACACACACACACACACACACACACACACACACACACACACACACACACACACACACACCCCATGTTCCACCTTAAATGTCAACCTGTCTTTGTTGTAGCTTTGTTTAAAATAGCAAGGTTATTCATTTGTTTTATGATATAATGAGATGCTATTTCGCCACAGTCACATACTGAGTTGTTACTTTCTTAAAGGTCAGTGTCACTTGTGGCCATCTTTCCACTTTGTGACTTGTTGCTTTATCTCTCTTTTCCTCCCGTCTCGGCTCTCCCCCATCAGGCTTCACCACACTGACGTACCTTCGTGTCCATGCCCAGAAGCACCACGGCCAGGAGTGGAAGGACAGTCCGGGGGGCTTCGGTGGCACGGCCTCTGGTGGCATACTTGTCTGCCACTTGTGCGGTGTCCACTGCAAGACACCCACCCAGCTCCAGGGGCACATGGGCACCCATAGCAACAACCAGGGTGTCCCGAGCCCCATCACCTCTAATGTGGCTGCCAGCAGCTCTGTCTCCCTTAGCAACATGGTGACAGCGCCCACTGTATACGTCACTGGTAACACGGTGGTGGACCTGCTCGTCACAGACTGCTCTAGCATCGCAGCACCACAGTCCCACAGTTAGCAGCACAGAGCAATAATAACCTCAGTCCCTTAACAGAGGGCTAGGTTAGAGAAGGTTAAAGTTACGCGTAGATGCTGATCCGAGTTCAGTTTTGTAATGTCCCCACTTAAAGGTAAGGTTAGGATTAAAAGGTGGGGGGGATTAACTCCAATCAGCATTCAAGGGCAGTATCACCTCAGAGCTGCAGAGCCGGAGCATCGAAGGAAAGGACGTGGTATTAATTCAGCAGTGAAGTCATGGAAAGAGGGACTTTGTGGCTGCAGCAGGTTCACTGACACTAACGACAAACATGGATGTGTTGTCCAAATATTCCTGAATGCTCTCGTGCGTTTAAGACTCCCAACGAAACTGTGGTATTGTGAGCATCTACTGTATTACTCTCCCCTCTCTGGCCTCTCTCTCTGTTCCCTTCCCTTCAACCCTGGCATTGGCTGCTCTCTGCAAGTGCACCAAGTACTGTATATCTCACACCAGCTCTGATCTTACCTCCATTTTGCAGCGTACTTACTAAGAATCCAAATGGCTTGCGTTAAAGAAGTAGCAGGGAGAGAATAGCTCTCAGAAAAAAACTAAAAAAAAGAAACACATTAGAAGGGAAGTTGTGTGTTTGGGTGTGTGTGTAAGTCTGGGCTCTGCTAGCATGTTAGCTTGTTTGTTCACAAAACTAAAAATCAACATTTGATTTAACAAAGCTATAATGGCAGTTTATGAAGTCGTGAGAGGGCTGTTTATTGATCAGGACAGAAGGCCATATGTGTTGTGGTCAGTATGAAATTGTTGGATGTACTTGTTCATTTGTCTCCTAATGGTACAGAGTTAAGAATAGAGTTGCGTTCAGGAGTGTCAAGCACCTTAAATCGTTATTGTTTGATTCAGCGAGGATCAAAATGGGTTTGAGATTTCTTGGATTTTCTTGCTCTGAGTCTTCCTCTCTGGGTCTGGCCATTAAAAAAAAACAAAAAACATAACTGCTTATCAACACAAAAGCTTCTGACATGGCGATTCTTGCACCAGAAAACTACCTTTTGCATGAAAATACGCTAGCTCAGTCATGCTTATTGTTAGCGAGCTGTCAAGACAAAAGAAACTTTTAGCAGTTCCACCAAGTTAGTTGGCTGTAAACAATATTTATAAGTGTTGATTTTATTCAGAACATTTTTAACATTATTGGCCATTCATTTGATTGTAACTGTCATTGCCATAGTCCTATTGTTTTCTCTCTGTACAAGTCCAATAAGTGAAACTTATGCATTAGTTTTAGTCATTTAACTCTGTATAGCACATGAACGCAAGTCATTATCGTTCTACATTAATCATGTGAAGAATGGTCCCTTGTCCGTTGGATATCTTTGGTTGCTTTCAGTTATATTGCGAGTGATGTGGTGTCGAGAAAAGGCGTATAAAGTCAGAAGTACAATGGGAGTTTGACAACACCACTTGGTATGCTGTAAACAAATCCTGGTTTTGTACTGGAGTGCTTTTTCAGTTTTGTGTTAATATGTTACCTTGGAATTCGTAGAGTTATTTCTTTCTTACTTTTCCTTTTTTTTTTCTTTGGAAATGTGTTCTTCCTGTTGAGAAATGTAGTGATTTTATTAAAAAGGTTAATTTTAGGTTTTCTTCATTACACTAAGAAAAAATAATACCTCTATTCTAGGATTCTGTACAGCTCTTGTGATACATCTTAATGCCTTATCATACTCAACTGCATTTTAATTCTTTTACGATGAAATATTTCAAATCTTAGTCATGGATTCATTAAGAATATTAATGGGATGTATTTATATTTATATTTTTATATTTCTCAACAGTATGCATGTCTAAAAGGTTGTTAAAGCAAAAAAAAAATTGATGATGCTTAATACAGTCATAAATATTATGTTATTTTGTAGATTAAGTAGAGATCATGTTATTATTTTGTAATTTGGACAATTTAAAGTAAAAAGAGTAAACAGGTTTTGTTTCGCGTGCTGATCTGTTCACCCACTACACAGCCATGTTCGTCTTGTTGACTGTCATCTGTAAAACTTTAGAAGAATGGTTCAAAACACATCCATTAGTAATGCTTCATTAACACATGACCCATGATGTATCATGAATTCCTGTTGCTCACCATTAATGATCAAGTCTCTTTGAGTGTATTTGGTTAGCTGATGCATCAATGACAGTTACCTCATTTCATTTATATGCCACCGAATTAGTGGAGTTTCAGAGCCATGCGTTTGATCAGCCTCTCTGAAAGCAGAACAGCTTTTCTCATATTGGTTCTCAGTTGCTGCATGACCCAATAGATATAGACCAGTTTAAAGGGATATATTACGCTTATTTTCAGGTTCATACTTGTGTTTACCTACTAGAACATGTTTACGTGCTTTAATGTAAAAACAACATAGTTTTCCTCATTCTGTCTGTCTGGATATACCTGTATTCACACTCTGTCTGAAAGGCTCCGTTTTAGCGCCTGTCTCTTTAAACCCCCCTTCTGATAAGGCCCAGTCTTCTCTGATTGGTCAGGGTTTCTTCTGCATCTGCACTCTCTGTGTCTCTGTCATTGCAGCCGGGGAAGGACTGTCTACCTATAATATAGTTGTGATATCACAATTGTACAGAATTCCTGACCGCTCATTTGAAGACATGGTTTCTGAATACGGACTGATTGAACGTTTTCATACTTTCACAGTATTTATATAGCACCTTGACATACTTTATAATAAAAAAAAAAGACATGGAAATCTCACTTTTTACAATATTGAACCTTTAAACATATTAACACTGGCGGTGGAATCTTTCCATGACAATGTGCCTTCACATGGATTCTTGCTCAGCTAAAATGTAAGTTGGCATCATTTTTTGACAGCAATCTCAAAAAATCAATAGTGATAATCAGAGAAGTTTCAAAGATCAGCTCATGCACACAGTCAACACTTACTAAAAATGTACTCAAAAGTTTCGGTCAAAAATGTTTGACAAAGGTAGGTTGACCAAAACCACTTAAAAGTTTGGTTTGACAGAGTGCAGGATCAGGTTATTGTTACTTAAGTGTGCAGAGATCTCGTTTCCCGTATGACGACTTTACTGAATTTTAAATTATGTTTCTCTAAAGTCTTCAACATTTCTGGTTGTATCAGCAGTGGAGGAAGGTATGTTTTGCAACCTTTGCTTTCTTAAAGTAAATGTTTTGATTTTGCTATTTTACAACATTCAATCTATCTCCAATCTCGCTATCATATTATTTACTCGAAATTAGTTATATATCTCTAAGATTGTGTACTTAATTAATGATTTTTGCTTTTAAATGTTTATAATTGATGTATTTGTTTGTAATAATTTCACCTACACCTACCTGTGTAGTGCTTGTACTGATTAAAATAGTACTAGGCTACTCCCCTGCCTAATCTTAGAGTTAACTCCTGGTTATAGACACAGTATGTGTTGTGAAATACACAGTTGGTATATGACCATGTAGCCTAGCAGACCAAAAGAAGATATTCTGCTCAACAAACCTGAAACTTTTCTCCCTAAACGGCCTCTTCTCTTTTACAGATGTTTCCAGATGTAGGAACAGTGCAAGCCAGATTCACCATATCCTAAACTCTCAGGCCAGAGTTGAGATATCAGTGCAAACCCTGAAAAGAGTCTGCAATCCTCAAAACATATCAAGGTTAACAAGAATGCAAAATGTCTAACAATACCAAGCATCTCTGTTAGTGAGTAGATAAGGACTGATACTTGATCTGTTTATGTGTGTAAATGCTGATCCACTCAAAGGTCACAAAGACACAAATGGCATTAATGGTTAGTCATCTGGCTGTCTGTAATTATTTAATCAGACTAATAGTTCTATTAAATAAATCAGGGGTCTTAAACATGTTTTTTAGGCCAAGGACCCCTTAGCTGAAAGAGAGCAGGGACCCCTACTATTAAACATTAAACTGGGCCTAACAGCTAGGGTGACCTAAAGCCTGTACACACAGTTTTTAATGGTGCATACAATACTAAGACACAGCAATGATTGTTATTAACATATGCATATATTTATACATCATATGTTCATGTTAAACATACTTTTGGAAGGCAGACAATCATTTGGCTCAATTGTATCTGTACATGGCTACATTGCCTATACGCCAGTAAGCCAATCATTTAGGTTTTGTAGAGTTATGCATTTACTTTAATAAATATATATATATATATATATATATATATATTTGCTAATTATGCATTGCATTCATGTTAATGTATATGTTCAAATATATTTTTGAAAAAAAAGGATAGATTATTTGGCGGTCCCCTGCAGTAACTCTGAGGACCCGACGCCCCTGTTGAAGATCTCTGAATTAAATACATCAATTCTGAATACCTTTGTTTGTATGTAAATTCGTGTATTTTTTAAGTGGACATGTTGAATATTGCAGCCTGTGAAGCGTGCAGCTTGAATAGATGCCCGGAATCCATTCAACGTTTCTCTGCATTGGAGACGACAAAATAACAAAATGCAGTGCAGTGACTGGTGCAGATTTCTCGTCATGACATGAGCTGCTGCCTGGACCTGTAGGAACAAGCTGGCGCAGCAGCAGCAGTCCACAGCGTTGAGTCAACGCTGCATCTGCGAGGCTGAGGCAGCGGCATCTCTGGTCTGCTGTTGTTGCGAGACAGATGAGATGACATAGCAGCTGGACACGCTTGCGTTACCTTGACATCTGGATCAGATTGTGTCATAGTTTGTATCTCGTCAATTCTCCGTGTTTTCATGAGC
Organism: Echiichthys vipera; assembly: GCF_963691815.1. Taxonomy (NCBI): domain Eukaryota; kingdom Metazoa; phylum Chordata; class Actinopteri; order Perciformes; family Trachinidae; genus Echiichthys; species Echiichthys vipera. Next base: position 13,388,548 of record NC_139843.1, on the reverse strand, counting down.
TAATTACTTAAAGCTGGCTAGACGCAGGTTAGTCACTATTGCTATTGTGAGCCGCCTTCACATAGATGCAGATCTAACTTGCTGCAAGCTAGCGTTAGCTCAATGTTGCTAACAGACATTGAAGTGGCCATATAAACATGCGGATCATCGAGGCGGAGACCCCTGGAACATCTTTAAACGCTTTCTGCAGGAGAACACGAGTGTCGACCAGCCGCTGACTGGACTCTACAGATTACTTGTGTAAATGCTGCTTTTTAAAAAAAATAATGTATTCTGAAACGTGTTGAACTCACAATATATTAGCCAGTTAGCTATGGTAAGCGTTCAGGGTGTCAGTTAGCCTAGTTAGCTGCTACAAACAAATACCAAGCTAACAAAACAGTTTAACGTCACCATAAATGAGTGACAAAACATGTGTAATTGTAAATTAAATTACCTGGTATCGTCTATTGGCTGTCATCATCTTGCTAACTGTCCTTATTTGAAATATGTGAAAAATGAACGGTTGCTAACTTAAGCCAACGGTCACCAACTGCCGTTAGCGCTAGACGCTACCGTTAGCTAACAGTCCTAGCGTCATTGTTAGCAGTTGATTCAACAGCGCAGACAGTTTGTCCTGCTTACTAAAGCTATGGATGACATTTATGTTAGCAATATCATCTCTGTCCACGGTATGTACATACTGCACATGCTGGCTTACAAGTTAACCAAATAACACAGCTTGTTTATTGACTTTATTGTAGCAAATATAACGTTATCTGGGGTTATTTGGGCTTTAACGTTAGCCGGTGTATTTCATTGGAAGCGTTCTGTTTAACGTCAGCCAAGTTATCATTAGTTCAATACAAAGTGCAATTGACGTGTGCTCTTTGAATAATATTGCACTATTTAGACAATAAGCTAAGTCTAACATTAACTGGTTAACAGTTTGGCAGATTAGCGTCAATACCAGAGTATTTCAGTTGTATGTCAACCTACAGCTGGCCTTTATTCCCGTTTATGTGGTTAGCTACCTGTCAAATCTTGGCCAGTAATTCGATTTTCAGACAGGTTACATTAGCTAACGTTGTTGCCCGGAACTATGAGCACCGGCAGTCCGTGCTTATGTCGATATTTTCGACCATCAGGGTTTTAAAATAGCGCAGTGCGTATTTTTCTAATGTAGTTTTTATTGAGTCAGCTAGTCTTGTGTACGCAAACTGAAAAACAGCATGGAACTACCACATGGTTGCCATAGGAATACACGGGAGACGGACTAAGGCGCACAGAGTCATCAGACAGAGCAGCATGCTGCACAAATGGTTCAGCCCCTGCTACTATACTCAGCATCTATATATTCTCCCTGCTCATTTAATATATCACATTTAATATAACCCCACATTGCCCCTGGGGCATCTGTTTACCCCACTGCATCTTTATTGTTCATATAGCAAGACTTCAAAGGCAGCTATGACAATTCTACATTGCCACATACGTTGGACTTTGATAGTTTGCTTTGTTTGTTATCTCAGTAAGTGCAGCCAAATGTATACACATGGGAGTTGCCACATGTGAGATCAATATGAAGTTGTTTCTTCACTGTTTGATATTTTGTGTGTTTCAGAGAGTGGAAAGAGTGACGGATCCTAAGGACCAGATTGCCCGCTGAACTTTTTGCCTCTCAGACAGATTGCCAGGGACCATGCTGACCATTCTAGCTGCCGGGTCTATGTTCTTTCCAGGCCTATTCCTGCTGTCCAAACAATGCCTGAAGTCAATCCCAGCACTGAGGTGGAGCGAAGGAGATGCAGTCATAGTATCAGCCAGGTGAGACCATCTTAAACTTGTTTAAATTTAATGACAGCAAGTGGTGCTTTTACCGCAATGCCATCCAAGTTGTTTTCATCTTAAGCGCATGTGCAGTTTTATTTTTGCATGACTCTTCAGCTGCATATTGTTTGTATAAAAACTATAGGCACTATTTTTGTTAACCATGAGTTAAGTAGTCTAAAACCTTTCACTGCATTGGCTAATGAGAGATACATTTTAGTTGTTAACTTGCCATTCTCTGCTCCCCAGGTTGGTTTCATCAGTTCAGGCAGTCATGGCTTCTTCAGCTGGCTACATCATTGCTTCTTCCTGCGAGGACATCCTTGAGGACCAGTAAGTAAAGAAATGCTTGTCAGAATATATTCCACCCCATTTAACCAGTCTGTTTGGTCTTTTTAATGCATGTAGCTGTCAGGAATGCCTCAGCTATAGATGTATGCTGAGATGAGTTCCATCGAGATGTTTCTGGACTGCAGATGCGAAAAGTTGTTCCTTTTTTTGATTATAACGTTACTTTTTTTAAATAGATATATCAATTGTTGCTTTAGTTACCATTTAACAGACAAACATTGCATTAGAAAATTAATGTGTGTTCTCGCTGGAAACAAAGCTCTGTTTTCAGGGTATTCTTTACTCGTACTGTTAGATTGATTACTATTTTTACTGTTTCTGTTTTAAAAACTGGCTTCTCTTCCTCTCTACACAGGCATTGGCTGACTAGCTCTTACATCATGTTTGCTGTTCCCTACTTCGTGTATGACATCTACGCAATGTTCATGTGCTACTGGTACAAGCTACGAGTCAAAGGGCACGAGGAGGCCTCGGCAGCACCCCAGCACATGAGCACAGCACTGACCAGCTACTTGCGTCGCGAGTTCCTCATGGTGCTGCACCATGTTGTCATGGTCACCGTCTGCTTCCCCGTCTCTGTGGTACCTGTCGCACATTGCTCTTTCTGTTGGGCTGAGATTTCAGTGAGGCATGAGAGAAGTATAGCACTGAATTATCTGTATGCAGTTACTACTATGAGTTAGTTTTTTTTATCATAATTCCCCTGTTTTCATTCAAAGTGAGGCAAACTAAAACATTTTGTAAGTAAATACATACTCTTAAAGAGCACATTACAGTTGTAATTACTTTTTCCAAAATAATTGCATTATTAGACCTGGCTGCAGCTAATAACCATTTTTATTCTCCATTATTCTGCCTATTATTTTCTTAATAAGTCGTTTGGTATGTAACGCATAAGAAAACCCAAAAATATTTAGTTTAATATACTGTTGAAAGCAAAAAAAATCCACATAAGAAGATAAAACAGGTGTTTCTGTGAATTTGTTTTTCGACTAATTGTTGTAGCTCTAAATTGTATAGGTATTTATCCATACCCACCATAGAACACAATATAATCTCATTTATAAATGAAGCAAATTAATCTGTCGTCCATTTTTGGACATGTTTTTGGCACACGACTTCTCTCTTTTTTTAAAATAAGTTGCTAATTGACGCCATAGAAATGTATGAAATAAGCTTTGCAAAGTTCACTGTTCAGACCGCTCATAAGAGATTTAAAAGCCAAATCCAAAGGAGACATTAAATCTCCAAAATACTTTTGTTTTTTAGTTATTTATTTACAATTGGTACAAATCCAAAAAGTCTTCAAAGAAACAAAGATGTAATTGTGTTCTATTCAAATAATCCTACCTCTTTTCCTCTCTCTAGTTTTGGCGTCAAGGAAAGGGAGATTATTTCCAGGGTATAATGTTCATGGCTGAGCTCAGCACTCCATCTGTTTGCTTAGGAAAAATTCTCATCCAGGTAAGTGTCTTGGTTTGAGCCTCAAAGAAGATTTGGGTGCGTTGTTGCATGTGCATGTGTCACAGTAAAGCTCTTCTGCCCTCTCCACTTCTTTGTTTTTTTCCCCCACTTTTCATTCAGTAAAGAATATATTTCCTGCGATTTACGGCATGCAGCTTGTTCACGCCCAATCAGCTCCTGTCGAATGTGTCTTACATGAACAGCACGCTGCTGTTCAGTGCTTTTACATGAAGTTTAAAAACCTGATTATATTACCCCGGTCTCTTAAACACCATGTACACCCCATACCCCGGGTAAAATCTGTGTTTTCACACCCCGGTTAACAGACCTAGAGAATTCCTTCAGCTCCCCGATTATTCCTGCATGTAAACAGCATTCTGGGATTATTATCAAGTTTCTTGTCTATGCATGCTCCCCACTCCGCGGCAGTGGCTTTTGACCCGGAAATAAACCCAAATGCAACAGCGCCGAAAACAACGTGAAAAAAACCAAGGGAGGACTTTGCAACGGCAAGTAACATCACTACTAAGAAAACCCATTTTGGCCACAATTCTGTCCCAAAGTCGTCCGTTTGTGATTTTGACAAAGATGAACCAGAAAAAAGCTGTATTCAGTCCAGCTGTATATTGGCGCAGTGCCACCTCCTGTACCGGAGGTCGAGTTACTCCGTCATTTTCCCATTCAACCCCTGCTCATGTATACGAGGGAAACTTCAATAATCCGATCATTCCCTAAACCGAGGTATGGCCATTTTTGGGTTACTGGTGGGCATGTAAACGCACTGATTGTAGGAGCTGCACTGCCCCCTGTAATTGTTTTAGATCTGTGTACAATGTTTCAGTGTCTGGGTAAAGGTTTTCCCTCCATTGCTTTCTGCTTGTCCCCCAATGTGAGGCTCCTACAGCTGTTAGGCTCTGAATATAGCCCCTAGTATTTACACTGGATCTTCAGCAGATACAATATCGGCTTGTCCCTCAACCCCTTTATCACTCAACACCCTCTCCCTCCCATTCCTGAGAACAGTGCATGTGGTTGTTTGATAAACAACAGCTGACTAAAAGCTGCCACCCTCCTATACCTAAAGAATTAAAAAAAACAATAGAGTATTTATCGATGGGTTGCCATGTAATTCTAGGTTATGTGACTTGTGAATGGGCAAGAGGAAAACCTTTTTGTTTAGAGAAATGCGTGTAAGCTTGTCCTTGGTGTTATCTCACCGGAGCAGGTTGACTGTTCAAGGTAAAAGTCATCTGTAAACAAATGAGAATGTAGGAACAAAAGGACTGCTTCACTGACACACACACACTATCCTACTGTCTCCTGTAGAAATCAGTGTCCAACCAGCTGCATGGCATACCGTGCTCTCCTTCACCAAGTGTTCAGTCCATGCACATAGTATTAATAATTATAACTATAAAAACAATGGCATATAAGATTAACGCTGTCAGCTTTCACCAAACTGTACTTGCTTGCTTTTCTTTCTCCCTCTCTCTCCGGACCTCTCCCTTTTTGTTTTTTTCTCTGCTCTCAGTACAAAAAGCAACACACTCTCCTGCACAAAGTGAATGGGGCTCTTATGCTGATCACTTTTTTCATCTGTCGAGTCCTCCTATTCCCTTACCTCTACTACGCCTATGGAAGGTATGTCTGTCTTTCCATCTCTGTTTTCTCATGTTCTGCTGTCTCGCTAAGCTTGGGTTGATAAACTTGCACAACCACATGATCTCTTATGGATTATGGATGTAAGGCTACATTTGCAGTAATACATTTTCATTTTAGGACGCATAACTTCTGCTATGTTCAAAGCATGCATCCGCACTACTCTGGCGTTTCCGAGCACCTCAGACGGAGGCTTTTAAAAAGCTCCTGACCCCATTTTAAATTGGAAAATAAATGGTTGTAGTCTGGTCCGGAGGAAACAGAGACTTTTGGAAGTTGTGACGCAGATTCCTACAACAAGAAGCCAAAACATTCTAGCTCTGCCTACATACCTATTCATGACTTGATCCTTCTTGTGTGGGTGCTCCTTTCCCTTTGCCTCGGCTTCCTCCAGCGATGGATAATGCTGCCAGTACTGCTCTTATGTCGCCACAGTTTGCTTTGCGGCAACTCTCAATCTATGTTTTCTACCTCCTTATACACCCATAACGATAATAACCGTTTCACATCGTCATCGGTGAAAGCAAAGAGCTCTCTGGTCTTACTTTCCACCATTGTTCTTCCTCTGTAGTATTTTGTGTTTTTTCAACCAGAGTAATGTTAGACAATCTGCTTCCTCTTTACACCGGCACATGCATGCCCAGCGTGAGTAAATGATCATGTGATGTGTGTTTTCAGGTGCGTTAATATGGACAGAGATGGTGCTAAAACACTTGTTGGACAGAGATTGTATTTGTTTTAACAAGAAAAACTTATTGTAGATGTAGCCTTAGAGTCAGCACAGGCATTTACGATCCTTTTATTTTTTTGGATCCAGGTATGCGTCCATTCCCTTTCACATGGTTCCCCTGTCGGTGCCCTGGCACTGTAACCTCGGTGCTGCTCTGCTTATGGCCCCCCAGCTCTATTGGTTCTCCCTAATTTGCAGGGGGGCCCTGCGACTATTCACGGGCTCCTCCCGCTCTCAGAGACCGCGTGCGACCACGGACGCAGCCAAGGAGATGCAGACGGATGGCAACGCACTGCCCCAGCCAGCCAACGGCTACAGCACACGCTCCTCAGAGTCTGAGCTGGCCACTCACTGAGAAGAGTGGAGGGGAGGGTGGGGAGGGAGGGAGGGAAGGAAGGCGAATGTACCAATGAGTATGTAAAAGGAAAGAAAGCTGTTAGAGGAAAAGTGAGACTTGTAACTAAGTAGCAATATGAAGAAAGCTACAGACGATGTGAAATTGCTGAAGTTTTTCCGGTCAGCATTCAAACTCTTTGACAGCGAAACGATTTGATTGCTGGCCTTCAATTACTTCAGCTCCACAGTTTGTGGGAAACAAGTTGAGCGTTAGTGCACTCAGTATTTAAAGATGTCATCAGGCACTGTGACAGAAAGGAACATGCACTGACCTGAGAGGAATTTGCCTGGATGTAAAGCAAGCATAGGTGGCCGCTTCCCTCATGTAGATCAAATTAAGTCCTGTCTGCTTTACGGTATAGTAAGGACAGGAAAATAGGAATGTATTATATTGTATGTTAGTACATTTGCTGTAGATGGAAGGCCTAATTGAGTTTAGTAATGGAGACCATCAAAAAAATCCCAGCTAAGCAGTATTTTGACTTGTTAGTGTTTAATATCTGTATCCTCTATGTAGTCACTGTCACTCTAACAAAATGTAACCAACCTGCAGACCTGACTCATCTTTATAAGGGAGATAATCTCATAAGACTGTATTCTGCTGCCTTATCCCTTTTCCTTATTCTTTGCCGTTTCTTTAGGTTTTTAGTTATTTTTTTATCCTCGCAGGAAAAGGAAGAGGCTTCCTCAGACAGAAAAATGTGACGGGTGTACATAGGCGATGTAAAATTGTCCTTATTTCCATGTCAGTATTAGGTCAGTGTTGGTTTTTATTTTATATTTTTTGTCTCATTTCCACAGCTCTTTCTGCAGAATTTCAGCATTAACAAAACACGTCACTGTTCTACAGCTTAGAGTATGCAAACTTCCCTCAGACGTTAAGGTCAGCGCTTCTTGTTTCAGTGTAGATATGACTTCATTCCATTTCCGGGCATCACAAACTGTTTTTTTTTTTTTTTTTGCATACAAGGATCTGATGCACAGTAGCAATCACTTTAAAATGAGTGTTGTTGTTTGTTTATTTTTTAGTTTGGTGCTGATATAAATCTCAAAATATCCATTTGATTGGCTGGAGTATTTCAGTAAGGGATCCATAACATTTGAGTATTTATAGCTTTGTCAGGGGACTTGCAAAGTTGCAGTATGAAGGGAAACAAATGCGAACAATAATCCTGTAGGGAAGCATTCCCTTGTGATAGACATGCAGCACATTTGTCCTCGGCATCTTATTTTAATGTTTCATTTATTTTTAACCTGTTTTAAGCCTTTTACATTTTATGAATTGCTGCGGTCATTTAGCCATTTATTTGAGCCACCGGTTCCATGAACCTCCTATGAAGACACTGGCTAGTTTTTATCATTTTCTGTTTGTTTAAAGCAGCTTCACTGTCCTAGATATGGATCAAGACAAAATAAATGAAATAAAACAAAGCTCAGAAACCATCAAGACAGGTCAGCGTGTGCCAAAAACATCTGGACAACTGTGGGCATGTTGAACACAGAACATCCATTCCCCTGTTCCATGAACTCATAAGGTACTGTTTCTTGACCATACTCAAACATTTCAACTGATGAACTGTATATTCCACAAAATGCTTGTTATTTATTTGTAAGTATTTATTTATTTATTTATTTGGTTTGTGGTTTTGAATGCATATTTATGCATACATATTATACTATATGCTTCTGAGCCTTATGTGAAGGCTGTATTGTTACTCCAACTTAGCTAATTATACTTCTCTGTCCTGAGTCTGCCTCGTCTTTTTTTTCTGCAAAGGTTTTGTCAGTGTTGAAAATTCTTAGTGTGATCTTTAAATAATAAACTTAGTTTGAACTCGAACAAAAGTGAGCCACTAGACGGTGCTAGAATTCATGCTTTTAGGTAATATTAAAACAAAATCAAACAGCTTTTATAATGCATTTCTGTAAAAGGTATCCCACATAATGGGGTAACAATTGTAGAAAATGAGTTTTCATTTATAGACGTATATAGATGGAATTGACTTTTTTTGTTGAACATAATTTAAAAGATGTTTTTTCAACAATAGTTCATAGATTACATTCTAATCTAACAAATGTATAACTCTCAGAAGTGAATATGTTTAATGCATGTCTAAAATAGGTCTAATACGTTTATCGTGTTGTCCCTTCACACAACTACAGAAGTGTAAAAAATAGGCATCGTCAAATTAGTCCAAGCGACATACATGAAGGGGTCCCATTTTGTAAGGAGTCCTAGGCTGAAAGTACAGCAACGTACGTTAATGAGTACGACTTCTTATTGAAAAAGTATTTTTTCTTAATTAGATTTTTGCATAAATGCGATTCTAGGGAGCGTACCTATATTCCCCACCCAGTAATTTTTTCCACAAGCAGTGCCGAATTCCATGGCAAATAACCCTGACTCTTACAAAGTACTGAATTATATCAGCAAGGGCTTATGCGACCGGGGAGCATAGGGATGACCCCTGATCATATACTTGCATTTGCCAGGTTTTTAAATTCACTGCATTAGCCAACAATACATCCCTTATTTTATCAGTTAAGTTTCAGAGACGTCAGTGTATTACAAAATATACTGCTATCATGATCGTATGCTGTTCCAGAGGATTTCTATCCATATCACCCACCATTACTGCACACTGATAACTGTTAACATTCTCCAGGGTTAAAATGTTTATTGCCAACATACAAAACACATAGAAAACATACAAAACCTGTTACATTAAAAAATTCAAGTTTTGAAAAAGCCTTGGAAAGCTCTTATTTGCCTGTGGGGCAAGTCCTGGTCTCCTAATACTTTAGTATCTCCTCTGTCTGGGGGAGAAGATGGTGTTGGGGTTGCTGTCTCGTTCCCTCTCCTTCTCCCGCTCCTTCTGGCTGTTTGGAGACAGAGCCTCCTCCAGCTTCTTTTCGCTTTTGAAGAGATCTCGACCCGTGCGCATGATGTGCTCCTCAATTTTGCGGTGACGCTTCATGTCTGACAATACTTTGTCCAACCGAGCTTCCCTTTTCACCGAGGAGCGGGCTGAAGATCCTGGGAGAGAAGGGGAAAAACATTAACTTAATTTCCCTAAAACCAGCAAACCATCACTTTTATTGTGCTTCCAGAATATACGAAATAGACAAAACACCATTCATTAATTTAGCTTATGTGGTTAAAGGTTTTAAAGATCTAATCTCAGTGATTACCTGGTGTTCTGCGTCTGTTCACAAAGGCATTTTTCGGCGTGGCTTGTGATTCATCAAAGTCAAACTCAGTTGGAGTTAGAGGCCTGGGAAGAAAAAGAAAGAAAGATGAGACTTATAATTACCTGCCCAAAAACCAAAATCCTTAGAGATAAAATGGTGAAAACTAGGTATAAACTAGGTACCTGTGGTCTCTCTCCTCCCTTTCTCGTTCCTTGGCTGCCTCTTCATCGTCATCCCTATCTGGCGAGGGGGTACGTTCAGGTGTAGGGGGCCTCCTAGGAAGTGGCACAAAGTTCATTTCCAGCATCTCTCCCTTAGAGAGGAGCTCATAGAGTCTTTTGATCTCAGCAGGGGGAGGCATCCAGACTTTGGGGTCCTCCATTTCCTCGTCGCTGTACGCAAGCTCCCATTCACCGTCTGCTCCTGCGGCCTGCTTTCTTTCTTCACCATCCAGCCCTGAATCTGTCAGAGGTTCATCCTTTTGTGCTTCTCCTTCCACTGCATTTGTGTCTCCTTCTGAGAAGGCAGCAAAAAAAAGATGTAAAATGTAAAACATGCTAAACAGCACTACATATATTACAAATCAAGCACTGGGTAAAACTCTTAAGGTTTAATATTGTTAGAGGTGAGATTTTAACATCTTAATTTGATTATAAAGCAGGCAGAGGTGTTATAGAAATACTGTAAAAGTGTCAAAACACGCAATCCACAGAGAAAGGCTCAGCCCATATTAAGAAACTGTGACTTTAAACGAGCAGTTAGGACTTCTGTACATTTGTGATGTCCCAGCTACAGCTATATTGTACATATATATATATACAATATATTTATAGTATAGCTGGAACATCAACTGTACAGGTCCTTACTGCTCGTCTATAGAAGGAGCGTTTCAGATAAAGGGTGAATGTGAATACAGATTTATTCAGACAAACAGTATGAGAAAAATAATGTTTTTGGACCTTAAAGCATGTAAACATGTTCTAGTAGAAACTCCAAATGAACATAATAAAGGACCTTAAGACAACTTGGGAAATAATTCACAAAGTAAAAGAAAACAAAGGCTACAATGAGAACACACACCTGCATCTCAATGATCAGACTGAATAAACCCACTATCCTTAATGGTAAGCCTTCTTACAATATGACCAAGTGTCCCTACTTCTTTCTGTTGTTTGTGTTTCTTAATGGGGTTATTACCCTTGTCCTCCTTGGTCGTTGTGTCCTCCTCTGTGGCAGCTGTCATCTCCGTGTCCTGTTGCTCAGTGTTGCCCTCTCCCTGTTTGCCTGCTGCAGGTTTCTCTGTGTCCTTCACACCCAGAGCCTCTATGCCCTCTCTGAGTGAAGACTCTGGGGCCTCAGCCTGCATCATTCCTGCGGCGGCTGCTGCTGCTGGGTGAACTTTAGAGCCACAGATCTGCTAAAACAGAAGCATGGGTTATGAATAAAACACATGTTGAGTAAAACTGTAAGTAACTGTAGGTATGTGAGGTAAAAGTTATAGCCAAGAGTTGCGTGATGTTTGACTGGTAGCCTAACGATAGCTGTTAACTTTACTTAATTAAGCAATCAACAAAGCAACACATTAGAAATGACGTTAATCTTGTCTTTATTAACGCCAGGCCTCTACAGCTATTTCTAAACAGCAGATTACAATTAAGATACGTGCTTTAAAGTGTTACCTAATGTCCGGTTCGTCGTAGATCGCTGGTGCACTCAAATGTTAGGTCAAATTATCTTTTCCAGTATATAAAATCACCAAATCTCTCCATGAGACTTGCTAGAGATAATACTCGATTATACAGAGACGTAAACATAGCGCCATTTTGGACGAGAGACCTGCGTGACGATGTGCTCAGTTCCTGTTCGTCTGTTCGTCCCCGCTGATTTAACATCATGTGGATACTGCGTCGACCGTGAGAGCAGCCGACAGCAGACACGCTGTGTTAGTGGAGATCTACTGTGAGCGCCACTTCCTGTGCCGCGCGCAACCGCACACAGGGCTGAATGCACGTCGGTTGAAATGTTAATGAACATATTTTGCTTCGCTGTTCACGTTAGTATCTTATTTTAAACGGTGCATATATGTAATTATACACCATACCACCGAGTACTTTATTCAATACACGAGTAAATGTTGTAAATAAGGACGGAAGACGACAAATAGGCGCCAGTGTTTGAGCGAGTTCTGATTGGTTCATTTAAGTCACATGTCAAATATCACTTCCTTTAACTGTTGCTATGTTTTGTACTTTCTCAATAAAGTTAAAAAAAACAAAACAAAAAAACTATTGCGTTACATCCATCGAGCAGGGGCTTGTGCTCCGGGGCTGCAGCTGGATAGCATTGCAAATGTTATAGTTAGTTTTTTTAACTTTTTTTATTTACGGTTTTTCAAATCTACATTCAAATTGTCAAAATGTTGGCACAAGAGATCCTGATTCAAAAACAAAACACCACAGGCCATCAGTGCAATTATACAAAACACAATACAATCATGGACCTACCTACCTAATTAGTTATACAATTATAAGATTTCCGTAAATTTATCGTTTTGGTTAGTTTTTTCACTATGTAGTTTTACATTTTATATCGTTTCAAAATACGTTTTTAGATCTGATTTTAAAAAAAGTAAAATTTCTTTAGATATTTGATTTTTTTGAATATTTAATTAAATACGGTTCGTTCTTAGGTCAGTTTCTCTGAATGTAATATTTTTGCTAAAATAACTTTCGAGATGCAACTGAAAATCACAAATGTTATTCTTGCATTGGGTAAATGTCACATTCACAAAGCTAAATTCTCTAAATCCTTCACTAACGTTCAATTCAATGTGTACATGAATTCATTGGATTCATTGGCCCTGGTAACGGGGAGAGGTCAGCGCACATTGACATATTTTGATTCATTGTTTTCTGTGGCCCCTGTTTGACCTATTGTGGCTGTTCCTGTCATTGTGTATTTATGTTGATGTTTTCTTTATTTTTAATCAGAATTTGACTCTTGCTTTTTGTCACTCTCAACTTACAAACACAGAAATAGACATACAGCTAAAAACAAGGACAACAAAAATGAACAAAGCTAAACATAAACATTTAACTATTAGAGAAAGAAATAACACACACGCATACACACTGTGATTTTCACTTATATCCCGAAAATCTTTTTTGGCAAATAAAAATTACTGTTACTAATTTTCAAACATACAAATTTATCTATGAATGACCAGTACTTAATTACATTTTATATTCATAAAACGAAATATCTAAAGAAATGGCCTTGCTTTAACTATTGTAAAAACCTAGATCTAAAAACATATCTTGAAACGATATAAAATTTTAAACGATTAATTTATGCAAAAATGTATAACAAATGGTAAGGTGTGTTCATGATTGTATTGTGTTTTGTATTAATCGCTGATATCCTTTTGTTTTGTTATGAATCCTGATGTCTCATGTGCCAACATTTGGACAATTTCAATATAGATTTGACAAGTGAATGTGCATTTGAAAAACCTTTAATAAATAAAAAACACAGGACAATAAAATTGTACACATGATAATGGTGCAGAATGCAAAGGGTGGTGTAATAAATGGGGGATATTATTATTTTATTTTGTATGTATTATTATCATTTTTTTTTTGCTATATTTTTGTGTGTACCATTTACACACTGGTCTTATTTGTATGAATATATATATTTGTGATATTGTCTGCTTAATCTGAAATAAATATTTACAAAAGAAAAAAGAGAAATAGAGCGTTCTGATTGGTTCATGGTCGTTTCCGGTTGCTAGGCTCGTAATTTGAAAAAGGTTCGTTAGAGTCGTTGGGGGCTCGAGCGCCATTGTTAAAACACGGCATTCGCAATAATGCTTAAAGGGAAACTTGGAGCATAACAAACATATTCAACAAGGACTCGGCAAATAATATCGGTAAGCACTAACGAAATATGAGGAGCAATCCTACTACTAATAAAAACATGAATGAAGCAGAAATTACCTTAGCAACGGTCGTTTTAAGAAGCGACGTTAACGACGGTAGCCGCCTTGTTATTAGCCGATTGAAGCTATCTTAAAAAGTAGCTCAACTTTGCTTATTATTGCAGTGCTTTGTTAAATATGTTGTATATATCGGTTTGCATATTTGTTAATGATTTACGCCATCAAAATGCCATTTTACACAGGCAAATACAGCTTTAATTCTATCTTACTTTGTTAACTTGTGCTACCATCAACTTATCGTGAGGCCTTTTGTTTTGAGGAGCTCAAACATGGCTCAGCGTGTGGCAGTACCAGATGGAGCAAACAAGAAGACGACGTCCAGGGTTCGTGTAGCGGTTCGTCTACGACCCTATATGGACAACCAAGATGAGAAAGACGAGGGGCCGTGTGTTAGGGGTCTGGATTCACAGAACCTGGAGATAATCAACTGGAGAAATGCTACAGAAACAGTCAAATATCAGTCAGTGTCCTCAGAATCTTAGCACTTAACAGTTCTCTTTTCTAAATTATCATCTTGTTAATCTCTTATTGCTGTCCACCAACAGTTTTGACGTTTTTCATGGTGAGCAAACGACACAGCAAGAAGTTTTCCTCTCATCAGTGAAGCCCATTTTACCACACATACTAAATGGACAAAATGCCAGTGTTTTTGCCTACGGACCGACAGGAGCTGGTATGTTACCTGTTGCATTAACTTGTTTATGTATGTGATATTTATGTAGTGGGATTTTAGCTTGGCATGGTTGTGTGAACTACAATTTGATATTGTTAATTCACCATTTAAAATACTCTACTAAAGGTTAATTAATGTATGTACGCACTCTTTGTGGCCCCTTATGTTTTTTTAGGACAATTTGCTCTTAAAGCTAACTCCATTTTGTATGGGAATTGCCTCATTTCCAAAAGTTTTTTTTTTGTGTGTGCTAACCCACTAGGAAAGACCCACACCATGATGGGCAGTTCTGATCAGCCAGGCGTTATCCCCCGAGCCGTTGGTGAAGTCTTCAAGCTGGTGAAAGCAAAGGATGAGGATGAAGGATGGGACTACAGCATTGGCATGTCTTACTTGGAAATTTACAACGAGAAGGTATGAATGGTCGTCAGTCGGGTGTGACCCAGTTGTTTCGTGTTTCCTGTCCAATAATAAGTGTGTGGAGAACTTGTTAAAGTATTACACATTCACACAGATCATGTAAATGTCAAAACTGCCCAACTCTTCCCTTTTTAGCATCTCCTTGAAACCCAAAGTAATAGTTTCCCTGCCTTTTTCTTTCAAGCGTGTTTTGAGTTTTATTTTGTGTTTGACAATGTACACAATCTATCTTCATCAGGTGCTAGATCTTCTATCACCGGGCTCCCAGGATTTACCAATCAGAGAGAACAAGGACAAGAACATCCTTATCCCTGGCCTCACTCACGCAACCATATCCTCCTTCTCGGATTTTGACAAACACTTCGTCCCCGCCAGCCTTAATCGTACTACAGCTTCTACCAAACTAAACCAGCGCTCCAGCCGCAGCCATGCCGTTCTCCTCCTCAAGGTTTGATACATAGTCTGACCAACTCTAAGAAAAGACTATTGGTTCATTTTATAAATCTCTTTGAGAGTCGCTAAGTCTTCTTTGTTGGACTGGTCTGTGCATGGGTATCTAGTGGATAGTCAAGCAGCATCTTAAACAGGTCGTGGCCTCTGAGCAGTAGGTCAGGATTTGGTAGCTGGTGCTGAAATTGATTCTCTCTTGCAACACTCCCGCTAGCAACTTCTGGGCTTTCTGGGACTATTCTGGGAGAGAAACAAACTAGAGTTTACTGTCCTTTGGCAAACTTTGTCCTTTTTCTGCATTTTTAGTTGGGGTTGTATCGCTGAATAAATAATGTGACATTTATTTAAAATGCCTCCTTTGCTGCCTACCTTTACCTCATTTAACCTTGCAATCCCTCTTGTCCCCCCTCTCAAGTTTCTATAATGTCTGACCTCTGTCATTGCCCCTTCTCTAATCTTAATCTTTTCATTGATCTAGGTTGTACGGACTCAGCGCGCCCTGCCCCACAGACAACAGACAGGAAAGCTGTACTTGATAGACTTGGCTGGGTCTGAGGACAACCGTCGCACCGGCAACCAGGGCATCCGCCTGAAGGAGAGCGGTGCTATCAACCTATCTCTCTTCACTCTCAGCAAAGTTGTGGACTCTCTTAACTCTGGCACTGCCGTACGTGTGCCATACAGAGACAGTAAACTGACACGGCTGCTACAGGACTCTTTGGGTGGCTCGGCGCACTCCGTCATGATCACCAATATTGCACCCGAGTACAAATACTATTTTGATACGTTTGGTGCTCTCAACTTTGCCTCCAAGTCCAAGCTCATTGTGAACAAGCCCTTCACCTGTGAAACTGTGGCTGTGCTGCCAGGTGAGTTAAACTGAGTGAGAAATACTCCCTTTTTAATTTAGTCTGTTTGTAGGAGTAGAAAGAAATAGCCCAATAGCAATAGACCAAGCAGATAAAGTTCAATAGAATGTGATCCAAGGCCAACAGAGGGCACCTGTGTCACATCCAGAGGATGGTGACTTAGAGCAGACAGCCAGCTGTGATGATGTCATTTTAAAATGGTTTGTTGTGAAACTGTTAATTTCCCTTCTGCATTTATCTCCAGTGAAGAGGGCCAGAGAGGACCACGGGGCAGGGGGGTCTGGCACCGAGCCACAGAAGAAGAGGCTGAAAGACGAGGGGAAAACTGTACAGGGTGGTTCCTCGCCATCTTCACATTTTCACAGGTTAAAGATAAGACTGTGATGTTTGACTCAAGAAAATGCATATGCATCTACCCAAAGCTACCACAACAAATTCAATCCGCATAACAGCGATTTTACACACGCCCTAAGCCTAACATCAGTGGGCCAAGATTTTATAGCTTTCGCAGAAAGCAACGTCTCAGCAGTGCTCCCATTGGTTACAGCTGCTGCTGTCTACTGGGATCTCTTTGGGGGAGATACAAGCACTGTTCTCCTGCCATCTGTTATCAGGTGTACTAATCAGTCTGTGCTATGAAACTTCTCAACTTGTATTCATCCATTTATTAATTTCTGAGTGCATTTCAAAGCTCCCAACCATACTGCCCAGCTTATTGTCTACCTGCCTTTGTTCATTATTAATTTGTCCGTGTGTGTATCTTTCAGTTCGTCAGAACCGTCGGTGATGGACAGACTAATAGCTCTGGAGAAGCTGATGATGAGCTGCCAGGACAAAGATAAACTCAGTATGCTGAGTGTGGCTCAGTCTCGCAAGGAGATCCAGGTGAGAGGACACACCCACATCAAAACTTGACCCTCCATGATATAGATGATAGTGATTTAAATCTGCATATTCGTCTCTTCTGTCGGTATGAGATTTACCAGATGCTGGTACTGTCAGGTCTTAATACTTATTGAGCAACTCTTCTTCATGGATATTTGATGGCTAACCCGGGCAATCTCTTTATTTTTTTCAGGAGCTCAAAGATAAGCAGAGGGAGTTTGAGAGCAAGTCCATGCTGCTCACTCGGTTGGCTGGAGAAAAGTCTAAACAGGAGCCTGCCTTCAAGCACAGCACAGCTCCTCTGCAAAGAAAACCGCCAACTACCTCAAATGCTAAGAAACAGCAGGCCGTGGTCCAGCCCCTACAAGGTCAGTTAGAAATGATGGATGAGTTCATAGAAGTAACATTTAAATTCAAGTTGTATTAATTTAGCTAGCAGTCAAATAGAAAGGAGTTTAATTTTATACAAATGCCTATTAATTCTCCCCTTTTGTATGAAATTGTTCATTTCAAATGATGTGACCATCACTGCCCATGTACCATGCGGCCTTTAATGACGTTGATATAAATGTTGAGCAATACATCCACTGTGTGGCACAGTGGTTAGAGCAGTGGCCCCATGTAAAGAGGCTGATGGTCCTAAAGGCAGCGGGTTCGACTTCGACCTGCGGCCCTTTGCTGCATGTCTCCCCCTCTGTCTCTCACCCCTCTCCCTGTCCTATCTAATAAAGGCTTGAAAAACTGCCAACAAACATGGTGACAGTTTAGGCGGTCGTGTTATTGTACCTCTTTAGAAAGAGCCAAAAGCGGAGGCAGCATTGTCGGTGGCATTAAATACATAATGGAAAAAGTTTTTACTTCACCTTTTAAGATCAGTTTTATGTCCTCCCGCAGTATTTTTGTGTTATTGATTTATTGAGGGACATTTCTAGAAAGGGTTGTAAGGATCCACACTGTGAAACCTCAGGGTTACAACTCAATTACACTGTGATTTTAGGAACAAGACCTAACGGCACTGAATCACCAGTCGGACGCCGTTCGCTGGTATTAGCTCTAACCGGACAGATTTGGTCTGCTGCAGTTTACGATCTTTTTGTGGTGCTTTAACTTGGTGATTGCCACCAAAGTGCAAGTACAATTAATCTACAATTGATGTTTCATATTTGTACATGGCCATTTACATGTCAGACTATTATATGAAAGGGACCTTGATGAGAGAAAGCAGTCAGAACGTTTGTGCGACGCTCAGGCTGAGCGGCTCAGGTGGTGGTTTACATTAAAAATGGAAATGAAGCAGACTTTAGGGTTTATTTGGGAGCTGGTAAAGCATGTCCTTTTATTGTGAAGTACTGCAGTTTGGTCCTGGATGCTTTGACAGCATTGATGTTAATGTGGACAAAAAGCAGCTTCCAGTGTTTACGGCGAGGAGGTCGGGGCGTCCGACTAGAGAGGAGCACACGGCTAATTCAGCGGTGTTAGCGTCCTTTTGACCACTCTCATAAACACAAAGATGAATCAGGCCGTTAAAACAATATTTGGTTACAAAGATAAGAAGTTAAACTTTAGTTTTACACCATTAAAGTAACCTTAAACATTACACCGTCATTTATATTTGTAGGTAAACAGAAAGTTTGATAGAATTCAAACAAAAACTGTCCGTGATTAGACTCATTGTGATTTATCATCTTATAATCTTGATCATATCAGGACTGTTTGTCACAATAAGATATCTCCACCTTTCTGCATCAGACATTTCTTTATATAAATATAAATAATGATATTTCTATTATTCACCTATGGAACTATTTCACCATAATATTATATTACATCCGTGACTGAACAAGCAACAGTCAGAGACGCTGTCGTTCTGATAACAGTGGCAGCTGTCTCCGTGGCAACATATGAAAATGTATGATTCGTGTTGGTGCAGGGAAACGTATGACGAGAAACAAAAAACAAACTTAAAATCTCAAAAACAACTTTTAAAAAAAAGTTTATTATTGATAAATAACTAAAATAACGCAGCTTAATATGTTTTTATAGATGAAGAAGGAAACTGCTTTAACTACGTGTCGTCATGTTGTGCTCTCAAGTGAAGTGTTATTGAATCTAAAAGCAACAAATAACAAAAATGTTGCATTATTACTGTATTTCAGTTTGGAGGAGTCATGTGACCAAGTCTTGCATCACACGTTCTATCCTCACATTCTATTCCATTGTTCCGATTCTGATTCTCTGTGTTCCGTTGTAAATGATGGAACCGCTCCTGCAGCTGTCAGTTCCTGTCTGACTTTCACTGAAGAAGCATCTCTTCGTGTATCCAGAGCTTACAACTAAAACTTCGTACTACCTCAGTACAACTCTCATTTCTGTGAATTCCTCCATTGCTGCAACATATATCTGTGTTTTCGCGGCAACGATGGCGACAATTCTCGGTGCATCTCCCGCCGACCTGCAAAAGCAAATCAGCGAGCTGGCCTCAGAAAACGCCGGCCTGCAGGACGAGAAAAGGAGGATCTTGACGGCTCTACAGTCGGAGAGAACCATCAGAAAGAATGGGCAGAGGGAAGCAAAAATGAAGGAGAAGGCGAAAGATGAGGAGATCCTGTCCCTCAAAGAAATTGTGAGAAAAGAAAAGAATATCACACTAAACATGCAAAACCACTGGAGCGAGGAGTGCAGCCGGATCGATGCTTTCTGGAGACAGGAGAACCAGAGGATCACAAAGACCTGGGAGATAAAGGTGGAGGATGTCAAAAGTTCCTTGAGCAACACGAACATGACGGATCCCAACCTCAAACCTCTGAAAGAGGAGTGGCTGAAAGAAAAGGGCCACATGGAGCAGCAGATCAAACTCCTGAAGGAGAAAAACGCTGACCTCCAAGAACGTCACCTCAGCCTCCAGGAGGTAGACGCCGAGCTCAGGACTCTGCTGGAGAACTTCGAGGGGAAGTATTGTCAGGTCATCCAAGAAAAGGACGAGGTGATCTCCAAATTAACTTCTGAGAAGTTGGAGCGAGAGGTCAAGCTCAAAGACCAAGAGATGGAGATCATCCAGAGAGAGGAAGAGTGGAAGAAAGAACTCTCCGCTCTGGAAGACAAAATGAGGTGCGAGCTGGCTGCAAAGGAGGAGAGCGTGAAGGGAGTGCAGGAGCAGCATGAGCAGCAGATCAAACTCCTGACAGAGGAAAACGCTGACCTCCAAGAACGTCACGTCAGCTTGCAGGAGGTAGACGCCGAGCTCAAGACTCAGCTGAAGGACTTTGCAGTCGAGCTGAGCCTGGTCGCCCAAGAAAGGGACGATCTGATCTCCAAAGCCGCATCTGACAAGATGACTCTGGAAGCAGTGAAGTCCGAGCGAGAGGTCAAGCTCAAAGACCAAGAGAGGGAGATGATCCAGAGAGAGGAAGAGTGGAAAGTAAAACTCGCCGCTCTGGAAGACAAGATGAGGTGCGAGCTGGCTGCAAAGGAGGAGAGCGCCGAAAGAGAGCGGGAGCTGCAAAGAAAGAGCAGGGAGATGGAAGAGGAGGAGTGGCGCAAAGAAATGAGCGCAAAGGACGACAAGATCAAAGTCCTGACGGAACAAAACGGCGAACTTGAGGTTCGTCAGATCAGCCTCCAGGAGCTCGCCCAGAAAACTGACAAAGAAAAGGCGAAGCTGAAAAAGGAGGAAGAGAAAGCAAAGAAAGAGGCGGAAAAGACGCTGAAAAAGGAGAGGAAAGAGGAGGAGAAGAGAGCAAAGAAACAGCGGGAGGAGGATGAAAAGAAAGAAAGAAGGGCCAGGAGAGAAAGAAGTAACTTCCTGTCTTTCTTCAGCCATTCACCTTCTTCTTCTCCCTAACCAACTCCTCACCCTCCATCCCTCCCTCCCTCCATCCCTCCCTCCCAGCATCCCAAAGACCTGGAGGAAGGCGGGGACCAGGTGATCCGGTTCCTGCCAAACTCCTTCCACCCTCCCTGGTCAAAGAAAACGTGTGTGTGTTCACTCCGGGTGATCCGGTTTGACGCCAAACTCCTTCCCCCCTCCCTCGTAAAAGAAAACGTGTGTGTGTTCACTCCGGGTGATCCGGTTTGACGCCACTCTTCAAACACGCAAACACGTGTTGTATTGAAAAATAAAACTTAAAAAAAAGTTTTTTCTTTCCAGCCTATTTGTATTTTTAAATGTTTTTTTAATCGCAGTACTTTTGATCCTGAAAACTCGACAGCAAAGGTTTCACATGTTTACATTCTCTGAGTTTCTGTAACCTGACGTTGACTCATTTTCACTCTAACATGAAGTGAAACATATGAAGTGATACTGGAGTTCTGAAGGTTTTACCGCAGCTGACACCTCCACTGAATAAAGTTCAGACCTTGGTGGTTCTTCCCCCTGAAATCATCAGTCGGCGACCCCTCAGTCGACTGTTGCATTATATTCTAGCAGCCAACACGGCCCCGGGAAGAGTCTAAGAGACTAAGCACTCAAGGGAACATATTAAAAGACTTGCAAACACATGTTACTAAATAAAAGGTTTTCTGCAAAATATACTTAAAGGATCAGAGTTTATCATTTGACAGAAACATCTCCTGTGACTGATAAAGTGTGAACAGCATGTTACTATTTTAGTTTATCAAGGTGGATTTAATCTGAAGTCTGAAATAACTTGTTCAGTCCAATGATGCATCTTCTTCTCGGCATGTGTCAGGTGGGCACAGGCAGTCAGGATCCACAAACACTTAAAAATGCAACATTAGAGTTATTTTGTGTCGTGAGCTGTGGTCAAGTTTTGTTTGAATTATTTGCTGCACGGATGCCACACTTTCCTTTAGGGATCTGTTTTACCCGTATCCTTGAGCTTTCTGAAAACATGCACAAATATGGAATAAATAATAACGGTACGGGCAGAAGGCTCCGTCCGTATTCGTATGCGTCTTATGTTGAGCATAAATGAGCCATACTGGGAACCAATGCCAAGAATCACCACATTAAGATATGTCACTTGAAAACACCCTTGAATCGGCAAATGCATTATGGTAAATGACCTTCCTGTTGTGTAATCGTCTCTTAATGTTTCCCTGAAGAGTAGTCACTCACTAATTCCATCATGTTGAATCACTGCGGTTATTAATGAGCTGCAATGTGATACAAGAGCTCAGTCTACAATATAGGAGCCAAAATGTATCCAATGGCGATGAGGAGGAATTATTCTTCAACCCCTCACCAGTATGGGGAGTTGGCGGACACCTTGGTATTTGTCTTTCACAGTTGGCTTCAGACGACACTAAACCCCCCCCAAAAAATATGCCTTTTCCTCTCTGAGAATCTTCCATTGTTAATTTTCATTGTTTTCATTGTTTGTGTTCTTATGTTTAAAAATGGTATTTAAAATTAATTTATATGTGGTTCCCTCCCTATCAGTGTTCCAGCCTCTTCAGCAGCTTGCCATCAAAAAACAGTCCGTCTGCGTGAAGAAGAAGGTTTCAGACCAGTTTGAGGTCAGCATCCGAGCCTGTCTGTGCTGTGCTTAGCTTGACACATACCGGCTGGTTTAGTGCATTAGGTTTAATTTGTTTTTGTCCCGACAGACCCTGCACAATCTCAGATTTATAACGTCCAAATGAACTTGCTTTCCAGACCAATATGGATAACCATTCAAATATTTCCTATGAACATTTTGTGAAATGCCTATTGTAAATGTAGTCTAGTTTCATTAATAACTTTATACTGTTACCGTTTATACCCTTCTCTCTTAGCCTCCAGATGGTAAAGAAAACATGGTTGAGAACAGCTGGGAGTCCCAACTCGACACATCTGTGCTTGAGCACTCCAGACAGAAAATCCTGCACATTCTCAACACCGGCTCCCTCAAAGAGCTGAAGGGTCTGCAGCAGATCGGAGACAAGAAGGCGAAGCTCATCCTGGGCTGGAGGGAGATCCATGGTCAATTCAAAAAGGTTAGACAAAATATCGAGCTCAGATCTTGTTTTATCGTAACTCTCCTAATGACTATACCTCAGCTTTTGCGTTTTTCTGACCTGAGCTTTTTCGTTCACTTGTGTGACTTTGTGTACGGTTTGTGTTGCAGTTGGAAGATGTGGTTAAAGTTGAAGGAATGACGGGAAAGAGATTTACCTCCTTTATGAAGGTAAGCCACGTCTTTAGAGAATTAATTTAGTTTTTCAGTGTTTTAGACAAAAGATAAATACAGGTTTATTCAGACATTATGAGAGCATATGTTCTGTTTTAACATTAAAGCTGCTGTAGATAAAAGGAAGAATTTGAAGTAGTCTTGCAGCCCTCCCTCTGTCCTGAGCCAAGAGGAATGTTTTCTCTGAAATGACCTGTAATTGAATAGAAGAGCTAGATCTTCTATAGCCTGAAAACAGCCAAGAGGAGAAGCAATAGTCTAGATTTCTCTCAGAACACCTGAATTGCAACATGATGAAATATGTCTTTTTTGCCAAACGCTAGAAATATAAATTGCCTGCCCCGCTTTAGAAAGCGTGCAAACATGTTCATGTAGAAACCCAAAATACAAGTTTGAACCCGAAAATGAACTAAATATGGGACCTTTTTAAATGTTTGATGCTTAGAATCTAATGTTAGCATGCTGCGATGGTGAACATTGTAACTGGTGAACTCCAGCACGTTAACATTGTCACCCTGACTCTTTATACTAATATATTGCAGGTGATCACATTTCTTTTCTCAGTGCTTATATTAATCCATCGTTTCTTCTGTTCTCTTTTAGGCGAACATCCTGAGTGCCATGGGAAAATGATTTTTTTTTGTTTCCATTATTACTGTGTATAATGTATTTCTATATGAGAAGCTTTTTATTTTTCATCTATGCTTTATTTTATGTTTTTGTAGTTCCTATTATGCTCCAGCCGGCGGCGCCCTCCTGCTTTTTAATAAATGCCTCACGTGTCATTGGATGTTTGTGTTTATTCCCTAAGTCTAAATAAATGTAACGGGCCCCTCTCTCTATAAAGCATGTTATAAATGTATACCATAATCGCCTCTCAGATGAATCAGAGTGCGAGGTTGTCGTGAGTCCTCGGTTTTAAAAAGCTAATGGGGTAATTTTTGAATCCTGGGACACGAGGACACGTTTCATCAGCGGCTAATGTGATGCAGCATCAGATAAATAGTCACGGAGAAGACTTGGGTTGTTTTTGGGGGGGGGGCTCTAATCCAGCCTTCTCCCCCAGCACGCAGTCTGGTTGATTTCACTTTTCATTTCACACACACACACCCCTCCTCTCCGATCCGCCCTGGCATCCAGGAGACTCCCCATCCATCCATCCATCCGCCACACTGCGCTGGACCGAGGGGCAGCACCACCGCGCGTTCGCGTCAAATAAACGATATCGTCGGTTTGCACACAACGTGACTGTAGAGATGGTTGATGATTTTTGCACCTGATGAGAATAACGATGCCAAAGCCAGGCACGCTCCGGCTGTGTTGAGACAGGCGCTGGAATATAAAAAGAAAGGTCAGTGGGATTGATCTCCATAGCCATATTTTATTTTTCCTTGTGTGTTGATGTAAAATGTACCAGTCCGTCTTTAAATGGAAGAATCCGAGGCAGACTGCATGTTTTTTTCCCCTGCTTATCATTGCAGTTTAGCTCCACATCCACTGAATTCAAATCACGAGCAGCGGGCTGATGAATGCCCCCTCCTTCACTCGTCTGTCAGACTATCTCTCCTTTGTCCTCATCCTTTTCTGCTCTCTCCTTTCTTATGTTTTTACCCTTTGTTCTGTGCTCAACCGTCCCATATGCCTGTTAACGCTTGTGTACACATGATGAAATTGTGGTATGTACACACCTGCACGGAGACCATTGGTGCTGCTGTCGTTTCAAAGGAAGCTGCCTCCATCTGCCATGCCTTTGTACCGCTCGTGTCATTGTGACCTGCTTTCATTGTTACCTGAGATAGCTGCTCTGCTATTTAAATATCAGGCCTGATTTGGCCGGGACGTGCGTGTTTCATCTGTTTACCTCGAGTCTGCTTATTCACGATTCAGCATGACATAATAATAGTGATCACAAATCAGGATAAAGGCTATCTGGAGTCCAGGTGGATAACAAAGGGGCTTATTGTGATACTGAGCCTGAACTTCGCTCCAAATCAGCTAAAGCAGAATGTGCTTGGGGACTATGAAAGTTATTAGAGATCAATCATTTTCAGAATGAGGGAAACCAACACAATGAGAGACCTTGTTTACAATATTCAAGCCATTCTTTAATTATATCTACATGATCATATAGATATAAATGGTTATGAAGAGTTAAGAACATATGTGCTTTCTTCTTCGACCCCTTCCCTGACACATATTTATGTTTATGATCTGTTTGTTGAGAGTTTTCCCCATGTTTACATTTCTCTTTTTCACTTATGTTTCAAATAACAGGGTTCCTGTTCAGGTGCTGGAAATCCTGCTTTGTTGTTTTGAATATACAGTGCATGAAACTTCTTGAAATTTAGGTCATAATACAAACGGGGGACACATTTTGAAAGGGAACTCGTGTATTCCTTTTAATGTGGCACAGAATATCATTTTGAGTTGCTTATTTGAATATCTAATTTAATTTCTCTAAATAATCAGTATACTGTATGTATGTATGTATTTACTAGGGTGCTTGGAAAACTTGAACAACCTTGAATTTGGAAATTGTTTAGGCAGCCTTAAGTCAAACGCATCATTATCTGTTTGTGAACCATGAGCTGTGACTGACTGTGGGACATATTTAACTGTCGGTCCGCTTTATGTTAAGAAGCAGAATAAAGTGAAGCTAGGAGCTACTGTAGGCCGTACGCTCTGTAGAAGTATACAGTTGAATTCCTCATGACAGAGATTTATATATTTTTTTATTTATATATATTTTATATTGTCCTCAAATGGAAAAACACACCTTTATTATTCT
The DNA here is from genome assembly GCF_963691815.1 of Echiichthys vipera. Lineage (NCBI taxonomy): Eukaryota > Metazoa > Chordata > Actinopteri > Perciformes > Trachinidae > Echiichthys > Echiichthys vipera. The sequence continues at coordinate 13,362,731 of NC_139843.1, read as the reverse complement.
GTCATATAAAAAAAATCAATATTTTTGATGTAAATATTTGATTTTCAATTGAATTTGTTTAGACTCAAATTGAAAAAGTTACAATCCTCTATCTTTTCAAACCCTCTTTTCAACTACAATTATCTTTGTCCCTAAGCAGATTGTAGGGAGCAGCTTCTGCTTATAAAGATGCTTAAAACCATTTTTCTGACCCCCAGTTGAACCATTAGCAGCACACACAGGACTGCACCACGAATAAGAGGCTCCATTCTTGCTGTCAGCATGGCTGTGAACATGATGCCAGCTCCCGCCATTTGGCCAGGGGAAGAGCATCCATCACTGTTGGACCAGGAGGACTCTCTGTCGAGCCAAGCCCCCGTCTCTGTGCCGTGCCCACCAGTCAGAGTTGAACCACTCATCCACAGCGGCAGCGGCAGCCCGGTCAGCACACGGCCTCCCTGCAGCAAATCCGAAGGGGAGCTAGTCATAGTCATCAACGAGAAGCTGAAGAACAGTAAGTGACTGTGTTTGACCTCGTATTAAGGCAGAGGGTGGGGGGTGGGGATGTCATACATCTGCTTAGTCAGCTCAGTCGGGAAAGTTCCAGTGCATAAAAGAGCTCCTGGTAGAGCACACACACACACGTTTACATTCTCCAGCGTTTCTAACGTTTGCCCGTCCTTTTCGACCCTCATGTGTAGGTAACGGGATCCACCCAACGCCCTCAGAATGCACCTCTCCAGTCATCTGCACTCCTCCCAGAAGACAACACTCCATCTCCTACCCTCATCACAACAAGACCAGGAAGGGGAGCAGGGCGAGCTCCATTGGCTACACTGCCTTCTCACCCAGGCCGTCGATTTCTCGTCACTCTAGCATCGCCACCAACCCGCCCTTGGACCGCACCAAGGTCAAAGACTACCTCCTCCTGTCCGTGCTGGCCTGCTTCTGCCCCGTCTGGCCCATCAACATTGTGGGATTTGTCTACTCCATCATGGTGAGAGCAGTTTGTATAATAACACATGATAATAATAATATGCACCTGTATCAAACTTAAGCTGACAGATGGTTCGACCTTGTCCTCCAGTCCAAGAACAGTCTCGAGCAGGGAAACCTGGACGGCGCCGTGCGTCTCGGACGCGTGGCCAAGATGCTCTCCATGGTGTCACTAGTAGGAGGGACGGTCATTATCATCGCCTGCATTGTCAACCTGGCCAGTGAGTGTCCCAAATCTGACCTTTAAGCCTCTATCTCACCTTTTGTGTGTGTGTGTGTGTGTGTGTGTGTGTGTGTGTGTGTGTGTGTGTGTGTGTGTGTGTGTGTGTGTGTGTGTGTGTGTGTGTGTGTGTGTGTGTGTGTGTGTGTGTGTGTGTGTGTGTGTGTGTGTGTGTGTGTGTGTGTGTGTGTGTGTGTGTGTGTGTGTGTGTGTGTGTGTGTGTGTGTGTGTGAGAATTTTTAGCAGTAACCAGTCTCTCTACCACTCATCCTCCTGGCCCAAACTCCTGCTACTGTCCCTGTTGATCCCATCTCGATATAATATTAAGCTCTGTTAGCACCTTCTGACTGTTATCACTGATATTATTACCCATGTTTGCACAATATTGTTACAACGCGTGAGTCTTTCTACACCGCCGCACTTTAGGAACTATGTCAACATTGCCCAAAGATCAGAGCGTATTAATCACATCAGACTGTAATCTACACTTGCTGACATGTTTCTTTATTTGAACCGCTGGCTGTAACTGAATGCATGCCTCAGATTTCTGTGTGTATCTGTAGAGTGATATGTGTAGTCCAATGTCTGTTGTATGCCTTGCCCTGTTTGCCTGTACAAAATGTGCTGTCCCTGTACCATATGTATACACACATACATATATATATATATGTATATATATAGTATGTCAGTCTGTGAGTTTTTGACGTGCTCACAAGATAAATAAATGTACATTTATTGTACCAAATAAAGAGATTCTGATGTCAGATCAGTGACTATCACTTATTAGAGGCTTGTAAAGAGAGAGCGTAGTATTTGTCTTTTGCAGTACAGTATGTTTAAATATAAACAAAGGGTCAGTCAGTTTAATGATCCTTTGCCTTTTCACTTCAGTTCAAGCAGATACTTATCTGTACTTTGTTTCTGAGTGCAGCCTGTTGGGTCTCATTAAGCCAAGAGACGTCCTAATTAACTTAATAACTGGAAGAGCAGTTATACACACAACTTGACTTTAAGGGCTCTGGGACTCAACAACCCCTCGTTTTTCTCCTCATTATGTAACTTGTCCTCTGTGGTCTGTGAAAGTTTATGCAGCCATATTAAGTGGCAGTATATATAGCTCTCCAACTAATACGCTTCCCTTTTCTTTTTTTAGTAAATGTGAAAACCTGAGTTTCATCCCAGGATGAAACTGGATAAGGCAACTGACCGCCTGGCCCGCACCTGCACCACTGTCTTTACCGCCTAGTCATTACCTGGATGTGTGACAAATATGCACCCGATATACAGTGCTTACTTGTATTTCTGTAATCTATATAAATCCCTTTTTGCTAATGGAAGAAAATAAAATATGCAAATGCTGCTGCTCTGAGTCTGGTGGGTGGGGGTGGGGAAGGGGGGGGGGGGGGTTGTCTGTTAGGTGGAGAAGGGAGCAGACGGTTTAATCAGCCCCTTCGTATTCTGGTCAACACATTCCGAAACTCTTTCGAGGATACCATCATCACCCATACAACTGGCTCAGACAGGGCGGACTAGAAAATGTGGGAGACCAGAGAGGTGGTTACAGAACGTGAAACAGGGACGCGTTGCATCCCAGCTTGAGCACCACATGCAACAAAATGTCCGCCCAAGACCAAGTCCATCCTTCACTGCACCCAACCACAGGACGCATCAGAGTTTCAGCTTCGCCGTTAAATCCCCTCGGACACGTGGAGAGGCTCTGGGATTTGTGGTTGCATTTGGAATCACTGAGCAGAAATTCACCCTCACAGAGAAGAATCACAGCGCGTCCTCTTGTTTCTGACTCTTCTCTGTGGTTCCCCGTACATACTCCTGTTTGAGTGGCAAAAGAGGATGAAAAAGAGGCTTACCAAGGACTAGCTATGGGTGCTAAACTGAAAAGGGATTATAGAAAGTCTCACATAGAAGACACAGTCATCACTGCAAGGAAAAACATGTGCCAAAAAAGTTTCTTGCTTTGTAAAGACCCAACTCTGATCACAGAATTGTTGTAGACAGGAAAAGAGTTTTGTTTTGTTTTTGTTTTTTTTTAACTCTGCTGCATCTTTACTATATATCCGCTCAACACCACTGACCACTGTGAGCCGGGGAAGGGGACGTGTCCACAAAACGACACTGTAGCAAGAAACTATACTAATTATGCTCCACTATATATAACCTATTTTTTGATAATGTTTGTAAAAGATCATTTTGAAACAGAATTTCATAATGTGATGCTCTTGAAGTGCTGTGCCGCAGTTGACAGATGGCGATAGTAATGTGTATGCATACGGGCGTCACTATTTGGTTAACAAATTAAATAGCTAGTGATTGCAGTCAAAGCTGGTGGCTGTAACCTCAGTCTGCATCCACAGGTAGCCTGCACTTTCAAAGAAGACAGATTGTGTCTTTTTGTCTCTTGATAACCCTGATTAACACCTTAATTATGTGCCCATTTTGTTGTTGGATTGAATTTATAGAACACTGGTTCAAACACCATTTTATGGGTGTGAAATATGAATAGCAGTACTGTGGAGAACTACTTTAAAAAACTGAGTTTTTATTATTATATCGTTGTGTATTCTTAACTAACCTCTAATCTTAATCTACCTGTTATTCTCACTGTGATCTAAAACAACTTGGTTCCATGGAGAATGGATAAAACTCTCCTTCTTTACTTTATCCTGGATTTTGAATCATGTAAAGAAACGCCACAACTTCTCACGCCTGCAGACAATTTTCTGTAATGACATAATATGGCATTTCCCCCCCTCTGTTAGCACTAAATGTGTATATTTTAATTGTAATCAACAGTTTATGTATTCTGCAGATATAAATCTCAATATTGTGATAATTATCTAGTTGATATGAGTTAGCATTAGCTAGTTATGATCTAACATAGGCACAGAAACTGTGTTACCACCGGGCTTCTATAATATTTGTGGTTGTTGGCATGTTGTTGATTTTTATAAATGTATGATGATCGAAGCTGAAAATTTCAAAGATAAGCTGGCACTTGGAATATTATACTTCTGCAGCACATTCATAATAAAGACACAATGCATGCAACGTGTTTCCATTGTTGTTTTGCAGGGATAAAGAGCAGCGCTGGAGATTAAAGAGATTTTGTTTTTGTGTGTTAAAAGTGAGCGATATCCGGCGAGCTTAGCCGCTGAGGAGAGATTGGCTTTTGCAGTTTAGCATATGAGAGCAGGAAAAAAAAAAAACTGGGAAATACTAATGTACTGTTCAGCACCATGAAAGTGTGTAAGCTTCAGGGATTGAAAGTGCGTGTTGTTGTCAGGCAGTGGAGCGGAGGCAGCAGGAAGAGCAATAAAGCTAAAGGGAGAGGCCCTGAGCCGAGGAAACACACTGTGATCGGCTGTAATGAGAACTCAAGTCTCAGATGACTTCAAATCAAAGCAAAACCATCCCTCATTATTTTCTTTGACTTCTTTTAAACCCTTCATCTTAAGCAGCGTTTACTTTTGGATGCTTATGCTAACCTATTTCAGTTATGAGCATTCATAGCAAGCACCGTGAATGGGCACATTGTTTGTAATATAAACTATTATAAACCAATAGTGTTTTTATATTTAGATATAGATTCTTTAACTTTGATATGTGAGCAAACAAATATTTGCTATATTAAGATATAGTGTAGTTATGGTGTCCTGTGGAGAGAGTTAAGGGACTTTCCATCCGTGTTTGTTGTAATCCGAGTTTCTCTGAAGTTAGCATCTGTGCTATCACGTTAGTGCAAAGAAACATGGAAAAAACATATTTCAGGTCTTGGGGAATGGTCTGTGAAAGCCACGTGGAGACAATCCCACCTTTTCTTCAGTATTTTGAGTAGTACAGCTCCTTAATTCATGTAGCTGTTGCACCAAAACTGATACATTAAAGGCCCCATATTCTGCTAATTATAAGGTGTATACTTGAATTTTGTGTTGCTACTAGAACATGTTTACACACTTTAATGTTCAAAATCCCTTCGTCTGACACACTTTGTTTTAACACCTGTCTCTTTAAGCTCCCCTTCCCAAGCCCAGTCTGCATTTCCAGCATTTCAGCATTGCCAGGTCTTTACAAATCTTCGCTGTTGGCATCTCTGCACCGTCATTGCAGCCAGGTGTATGACTGTAACAGCTCTGTCGACTATGGGACATCACTACCGTACATAAGTCCTGACAGCTCGTTTAAAGACACAGTTTCATTTAGTCGATTAGTAAAGAAAGGAAATGTATCTGCAACTATTTCAATAATCGATTGAGAACTGTTATACTATTTCCGATGTTTTATAGACCAATTCAGTAAATCAAGAGAGAGAGAGAGGGAATAAGAAATGATAATAAGTCATGGGCTTGATAAAAGTTAAATAGATGCATAGCAAGTGAAGTATAGTGAATGCTATGTAGTTATAACAGAGAGAGAGAAAAAAACGTCTATATACAAAATAAAAAAGGCTATATTCGGTTTATAAATGAATTCATGTCACATTTTTCACAAAGCACAACTTCCTTTGCTTACAGAGATAAAAAAAAAAATCAACATTTGCAGAAACAATGACAGTAGCACTCACAACATCTGACAACAGCAAATTCCCCCTCGTCAATGTCAACATTTTGACAGGGAAAGGTATTTCACTTTGTACTCAGCTAATTTAACAGAAGGTATATACAGTATAGTACGGCGCGGAAGAGGATCATCATACCAGACAGTCACATCCAGATGCAGTAAGTGGGTCAGGGATTATCCAGCTGGGTCACATAAACACTGAGGCTGTGAGTCAACTTGGCAGTGTTTGGATGCATCATGATCATCCTGTCGGTCAGCAAAGGACATAATTAGATATACTGACCTGTGGGGATGCTGTTCAATTAGTGCTTGCTTAATTTGCAAAGTGAACTGGGGCTGATCAAAAATCTTTGTGAGTGTGAATTAATGCTGCGACGGATTATTGTGGATTTGAAAGTAGAAAAAATATGCATTCATTTTAAACTACAATGACACCTGACAGAATGAGTCTGTATTAAAGGTGCACTTTGACAGGGACACAGTGAATCAGCCACTCAAGTTTATATTAATCTTTCACAGGCGTATCTAACAACGTTTATTACCACCACACTCAATGTGGCTGCTTTAGTTGCAGGCTGTGGCTCAAGTTCCTGTGGGGATTGTTTGTGTCTGCTTGGTAACATTAGTCTTTTACTGCATTTGTGCCTTTCATTTACGCTTTATGAATCATAAAAGTGGCATTCATTTGTGAAGATTATCTTGCCAGGGCTATGCTTACTTCCGGGTTGGCCTACGTCATTCCTGCAGCGCTAGATTTGGTTTGGCCAGCTGTCAGATTCTGGCTGAGAATGTGAATTGAGCTGCTTATTTTACTCTGATAAAAGCCTACTCCAAATAAATTGCCACGGAGTTGGCGTCGGACCAACGTAACGTCGGACTAAGGTAGTGGTGGACAAAGTAAGCTTGGTACAAAGTTTGCACTGGACAAAGTTAGGGTCGGACCTAAGGTAGCCTCAGTCAAAGTTAGCGCTGGACAAAGTTAGCATCAGACTGAGTTAGTGTCAGACTAAGTTAGTGCGGAAAAGGTCAGGATTGTTTTCAGTGTTCGGACATAGAAAAAAGAAGGACGGACCATGCGCTGACATTTAAAATAATGGAGGCGAAAAGTTTTGCTCATACACGTGCGCACGCTCGTGCTCGCACATGTGCAAACAAAAGCCCGCCTCTCCCAAACGGGCCATGGCCGGCAAGCGTACCGCTCCTAGGCACAGTAAGTTTGCACTCACACTGGTCAAACAAACTAGACTTTAGCCGTGAAACGTGCTTGGGCACGGTACGGATGGACAGTCTGAGTAAGCCCTAAGTTAGCACTGGACTAAGTTTGCCCTGGACATAGTCAGCGCTGGACTAAGTTTTTTCGCTAGACAAAGTTAGTCTTGGACTAAGCCAGCCAGATAATTCCCTCAGGAGTTGGTGGATATTGAACTTTAATTCACCAGGTGGCAATGAACAGGACTACTGATGGGTGCTAATGTTGCTCTGTGTCTTCTGGATGTGGAAATAGGCAACTGCTTTGTACCGTGATATAACTATATAAGGTGATCTGAGGCATAATTTCCACTTGATTCCCTCCACATACACACACACACCAAAGGTACGCCCTTGGTACAGGACAATGGTACTTTGAATGCTGGCTCACTGTCAGGGCTTACCAATACACCTAAATGGGATGGAGCCATTTTAATATGACTTGTTACATCTGCTTTTTTCTGTTATGACAAGTAGAAATATCTATTACTTTGAGTTGAAGGTGTAGCTACAGAAATGTAAGTGTAGATTCTTTATCTGGTGTGCCTCGCCCAGTGTTGTTTTGTGTTTTATTGCTAAGCAGCAGAATCCGCCAGCTAAAGGTCTTGAACTTAACTGTCCCTTCAGAACGAGGTCATTGTGACACAAATTCAAAATTTATAAGCATGTGAAGGAGGAGTGACAGGAAAATAGATAGATAATGCATGCATGGTAATGGGTAATGTGGTCATTATTGGCTCTTTGATGAAAACCATTATCACCGCAGAGTGGATTCAGAGCTCTGTGGTTAATCATCACTATCATATTTCTATCTAGGCTTTAGTTTGTGTTCGATGCTCTCTGTATCTTTTATCTTGCGTCGCATCCGAGTTACTCAATAACATGGGATGGAAACATTTTTCCCCCTCACAAACCAAATAATAATGATAATGTTTATTCAAAGCAAAACCATTTCAGAGCTTCAGACAGCCAGATGTTGTTGTTGTTGTTGTTATTATGATGATGATGATGTAATGTGCCACCAGTAGCTCTGCATTGTGTTTTCTCAGTCAGCAGTAATGCTGCAGAGAGGACACGGCTTGGTTTTAAATAAATGTTTGTGGTTTCACAGAAATCTGTTAAACCACTGGACTTAAGTTTAATCCTCCCTGAGCAGAAATATCTACTGTTATTTAATGTTATAGTGGAGTCATGAGAAATTGAGTTTTTTTTGTATAATTCGTTGTGTAGTGAAGCATTATTCGGATCAACCTCCTTTTAGATGTTACTGCCGCTTCTGTTGATCATTTTAAATCGAATTAAACATGTTTATCACTAGCAGACTATCTTTGGTATCATTTCAGATGCACCTCAGAAAGATTAAAAAATTAAATGTTTACTGACCTCAAGTGTCTATTTTTAAAAAAGATTCAATCTCAGTTCAGATCAGTGAATAAAAATCAGCAGTCCCTTCCTGCAGCTTAAACGTGTAAGGCTATATCTGTTTCTCACCTGCTTTTTCATGTTTTATTACATCTGGACCCGGACTACTGCAATGGTCTGTGTTTACTTTCAAAATGACTAAATCAAACCACAGACTTCTCAAGAGTTCCAGCAAGAGAGAGTGGGAAACCCCAGATTTAGCTTCTCTACATGTTCTACCTGTAGATTTAAAAGGCCTATATTATAAAAAGTGGGATTTCCACGTCTATTTTATTATAAAGCCGGTTGAGGTGCTATATAAATACTGTGAAAGTATCAAAACACTCAATCCACAGAGAAACGCACACAGCCCGTATTCAGAAACTGTCTTTAAACGAGCCGCCAGGACTTCTGTACGGTTGTGATGTCACAACTATATGATATAAATAGAAAGTGGCGCTACAGTGCTGTTACAATCATTCCCCGGCTGCAATGGTGGTGCAGAGACAAAGAGTGCACAGATTCAGAAGATCTGCAAACTGACCATCAGGGCAGACTGGGCTTTTTCAGGAGGGGGTCTTAAAGAGACAGGCACTAAAATGGAGCGTTTCAGAGAGAGAGAGAGTGAGATAATAGAGGTATACTCAGACAGACACGATGAGGAAAATAATGTGTTTTTTTTTGTTGTTTTTTACATTTGAGTGTGTAAACATTTTCTAGTAGAAACCCAAATTCCAAGGGGCTTGTGAAAGTTCTCATTCGTCCAGGTCATCGTTATCCCCAAAGCAATTTCAGTCAAAAGCAACTGGAGTGGTTGTTTGTCTAGGAAGACGTTTCACCTCTCATCCAAATTACAAGGATGTCTCTGAATATGAGCATACTATAGGACCTTTAAATGATCACTTTTAAGCCTTGTACGGGTTAGCTTAGCGTAAAATAGTTAGTAATAATAAATCTTTCTTAATCTAATTTAATATTTTTTGGGTTAGCACTGAAAGTTTGTTTTTAGTTATATATGTATTTAAATTAGTGTGAAGACAGTGTGACAGGATCTGCAGAGGACAGACATCACTGGTGTTTGCCAGTCAGGCCGAGAACACAGGGAGGAACAAAGATGAAGACGAAGATGAAACAGTAGTCGCCTTCTCTGATTTCACACAAAGCTTCTTTCCCGCTCTGGATACATGAGAACATGCACAATAATCATGAACTGTGTTGTTCTGCCCTCTCTTCTTCTCTTTAAAATCTAAACCGAGCCCCTGTCCTTTCCAGACGTCCTTACGGTTCAGACACTCAGCTTACAGTCAGCCTCACAGTGTGATGCTCTGTTCATACTGAGCAGCAGTTTGTTTATCACAAACATCCCAGTGTCCTGATGCTGCTGACCTCTGACCTCTGACCTCCGTGTCAAATGAGACAAGTGAAAAGTTCAATAAATGGTGCTGAGATCGACAAGGCTGCAGCAGGGTGATTAAAAAAATGGATTTTGCAATTTGACAAAATCAGATAGATAGATAGATAGAGAGAGAGAGAGAGAGAGAGAGAGAGAGAGAGAGAGAGAGAGAGAGAGAGAGAGAGAGAGAGAGAGAGAGAGAGAGAGAGAGAGAGAGAGAGAGAGAGAGAGAGAGAGAGAGAGAGAGAGATAGATAGATAGAGAGAGAGATAGATAGATAGATAGATAGATAGATAGATAGATAGATAGATAGATAGACAGATATATCTAGAGAGACGATGGTGTTCCCTTGGACATCCAAAAGTTGGTATCAGCAAATTAAACTAAGAAATCAAAATTAAATATTTTTTTGTTTTGGTATTGTGAACACTTGGATTTTGTGTCTGACGTTCACATTCATCCAGTATTTGAAACTGCACCAATTAAAATGACCCAGTGAATTTTTCACAGTGGTGAATTCAAACACACTGACTCAGATATTAATTAATGAAATATTTAAATGCAAGAAATTAAGTGGAATTCAAAAGTCTATAGTAAGCATTGAGGCAAGATCAAAATGTGCAATTAGCTATAGGATTCTAATCATTACAACTTTAATGAGCATCAATAATAGTTTAAAGCTTTAAGTGAGTTTATTAAAGCTTATGAGCAGTCAGTGGTTTTATTCTACATTTGATGTGTGCCTTTTGCTCATATTGCTGTCACAGAAGAGGCTGCGCCTGCAGATCCTTGAGGCTAGGTGGCAGTCTTGGCTTTATTAAATTTCCACTGAGCTGCATTAACCATTCACAGAGGCCACTTTGGAGCAGACAGAATAGAAATTCAGGGGTGCACACAATGAATCAATATGAGTGTTTTATGAAAAATAAAGAAAGAATACAATCGTGCAGACTTCAAGTTCCAAAAGACAAACACCCAAAGCAACACAATTCATATTTCCATATGAACACCACTGGTAGTTCAGCATGCCTGTTTAACCACAAGACTGAGATAAAACCTGCAGCTTGGATCCATAGTAAAGCAGCAGCTGAGGAGAGTAATCAGACAACACTGTGCTCTATACACCATCTATATTTGTAATTTAGATATCAAACGAAGGCTGATGATTTTTCTTCACGGTGTATGAACATGCACAGCTCTCGTTTCTGTTAATTACATCTTCTCCGTACAAATTAGGGATTGTGAAGCAGAATTATGTCAACGTGTCACCAACAAGAAACTGTGACATTAGAGTTGACACATTAAACAACTGAACAACATGAATAGAAAGAGTTGTTACCCTTGAATTAAATGTAAAAGATTCTCCAGTGAATCAGAGCAACACGTCTCAGGAGAATTTGGGAGCAACACAACATCCTGCAGCAGAGTCTGGCACATATTGTCTTTTAGTTTGCTCCATCTACACCAAACATGCAAATAACTGACACGAACCATCAACATGGAAGAACCAATCGTCTCCCGTTTTCTGCAGGCAATCCTATGACAATCAAATAGATACAAAATGTAACAGTATTAAGACCACTTGGAGGTCTTTCGGAAGCATTAGGCAAAAAACGTTATTGCGAGAGGAGGTATGTGCGCTGTGAGACGGGTGGAGTTTTAATGTCAGCAGTTAATGAAAATAACAGGCTGAATGTAATAAGAGCAAGTAAACCTGACATGAGAGTCGAACGACAGAATAATTCAGCCTTTTCCCTCATTACATTTCCTCACACGGTTCCAATTTTTCTTGTTGATTGAGATCTGGACAATTTAGAGCAGCGCAGATTGATTCAAGTCCACAAAAGGGACATGAATGAATCCCTATGAATATTATTAGGACAATTCTCACGCTGTACCCGGATTTGCATCAGCTCTATTTAGATCCAAGATTAGAATATTGATCTCTGAGTGTGCCCCCCCCCCCTTTGGGTATGTTGTTTTGAATTATGATCTCATTTATGACAGAAAGTAAGTCGGATATGAATCCTTCATAGTCATGCAGAACATCCTCAGAGCATGCGATGAAACGTCTCTCTTCAGGCAGTCTCTCTCTCCCTCTCCAGTGTCAGTGCAGGGGAAGAGGATCAAGTCATTCCTGCAGTGTGGATCCAGGCAGCTCGTTGGTCAGCGTGTGCCAGCGCTCCACCTTCTTGCCCTTGTTCTTCAGGCAGTCTATCCAGTGCTGCAGAGTTTCTCCCTGTGAGTGGCACCCTAAGGACACACCGCCTGACCAGTGCAGAGACAAAAAGGACAGTCAGTGTTTGAAGAATTATCAGAATGCAGATCATGTAGTTGTTGGCATTACTTTTGGAGATTGTTGGAAGAGTAAGCATAATTAGCTGCAGCTTCAACCCACACCTTTTTGGTCTTTTGAGAATCTTCTACATTGTGTTAATGGTTTTTTGTGTTATGTACTGATTTATTAATTGCATGTTTTATTGTCCTTTTTCCGAACTGTTTGTGTAAGTTTTTACAGACAAAAATATGTTTGAGGAGGTTCAAGGAGCTAAACATGTTATTTTCCTGTTCCAGCCAAAATCCACTTTAAAATAGGGGTCATTAATACTTTAAGTACATTAAGTTTTTAATTGATTCTTGATTGCAATACCAACTTATTTCTCCACATTCATGCAGTTTTTCTCCCTTGGTTTTATTCGATTGTAACTTTGTTTGATGATACAAAATTGGCCATCGGATAGAGCTGAACCATGTGGAAAAAAGTGTTACAATCTCTGTACTTAAAATCAACTTGAGTGATGGATAATAAGTAGCTTTTTTAAAAATGTAAGAGTTAAAATGACTGAGGATAATTATTGCATGGGATTTTTATAACTTCAGAAAAGTTGAGGCCAAACTGGATTAGTTGAGTGAGAGAGAGAGAGAGAGAGAGAGAGAGAGAGAGAGAGAGAGAGAGAGAGAGAGAGAGAGAGAGAGAGAGAGAGAGAGAGGTGCTAGAAAATAACACCAGACTTCACTGTCACCTATTGTAAGAAACAGAAATCTTGACTTTAGATCCCAGTAAAAGAAGAAGTGGACAAAAAAAGTTATTCAAACAGGTGTAAATGTAATTACTCCGACTCATAGAGCAAGTATACTTTAAATACTGTGTATGTGTGGTATCATCTGCCATGGGTACAACATAATTGGACTGCTAATGAAGCAGCCAGGCAGCTAATCAGAAAATAATTAGAAGTCACCTATGAAGTCATTGGACTTTCCCAGGTCGTAGTCCCACACCGTGACCTCCAGCGTCTTGGTGGCTAACTCCGAGAAGGTGATTTCATAGAAGAATTCCTGGGTGAAAATGAAGAGGTGAAGAAACGAGTGAACAAGAGCAAAAAAGGTCAGAAGATCACATCTAACAAAAGGTTTGTCTTCCTCTAATAGACCTCTAGAACACTCACTAATGAAGCAACACATAGTAATGTTCAAACTGTAATTGGCTGTCCTAAAAAAAAGAGGTTGCAGAGACTTTGCCTGTGGTGTCTCTGAGGACTGAATACATCTAAATGAGCTGTCCCTTTACATTCAGCCACTGCACATGTGCTTCTCGCTCCCACAGTTACGCACATACACGAATATGGATGTCTACCTCATTAAACTCTGGGTTCAGAGTCTTCTTTATGACTGCTGTTTTGTGCTTGGACTTCTTCTGGACGTCTGGCTTCAGGTACCTGCAACAGAGGAATGTGATAGCATCGTACATGAGTCTGGTCATTACCATCCACAGGTTCATTGTAGGTTACTGCTGGAGAGAATAGGCGCAAGCACTAATAGTGACGGCACAACAGTGCTATGTAGAGGTTGGAGTAGGTTCATGCATATAGAAAATCATTAGGTTCACTCAGGAACGGCTGTCAGTAGTGGATAGACTTAGTGGACTTTTCAGTCCGGTCACTCTTTTACCTTGTTCTCAGAGACTGATGGATGATTCAGAAAGAAAACTTTTACTTAAAGACAGGGCTGGAAGTTAGTGTAAAAAGTTGTTTCTAGTATACTTGCACTCTTTGTATTTAAGAGTATTTATACATTAGGTATTTTTTACTGTACTTAAGTCCAGTTTTAAGGTAGTTTACTTTACATGAGTATTTACATTTTATCTTTCTTGTAGCCTGTGTTTACTCCATTACATTTTAGAGGAAACTATTGCATTTTGACAAAGACACAAGTCATAATGGCAGACAAGTTCAGTGAAGGTCATTTGAATAGAATTCAATAGCTGATAAACATTTTTTGTTGGATTCAACATATGACAGTGACTCAAAATTATGTTTTATCATCAAAGTGATGCCTAAGTGTAGTTCTAGCAAAAATAAAATGTTCCAAATCTTTCCAAAAGGTGATACAAAATGGACACTTATAAAATAAATGGATGATATGTTATCTTTTTTACAGAAGGAATAGTTAGAAATTAAAATTTTACGTGACGCAAATCAAACACATCTCGACAGGTGCATGCTGGGTCTCTTTGGCTAACATGCTAAAATGCACATGTGCTGAGTGGACTGGTTATATGATGCTTTGAACCTTTGACCATGCAGAGAAGTTATATCCGTATATATGCGGAGCAGATCGAAGAGGACGTTGCACTGCTCATAATGACGCTCGGGCACGTGAGTACAACGCATCCATTCCACAGAGGAGAGCAACCACATTGCCAGGCAACTTGGAAACATTGTAAATGCTTTCATTCTGTACCCCTCAAATCGCCCGTAGGTGTATTATTTTCAATAATAAATAGCTTTTAAGGAAGATTCTACATAGTCAACCTTTAAGTCTATCATGTAACATCATCATGTAGCTTAGGCCTACATTTCTTTTTTTACTGTCCCTCCAAGCCTGTCCCTTTTCAAAATGTAACAATGTTCACTCAGAGTAATTACATTATAACTGAGCTAATTTTACTTTGATCCGATCAGTCCTTTTTTTGCTTATCCTTGAGTAAAAAAAAACGTAACAGTCGAATCACAATATTCTAGTACTTTATTTTTGTACGAATTAAAAGCACAAAATATGAAATAAGCTAACCGGCTCCATATTTCCCGTACAGACGTGACACAGTGATTTCCATGTTCTCATCTAACGCAGCAGGAAAGTGAAAAGCTTATTTCCCACAACGTCGACCTATTCCCTTGAAGTTTTAATATATAATTTGTGAGTATAAACAGTATGTGACTGTGAAGACTTATCACCAACACAACAGATTGGAGAAGCTCAGCATTCCTTTTGTGAGGTGTGTCATTAAATTCTCAGGATATTTTTAAGCCAGCTGGAAAAAAAGCATGTCGAAAATCTCTATTCACATTTGCTTTCCACCCACCACCCACAGCCTCGGAGAGCGTATGTTCCCACACGCTCTCAGACACAACGAAGCATCTGGGAAAAAGCTCCTGCCAAAGGGCAGAGATGTGAGCATGCATCCAAAATCAAACAAGGTGCGTGATGTATTTGCTGTGGATGTGTGAAGGCTGAATGCGTAGGCTCGATGGATGTAAAGAAGGAGGGAGAGTGTATACGCCGTGACGGGGAAGGAGAAAGGGGACTGGTGTGTACAGGAGTGAGGCAAGCGTGATGGCATGCCTAGATTTATGTGTGTGTGTGTGTGTGTGTGTGTGTGTGTGTGTGTGTGTGTGTGTGTGTGAGAGAGAGAGACTGGAGGTTGTTTAGTGTTTTTTCTTGTTCCAGAACCAACACTCAGAACAGAACATTCAGTGAAGAAGAGGGGGATTTCAAAGCTCATTTATCTAGTTTCTGTCAGCGTTTATCATTCAACCCAGGGACCCTCCTGTCCTCTCTGACAAACAACACACACACACACACACACACACACACACACACACACACACACACACACACACACACACACACACACACACACACACACACACACACACACACACACACACACACACACACACACACAGTATCGCTTTTCTGTATCAGTGAGTAATGCAACTGCACGGACCTCTATGGCACCAACAATTGCACTCTCCTCCATGATACAGTACGCCCATAACACTAGATCATGCCACTGCCTTTCAATCACTTTTGAAGGCTGTCTGTACACACACACACACACACACACACACACACACACACACACACACACACACACACACACACACACACACACACACACACACTATAACCATTATCTCGGAGAGTAAGTAATATGTTTCACAATGGCTTCCTCTTGTGTGAAAGCTTTCCTCATTTGTCACTATTACCTTGCGGGGATCGACTTGAGCCATTTGTCACTCAAGAGTGGCGACAAAAGGTGATTCATGGGGTCAATACGAGCCAACGGCCAGTTAAGACCAAATGCAGGTAATAAGGTGGAGGGAGATTGTGGCTGGATAGGTCATTTGGAAATTGTTCTGAAATGAGTGTTGTGAAATCCATCGGCTGTGTTTTCATTATTCAATCCCTCAGGTGGAAACATGACTCTGTTTTATTTGATCCGATACTTCGTGTCATTCAGTCAGCGGTTTTGTTGGCGTTCTTACGTTTTAACGTAGGGGTCCGAGTAGCCGTTGACGTCCATGGCCGCCAGGTGGGCGCAGCGTTTGACACCCACGCACAACCCGCCGCGAGCCCTCTCCTTGGCCTCGCCCTTCACTTCCTCATCACTGGCCGGGGGGAAGAACTGCAGGCAGAGCAGCAAACGGCCTCTTTCCTCCAGACTTCTCTGCTGCTCAGTCTCCCACTGAAGACAGAAAGAGATACACAGAAAAAAAAAAACATTAGATTTGTAGCTGCTACATTAGTGACTTAAAGGTCTCATGTTATGATCAGTTCCATACTTGTACTTTGGGTTCCCAGTACAACATTTACATGTTTTAATGTTAGTTAAACACATTATTTTTCTCAGAGGGCCTGTCTGAATATACCTGTATTCACCCTCTGTCTGAAATGCTCTGTTTTAGCGCCTGTTTCTTTAAAGCTGCTTTCAAACCGCTGTAACTTTCCGCCTCCAGGCAAGCATTTGCCGCCCACATGAGTGCGCACAGACTGTGCTCTGGCGCCTAGCTTTGCTTTTTTGGGAAATACTTTTGAACATAGGCTGTTGACAGGGCACAGTCAGTGTGAACAGCGTACGCCCCCGTCTTAAAAGGCACTCTGATTGGTCAGCGTTTCCTCGTCTTCTGCATCCTTGCTCTCAGCGTCTCTGCACTGTCATTGCATCTGCGGAATAACTGTAACAGCACTGTAGCGACCCTTTCTACTTATATATAGTACAGGTGTGACATCACAATGGCACAGAAGTCCTGACGTATAGTTTAAAGACACAGTTTCTAAATACGGGCTGTGTGCATTTACGTGTGGGTTGAGCATTTTGTGGTACCTCGACCTGCTGTATAATAAAAAAAGACATGATGTCACTTTTTACAATATGGGTACTTTAAAGTTCAGATTTCAAAGGAGTCCTCATCATTTATATTGAATGATGAGTCTTGTGCCATGACCTGCTGATGAAACAGGCAACAATATTCAAGTTGTTCATTGAATGCTGCTTTAATCAATATTTTTATGTCACCTGATGACTATGTGTAATGTAAAAGGGTTCGCTTTGCGTGATTAACCCCAGAGAATTATCACCTGAGCAGCACTTCCTCTCAGGTCTATAGAGCTTTTTACAGCCTTCCAGGTTATCATTTTTGTTTTACAGCCCACAACCTGACAGGGAAAGTTCACTCGCACTGCGGTCACCAGCGTTGTTTTGCATCTGGCAGCTGTTGTCAGTTAAAAAACTCTCAGTGTTAAAAACCCACTTCGCACAACCTGCTCAGCACCAAACAGATGGGCACAGTAAGCAACTGCTGGTGAACATCGTGGAGCCTTTAGTCACTATGTTTCCCTCAGGACTGAGTACAGAGCAAAGCTAGCGGAGAGTGAATAATGGATTTGTGGACTCAAACATGACTTCAAATGAATATTGCTGTGTCTGTAAGATGTGTAAAGAAGCCACGCTCGAATACCAACTTAAAAAAGTGATAATATATCAGTGCTGTGTTGACTAAAGACAAAAAATAGCCATTAATGCAAGTTAAAAGCTGCAGTAAAAACTAGGGATGGGAATTGATAAGATTTTATTGATACCAATGCAATTATCGATACTGCTTATATCTGTTCGATTCTTTATCGATTCCCTTTTTGATTCCTGATATAAGTCACCCTACACAGGTTTTCAGCTTTTCAACCGTTTCATTACAGCTTTCTGTTTTATTTGAACCTGCTAAGCCTGCCTGCGAGGCGCTAACGTCATTATAACCCCACACTAAGGACCGTTTCTTCACAGACGTGTGAGTTTGACGGCATCATTTTGCAACGCGCTGTCAGAAAAACATGCCAGCATTGATGAAAGGAATTAAAATGCTTGGAGGGATACGATTTATGTTCTGGTTCCATTTTGATACCCGTTCTTGATTCCCATCCCTTGCAGAAACAAACTGTGGCAGAACAGCGTCGATCTTCCTGCATCAGCACAGCAGAAATCAATGCACGCTTATGTAACTTTTGCTACAGGTGACAGGAAAGAAAGCTAATACACAGTGTAGCAGAGTTCTGTGCAGGCCTCCTATCATGTCTTTAAGACTGAACCCAACCATTACTGCCAAATCTGAGACGGAAAACAAATCAACTCAAGGTTATATTTTTGCTGTATTTCATCCTTATCGTATAACCCTGTAGCTGCAAAACCCCCGAGTGCACTGAACTGAGCAGGGTGAGTTTCATCACCAGCTGTGACAGAGATGCTGGTCTTGTTTTCCCCTTGTGACCCGGTTTGTGTCTCTGTGTGTGTGTGTCATTGTGGCAAAATGTGATCCTGGAGACCCCTACTGTAGCGGGAACTATTGTCAGTGGACAGATTTCTCGCTGAGAAAACGCCAGTGTCGTGCAAGTTCCTATCACAAAACAGGTTTATAGTTGACATCAAAATGACGGCTGTTTTTAATAACAAGTTGACATGCAATGATTTGTGTGAGACAGTGGTTCATTTTGTGTTGTTTAAACCACTAGATAGCAGTGTCATAATTAACTTTAGACATTTGACTCGTCCACTCGAACATAACAATGCATCCATAAATATGGCCGTTATAAGCTGCTGGCCCATTCTACCTATACAGGCGTTTTTTTTATCGGGGATGATGTTTTATGTGCATATGTTGTTGTGTTCTAGAGGTCGACCGATATGGATTTTTTGACGGTGACGATGCTGATCTTTAGAAGTTAGGGCAGCTGATGGCCGATTTTTCTTTTTTCCCCCCATCTGATAAAATATCACAATTCAATAATAGCAAATAGTGCAAAAAATGAAAAATCTTAGCAACTACTGCATAATTTTTTACAAGGTTAGTATTTTATTTTTTGACGTATTTATTATATAAATCCATTACAATCTAATATATTTTTAACAAAAAAATAGTAATCGTACAGGGCTTAAATAGTTTTAAGCATCTTCCCAAAACGGTCCTGAAGCACGTTTTTTGTTTGTTTGTGACACTGTCGCAATGCAAATAGCTGTAATCTAAGTGATTGAACAAATATATAATCAAAACCGTAATAATAACATCTTTGTTTACTCATGTTACACGATTTACGTGAGCAGACTCTTGTGATGAGCGTGCACTAAACTAAACAGATGATAATCTGCTTAATCTGCTCATGTGTTGGCTGATGCAGATTACTTAAACATAGCAAAAATCAGCCCAGATTGTCTACCTCTACTTTATACAATGACAGTTTTCCTAAAATTACATTTTAAAAACCTCATAATATCGCCTTGCTTACAGTCTCGCCTGTATCCTGATACGTATCGCTTCACTAGTT